>NW_028145436.1:2427500-2662500 GCF_977016875.1 Pavona decussata | reverse complement strand
AGTCTCTTGTAGTCTGAAATGTCAGCCGCCCCTCCATTGTGGATTAGGGGGAGGAAGCGGCTGGATTTTCAGACTCTGAAGTCTCTTGTTGAACATTGGGTGTTCACTTTTACCTTACCACTTTTGTAAGACCGTGAACAAACCTCAAATTCCTACAACATTGCAACTTTATTGCAGTCAGTGAGTCATCAAATACGGAACAACAATCAATTTATTCTTAATCACATGTTATCAGTCTACAAGAGATAAATCATTTGCGATATAGCCTATCTAGCTTAATATTACACGTGATCTAGATTCCAAAGAAAATAATACGCACTTTCTAAATTTTAGCTTGGAACCCTATATAAAATGAGTATTATAGTAATTTCATCGGGCATTGCGGCGTATTTTGCCGGCTAAAATGGAGAATTCAGCGGGATAAAATATATTTTAGCCCGCTGCTCTGAGCCAATAAGAAAGAAGAAAATAACGTAGTCAGCCAATCAGAACTGGAAGCCATTCAACTGTTCGCGCCGTTGTCTTGTTTGTTTGACTGGAAGCGCTGCCATCTGCAAAGAGATTGTTTTGAGCTACAAAATTGATGGAAAACCTAACGAAGGTCGTCTGAGCTAAATGAAGAGGACTTTAATACAGAGACTCGTGGGCGATGGTGGAAATAATGCCTGTAGTAGCTCCACGGCCGAAGGCGAGGTGAATGTAACTTGTCTTCTTTGAGCGAAACCAGCTCAGTTAAGCAATTGCACAATTAATTTTAATGGACTATTTTTTTGCTATTTACAAAATTCTGTTATTTTCCTTTTGAAAACTTAGAAGCAAAGATTCTTTTGACAAAATTTGCGGTGTTCTGCCAAAGTTTTACGTTTTTGTGACAACGAAACTGGCTTTTGTATAATAAAATAAACGCCGACGCGATTCTGGCAGCGTTCACAGAAAATATAGCGATCGCTGTCTTTTATTCCTTTTGTGAATGCCCTCTGAAATTATTATAATAGTAATAGAGTTGATGTTCTTGGGCGTGAATATGTTTTTGGCCCTTCTCAAAACTGATTTTAGCCCTCGCCATGAGCCTGAGTCGGGCCAAAAACATATTTACGCCCGCGAACATCAACTTTATTGTTATAATAATGACAAAAACAACAATACTAATACTAATAACAACAATTATAATATTAGCCTTTATTTACCCCCATTTACCGTTTATAGTACGAGTTGAAGTGTGTCCGAGCATTTAAACTTCGGAAACACGTAATTATCGAACATTGCAAATCTATGTACCCATAGACGAGTTTCAAACACAATGTCAACACTCCGTGCTCTAATCAAGGTCCCGTTTATTTGAAGTCCCGTGATTGCCTGAGCCCGGCCTGTGATCACGTGCTCGTCAATCTTATGTTACAAGTTTTTCCACAGTCTCTAAGTTCTGTTTTACACCTGAACACAATAATGGTGGGGGGAGGGGGGAGGTCTTTTAGGAATCCTCTATTGATTCAATTTTCCTCCTTACCGGTGGGCTCCTGCTATCTCGAACACTCAGATGATTTAGATAATCAGATAATTTATTTACTTAACTCAACTTTACAGAGGGTATAGACTGGAAATTAAAACACAAAATTAGCAGGGGAAACAAAACTCCGTTTGACAAACCGTGAGTTCAACAAAACCAATACTCAAAGTGGTGAACAGTTTACCAAGAAAACTAGCGGTTCAAAAGAGCTGGTGTTGGAAATAGCGGGCGTCTTTGGTAAAGTTTCAAAAACTGAGGTCATCTAAAACAGTGGTGTAGCGAGTTTAACTTGAATAAAAATAGTGTTGTCCACAATGTAGCGCCTCTCCCTCACCTTGTCATGTGATACAAACTCGTGGAAGCCGTGCCCAGTGTTCTCATCTGTCACTGGCCTTCCAAAGCACTCCTTAATTTCAGGATTTGCTTTAAAGAACCGAACTATGTTCTCCCTGTCTTTTGGATTTTCTTGCTGATCAATTAAGGTAATCGTCACCCTTTTATAGAAAGGCCAGGGTAATAGGGGGTCGTTTGCACCATTCATTACGACAATAAATAAGGAGATGTGGGTGCCTGCTCCGTCTCCTTGTCCACGTGGATTTATGAATAATTTTAATTTGTAGCCAAAGATATAAAATGGGTCACTTTGTATTTTCGTTTTATATCCTTTTTTCGCTTCTGACAAAATGTAATTAAAGTTTGTTATCTTCCACGTAAATGTATTATCTCCGTATGGAAGAAATTCATTCAATTTTGTTTCCAATTGGTTTTTAACAACACCCATTTCCAATTGACAATTCTTCCTGACTTTCTTAACTTCCTCTTCAATCTGGCTCTGTGTTTGTTGGGGTTGAACTATGTACATTTGGTGTGCAAACACACTAACAACGCCAACAAAGATGACAATGAAACAAAAAAGAGCCTTGCGTCCGTTATTAATATCCTTCTCAACTTTGTTGTGGTTTGTGTTCACTTGTTCGTTAATCCCAGTTTGAAGATTGTTTATACGCTCTTCAAATTGCCTTCGAAAAATGTTTTCGCTTTCTTGAAGCTGGTTTTGAAGATTGTTTATTTCTTGTTGGTGTACCTTTTGACAGCTCTTTACCTTCTCCTCAAGGTTGTGAAGCTTTCTTGCTTTTTGTTTAACCTCTTCTTGTGTGTCGTTTAATTGACAGCAAGTTAACTCAAGGTGATGCCTTGTCTCTAACTGAAGGTGTGATTCAAGTTCTCCTCTTCGTATCTTAAAAAAATCAAATTGGCCAAGTTCAACTTAGCAACAACAATAGCTCCTGCTCATTGACATTAAGTTTTCTGCTCACGTAAAGGTTAGCGTTTAAACAAGGGCAAGTAACATTTATATGCCTCTTTAATTTCATCGATCTGTATCTACAGAAGGTTAAAAATAGCTAATTCAGCGATACTAATAATGTTCAGCCTATTGCAGTGGCGGAACTAGGAGGGGGCCGGTGCTCCCGGCCCCAAACTTTTTCTCAAAGAAAATGAGGCCCAAACGGACGAAAAAATTAAGCTCATTTGTTTTCAGTCGGAACCTGCGGGCACCCAACACTGAGTTCTGTTTCCGTCAATGTACTCTACTTTCCTTGTGTTATATTAAAGGTTACCACAGCTGTAGTTTGCACACTGTTGTACAATGGAAATACACTGAGCTTGCTTAGTAAAAGGATGGTGCTTATCAAAAGTGACTTCTACCCTCGTACCCTTGTTCACAATTTCAATAATTTATTTGCTTACCTCTGAGTGACAGCCAATCCCAACATACAGGCAGGGAACTTTAGTTTGCGGACAGCTAGTTTCAATGTGATTTGTCAGCTGTAACAAATCATCAACAACCAAATAAAAAAAACACTCGGTCTGATTATGTAATAAAGTAGTCCACTAGTTCAATAGAAAATATTAATATAACCCCCTCCCCGTCGGAAGCGTTCATCGACCCTGTCTCATGCTTAAAAGCTACGGAAAAACGCTTCTCGAACTGCTCCATATCCAGTGAAACTTTTTACCACATTTCGGCTTGAGAAATGTCGGGAAAAGGGCCATTCAGTTTTTACAATATCAGGAAATGGAAAAGAATTAGTTCAATGATATAATTTTAATAAACTAATTTCTGCTGACCAACAGCGCTGAAGCCGGATAATTTATCGCAGACTTTGAACAATTCAAAGCCTCACCTGATCTCGAGAGGCGATGGTTCCACAATCGTTAGGGCAAGATGTTGGAAAACTGCCACACGTTTCTTGATGGTTCTGCATAAAAATATTGAAATAAAAAGACAAGAAAATAAATAAATAAACTCAACTTAATAATAATAATAATAATAATAATAATAATAATAATAATAATAACAATAATAATAATAATAATAATAATAATAATAATAATAATAATAATAATAATAATAATAACATTTCTGATGCGCAAATTTCATGAAATGTTCAAACGCGCATGACAAGATTAAAAACGGAATAAAAAGGCTAAAAAGCTAAAATTACAATCAACAATAAACTTACAATTATTAAAAAAAAATCACAATTAAAAGTAAACTCACAATAATAAAAACAACTATAATAAAAATGCGTGACGGAATAGGTGAGTTTTAAGCTTGGCTTTAAAAGTACTAACTGTGGTGGCGCTTCTTATGTCAAATGGGAGCGCATTCCAAAGTTTCGGTGCAGCACAGGTAAAAGAACGGTCACCAAGTGTAGCTTTTGATTTAAATCGCGGATAACTAAGTAAAAGCTTATCGCTAGAATTCCTTAGATTATATATGGATGGGAGCCTAAGAGAAATAAGGGACGATAAATAACTAGGCGCTAAAAAATTAAGAATCTTAAAAGTAATTAAAAGTATTTTAAACTCGATTCTGTATCTAATCGGTAACCAGTGTAATTCATAAATAAGAGGCGTTACATGGCAAAATTTCTGTTCTTTAAAAATCAGTCTGGCGCAAGCATTCTGTACTCGTTGCAGTTTATTTAACAAGCAGTCTGGTAATCCATATAAAAGACCATTGCAATAGTCAAGGCGACTTGTTATGAATGCATGGACAAGAGTCTCAGTTGACTGCTGTGAAAAATACTTTCTGATCCGACGGATATTATAGCTTAACAATAACACGCTGATAGGCACTTTCAGTTTTCTTAGATCTCGATGCAAAACTGATGGATCCAATTCGAGGCTTTCGATTATCACATATCGCTGAAGAATGGGCCTCCATGCAACTCGTTTTAGACTTTTACAACCTTTTGCCTTTTTTTTGTAATGCAATAAAGTTACCGAATATAAGTTTAATGCAGTATAATTTCTTTTCCTAGATTTGCAACATAGAAATAGGCAGAGTAACGCGCAGGGCATATGTTAGAACTGTTCATTCAGACGGATTAATTACTTCGGTCCTTAAGGGATCTCTGCCTCTGTTCAGTCCTTGGTAAATGGAATGCGCCATTTTACTAGAAAAATAGGATTTGCATTGAAGGACTGCAAATCACTGCTACTGTAAAGGGTATTTTGGTAAGGTTTATTACTTTT
The DNA here is from genome assembly GCF_977016875.1 of Pavona decussata. NCBI lineage: Eukaryota > Metazoa > Cnidaria > Anthozoa > Scleractinia > Agariciidae > Pavona > Pavona decussata. Next base: position 2,657,450 of record NW_028145436.1, on the reverse strand, counting down.
ATTTTTTCTTACCTTCATCAGGCATTGCGGGTGATGCTCTTCACAATAATCACACTTTACAACCCTCCACTGGCACGTGCTTGTCACGTGCTCAGTCAGATCCCTTCTGACCACTTTCACTTCACAGTTTTGATTGGTGCAAGATACTGCCTTGAGTTGACAAGACGCTAAGTGGTTCTGTTAAATACATCAAAAGCATTTTCTCACATTTCTTTTGGAATTCTGTAAGGGCATAAAAATACACTTTTGAAACACAGCAATTGTAGAATGGCGATGCCTGTAAAGCTGCATGCATATTTTTGTTAAGTTCCAAATATAAAATAATTTACATCAAATGACTGGTACATGCACAGAATTGTGATAAAACCGTACGGTTTATCTATTATCTACGTATAATTGATGCAATCACGTGGCCACACTTCAATTGATACCTTGGGGTACCTGTGCATTAGTTGTGTCAGAGTTTCAACGAGAGTTCAGTTATTTTAGAGTATAGTAAGTATTTATTTTACCTCCTTTGCTCTAAGCTCGCCAGTCCACTCACAACCTTCACTTGGACATTTGATGTGAAGTGACAGAATCTTTCTCTCCGTTGCTTTATCGGAAAAAATGTCCTAAAATAAATAAAGATATGATAAATAAACTAGCGAAAGGATATGTGGCGGTTGGGGTTGATTATTTCCCCTACGTCGTCGTCATCGGTCACTCTTGCGGCGCGTAAGAAGACGATTTGAGTCAAGTCTACTGCCTAACATGACTTGTCAACCAGAATCCCTCCTAAAATGGTCACCCGAGCATCGCACACGACATGGCGGCGGTTGTGTAAATAAAGAATGACAAGCTACATTCAAAAAAGGCTAAAACGCGAACGAAGGACTTGCGCAGCCTCGTTTGATACAAACTGGTGGGAAACACAGGAATGGTAGATGTTTTTCCCTCTATTCCCGATTCTTCTCCCTCCCAGATTTTTTCTTCCAGTCAACTTAGGTTAAGAAGACAATCAAGCAAACATAAAGGTTTACCCGGTCTCGGTCCAGGCCCTCCCTGTCTGCAGGACAAGTATAAGGCTGGGCTTGAGCTTCCTGTCTGTTTATGGTGTTAACCATAAATAAATAAATGAATAAATAAATAAATAAATAAACAAACAAAAAATCACAAATAAATAAGTAAATAATAGGTGAATAAGCAAACAAATAAAGTGGTATCTTGCTTACACTAGTGTTTGGTTAGTCTGAAGCAAAATGTTTGTGGGGCACCATATGTGAAAAAATTATTTAGACCAAATTTTAAGAAAAGGCACAAAACGTTTGATTTTACAAGACATGTTTCAACAGTTCTACTGTCATTTTCATTTGAAATGAACACAAAGTACCAAGTCTAATTTATAATGCTACACAGTATGCTAATTAACAGGAGAAATGGGCATGGAAATGGATGGGACCTCATATATTCAGACATTTACAAAATTCCCAACAATGTTGCACTATATGTTCTCATGATTGTTTCAGTGTCTTATATCACGCTTCCACCAGCTTCCAACTTAAGATCAAAGACTCTTTACATATTCAATGGGAGCAAGCTACATTAAATCATCAGTTGTATCGTTTTAGTTTAAAACTTTCCTTTTAATCATGCATTGTCATGTTTGTGTTGCTATGGCCAATTAGCATACTGTGTGGCATAAATTTAATTTTCTACTTTGTGTTCATTTCAACTGAACATAACAGTAGGACTACTGAAACATGTCTTGTAAAATCAAAAATGTTGTGTCTTTTCTTTAAATTATAGCATGTCTGTTGATATCCAGACCTTTTAGACCAAATTCGTGCTGTTTTTCCCTGTTTTTATACCCGTAATTTGCCTGAGAGGTAGAAAATTTACTCATAAGTAAGGAACAAATACTCATTGAGTGATGTGTAAATCACTATTTCTTGACAAACAGGCATCGAAAAAGACATTTTATATGAAGAATTCATTAAAAAACTTATTTTATTTATAAATCTGGCTGCCTCTTAAAAGCTCAATTGCATATCATGAAGTTAGGCAAACCAGTTACAAATCTATTGTTACAAATAATCAAGTTCACCTGACGTTTAAGCTAATTCGTGATTTATAAACAATGAAATTTCGCCTCGCCAATTAGGGTTCGGACAAAACATGGGGTAGGCCATGGGGTAGGCCATGGTGTAGGCCATGGGGTAGGCCATGGCCTACCGGTGGTTAATTTCTTAAAAAAAAAAATCCCAAACAAATATGTTTGGTCCCGAATACCGTCAAATTCCTATTTTGATCCCAGGGACAACTTTTTATTACCGGTAAAGCTCATTTCCCATTCAGACACATAATGTAAAAATATTTTTGAGATGCCAAATGCTGTGTCAGTTCTCCGTACTGCGTATTGTGCGTGTTTATTTTACCGAACAGAAACGAGATGCAAGCAGGTTCACAATGTCAATCATTTTATTTTTCTCTCTTAAACAATACCGTGAGGTACAGTCGATCTCTCGTTCTATTTTTTTACCTTCATTGTCCAAATAGATTTATAGATTTATCAGCTTAAAATCATTTTAAATAAATTGAACACACTAAAAAAATTACGCGTTTCCTCTGCTTTTCTAATTACGGTGTTTACATGCGCAGAATAAAATATGAACTAGCCAGTTCAGGCCCCCGAGATGAGGGGGGGAGGGGGGGGGGGTATCGATAGGGGTGGTGATTAACGGAGAGAGCTAAATGCTCAATTCCGCTTTTTTAATATTACTCACTCGTTTTTTCCCCGCTACCCACTATGTGAGAGCCTAGAATAAACAAAATATTAACATGCCACGTGATTTGAAGAGAGAGATATCAAAAGGCTTTCGATTTAGAGCTTTTAAAGAACAGGCTCCGGGTATTAACACAGAACCTCTTACCACTCTCTATTTCAGCTGCCAAATAAGGCGCCTATCATAGCTAGTGGGTTTCGTACCCTCCTCCAGGAAACATCTCCCCCGGCTGTCAGTGATAATAACTCAATTTAAAGACAACACATTTCTTATCTGTGTAATGATATTTTCAGCAAAGTTAAACCTTTAAGACCCAGCTCCGAATATTTATGCTCGTATCTTTACAACCAATAGGACCTGGGTACGAATAACAATCCAATGCAAAAAATATCATTCGACACGTTTTTGGATAAATTGGGATCGTCAGATGCAATTCTTTAACAGTATGGTGCGGAAATATCGAGAATTTTCAATATGGATGACTTTTCGTCGATGTGAAGCCCATTTTTGCTGGAATACCGTCCAAACGACAAGGTATTTTATTGATCCGTGATTGTTATGACCTGTACTGTACGGCAAGGAAGACTAGGCTCTTAACGGGTTAAGCCATGCACAAAATTTCAGTTTAATCGATTGAATTGCTGGATGCTAGAGTAGGATTCTCGCTGGGCACTCTTGTATGAACACACATACTTTTCGAGTACCCACTCCATATTTTGGGAACCAGTGCTCACTTTGGTGCCCGAGTTCCGTGTAGACACGCGTTTGTACGTAGTTCCGATACACTTTACCCACAAACCACTGAAATCCGTACATACTGTACTGGGGTGCTGAATGTGAACAATATTATAATATTTTGGAGTCTGAAGAGAGCACCATGATGATTTTCCGCCAGTACCCGGGCAAAAGAGCTCTGGCATCCTGTGTGAACACTTAATTTAGAAAATCAAGAAGCTACATAAACACAACGCTTAACTAGCCCCACAAGAAATGATGTTTGACGTTCATGGACCCTCAGCATCGGGGGAGGAGGTTCCTTCGGTGGGGACAATCAAAAGGCAATGTTTCCATTGCAGCCGTTTGTACTGTCTCGAAACAGTCGGAAACGTTACTTGGCAAAAACAAAGTCAGAAATCCACCATAGCCATGTTTCGGGTGTTATTGTAATATATTAACCCAGAATACGTTTCAACACTCTGTACTGCGCAATCTCTGGACTGGAATATTTCGTCGAGACAGGTCGAAAACAAATTATGTATGAGAATATGTATGAGCAAAATGGTATTTCAGGCCAAACTGTTACTTGATAGGAAGGTGCTGTGTATCACATTATTTGATCACTGTGTATTTTTCGTGCAATCGCTAGATAATTAAGGCCCGGCTAAAGGATCCAACATTATGCTGGATTGTTTTTGTCACTCAAAACGTTGGGCGGCTAAACGATCAAACAATGTTGTGTCAAACATCAAACAAATTGAGCCTATAGAACGCTTTGTGTGTATTACCGCTAAAATTACGACGTGAGGTGTAGACATTTCGCTTGTGATTGGTTCCTTTAACAAGCTCGCGCGTGTTTTGTTGGAGAGAGATGGCTCAATAATCAAACGTTCGTTTGTGAAACAAAATGTTGGAAGAAAATGTTTCATTTAGATCAAACATGGAAGCCATTCAAATGCAACACTAGAAGAGGCGGTTAAACGATCAAATATTTACATCCAACTAATACTAAATGGAAATGTTGGATTGTTTAGCCGGGCCTGAAGACGCAGGATTTATCATCTCATGTCTGCCTTTAACAAAGCGCATCATAACAACAAATTCAAAACAAAATTATTGGCAAACACTGAGTCTGCGCAGTATAGACCGTTGCATACCTTGTAGAATGTTTTAACTATTTACTCTATCCTTTTTTGATATCAGATTCAGAGCAAACGTTTAACCACAAGGATTGAGCCTTTGCTGTAGAAATTGAAGCTGTGCAGCATTCAGAGTGAATGGGATACTCATTCGTACACTTTCGAAGTTGAAGCTGGGATTTCGTCCCACCAGGCAATTGCGATAAACATGAAAATGCTTATTATCAAAAGTCTTCTTCCAATAATTCTGGGTTTTGATCCATACGTAATCGTGCTCTCTATGGCGCAAACACAGTCCTTGGTCTAGCTCAGCCACCAGATAAGGATCTGGACCCTCTTTTAGTTGGCCCCCACAACCTGCACACTTGTGAACTTTGCCTTTGATTTCTATGAGCTCAAACGGAGTGCTGGTGGTGGGATCAACTGACGGTTTGGTGGGGTTGTTCCTTCTAAGAGTCACACGTAAAGCAGATGTGGTAATGGCTGTGTAATCTTCGTTAGTCTGTGCAATTACATCACCGAGGGTGCCGTGGCATGATGCCATGCTTGTCATCACATCAGGTGACTTCTTACGCTGCCTGGATTGCTGATTGGACTTCTTTTTCCCTGCAGTTTTGTTCACGGAAAATGTTGTCAACGACGTCAGATTTTCTCGGCTACGCCTGCTTTTCTTGAACCAGGAAACGAATTCCTGTAAATTGTTGCTGTAATGGGCAACTGCAACAGTGTGGGCACACAGTTTTCGTGACACAAAACCAAGACACTCTTTATCACAAGAATAACCGGCTCCTTCTCGTGAACCTAGCACTCTTTTGACGATATGAGGTTTCGAGGTAGATGTACTCTTCACAAAGAAGGTGTCACTGTCAAATCCCTCACGAATGGCATCCTCACTTTGGAGTTTGTTTGCCTCATCTGCAAGAGCTTTCACATCTTTCCTGGTAAAAGTATCAAGCAGATCCTCCAAGCATCCCGATACTGTGCAGGCGTCTCCTCCTTTTGCTGGCTCTTCTGTCAGATTATTAATGTACCCAGTGTTTGTACAGCCATCGTCAGCACCAACAGTGGATTCAAATATGGATGAAAGATTGTCGCCTGAGTCATCTTCTTCCTCGAAAAGACTGCTTTGTCGCATCGGCGTTGTGCGGTAGCTGAGTACTTGCTTGTACCTGGTCGGGTCAACAAGAACTTTCACAGAGCTCATGATGAGTTTACGCTCTTCTGGAGTGGCATCTAAAATCTCACTCGACTTGACACGATCTCGATATTCTTCTCGTACGATGTAAGGACTGTGAAGTCCCAAGAACGCCCTTTGTACATCACTGCGCTGTTTGTCCACCAGCTCCTTTACATCATCCACAAAAGTGCTCATGTATTTTGCCTCAAAATTCTGCCACCGCTTCATTACAGCATTTCCAGACTCAGATACGTTGTTGCACTGCACTTCATCGCCGAATCCTGCATCTCTGGATACCTTGGCTGTTACGTGATACCATATTTCATCTGCCTTGTGCCTGGTGAAGTATGAGGAAAATCGCGGATCTCGTCTTGTGTCTTCGCGTTCTAAGTTATCCCACTTCTGTTTGAGTTCCTCCAGTTTTTTCCAATACTCAGCTTCCTTTGAGGCATGCACAAGCCCTTCGGTGCCAAATATGTCATCAACGACAACATTAGTGACAGCCTTCGAAATCTTTAGCTTCGAACATTGGTCTTTAATGTTCTGTTTCACATGAATTTTGCAGAGAAATGCAACAGATCTTTCGAACTCCTGCCCTAGGGCTTCACGAAGTGCTTTTTCTCCGTCTGTGGAATAGGCTTGTAGATAGGCCTTTAAACCAGGAATGCGAGCCGTCATCTTTTGGAACAGTGTGATATATGTTGCTTTATCCTTAAGCATGCACAACATGACTGGCCCCAACATGACTGGGCATGTGGGGGGATTAGCGTTCTTGGTATGAAGCGATGTGTTTCGGTACGATGTGACCAACACAAAAAATGGGCCCAGTTGGAAAGTTACATCCACATAAAGAATTGAGTTATGGCCATCAATATCGTTGCAGCAGAAGTTAGCAATGTCATCCAACTGCTCATCTGTGAATAAGATCACCTTTGGAGATTCGTCATCCAAAGAGTAGGCTCGAATAAATTTCTCCCCTTCTTGAGACTCCTCTTTCATTTTTTCTGTGATCTGGAAAATAGGATCTTTCTCTACCTTCCGCGGCTGACACTCGCTCTTCAGGTACTTCACTTGCCTCTCATTTCGTGGTAGCTGACCAACAGACTTACAGTGCTGACGTCCACCCACTTCGTCTTCTATTTGCTGAACGACTCTTTTCAATCCGGCCCTGTTTTTGTCCACAGTGGTCTTCATCTTTGACACAGTGCTCTTATTATGTCCTCAGATACGGGATCGCACAGCCCGACTTTGCACTTCCATGAGGATTCAGATGTATTATGTGCTCAGGAGCTCCTTCGAAGTAATAACGCACAAACACCAATTTGTGATGACTCCCTTCAGGACGAACCACGTTAACGATGGTCTTTCTTAGTGACGCATCGCTCTTGTTAACAAATGTTCTGCGAAAGACGCTATGTCCCCCTTCCGCGTAGTCAGCCTGTTTTGTTATCTTCGTAACAAAGTCGTTCTTTCCAGTGGTTTTTAACTGATACTTCTTCACGGCTGTTTTACTTTGATTCCAGGAGCCGAGATCATCTGAAAGTATGTCTTCTGGCTCCTGCAGTTTGTCGAGATCCACCAGGAAGCAAACATTGTTTTCTACACGGACTGGGTTGGTTGAAGCGATTAACTTGGGGTGAGACTTCTCTGCATTCAATATAAATGGTAGAACGCCGTTGTTGCTGAAGTCACCTAGGATCTTCAAAGGTATTATGGGCAGCAATCTATTTCCTTTGCAATAATCAGGAGTGGTGCCCTCCGGTTCTGCAACTAAACTTGCCTCAGAAAAGTCCAAGTGATGAGCAAACCTGTAGAATAAGTCAACCAACCTAATTTTAAACATTTGCTAATGCGAATTATACACCTACCATTTGGCGCATTTTACTCCATTTTTATAGAGAGAGTCTGGAACTAGTTCAAAATTGGCGCATGGCCTGGAACTGGTAGAAAATTGTCAAATGGAACACAAATTTCCGTTCGGATATTCCGGTTGGGAATCTTGGACTACCTCTGGAGACGTTCCGTTTATTTTAGAAATTTTCCGGTGGGGCAAACCAAAATCGCCTTACCATTTACATTCCAGCCAAAATTTCTGGATTTTTTAGGCAAATGGTAAACACTCTGTATATATGCCGAGTAAACCTTTAAAACCGCGGCGTTTTGTCGATAGAGAATTTCAATTCTCAGGCTTCACGGTTCTTGAAAATGGTTTTTTTCGCCGTCATGCAGTTGAAAGATTATCAGTGATGTGATCTGTTTAAACTACTTGGATCTCGTATTTTTATAATCAGTCTCATTTACGGTTAGTTTCTGCAAAATTGATTAGACATTTCACTTGGTCGAAAAGCTGGGGTTATTTTAGCGCAACTCTCGGATTAATTCTTGGTTTTGCACATGATGTCATAAAAAATTGAAATTCATAACTAAACACAATTTTGGGTTTTTATCTTCATCACATAAAAGACAACATAAATTCCAATCGGCTCGCTTGTTTTCAGCAGGATAGCATTCGTTGTTTTAAAAATAGAGCAGTTTGAATTTTAGATTTTTGCACAGTGCGTGACAGAAGGATTGCTGCTCTAAACATGTCACGTCCATGAAAAAACGATTTGCCTCGTGTATCAGCTAACATGTAATAGAAGCGTCTATGTCAATGTGTGAAAGTTCAGCAGAGAGAAATGACCAAGGTAAACTCCAGATGTTCTTGCTGGTTTCCGGCCGCCATGTTAGTGGTATTATAGTGCTCCACCAACTTGGCGTCCCATACTAAACTCTGTAATTTTCCGTGGTACATTTTTCGAATAACTCGATTATGAGATATCGCACAGCCCTATGGCTTTCACACGTTGTTTATGTATGACTCTTCTACGAGGATTTTATTTTTTTACTTGCGTGACGATGTGTGAGATGAAAACCACCAATAGTGTTTCAGTGGAATATGAAATGCTATCCGAACAAAAGAAGATTTTTGTCACGTGCGCAGCAACAAAGTTATTTCAGCATTGACATTGAAAAATTCCCGCCCTTGAATCGAATGGAACTAACCTTAAAAAATATGTTATTACCGGGAACCCGTTGTAATTTATTTACAATTTAGAGTGTAACCTTCGGATTATTTTTCTGTTCGAAGCTAGCGTGTTGAATGAAATTTAATACATATCATAGCGGACTGTCTTCGCGCCAAAACAATGAAGCGAAGCAAAAATCCGAAAACATTTGCCGCGTACATAAGTTTATTAACATGTAACTTTTGCAGCAACAAATTCTGTAAAATAGGTGCAGTTTGTCACATTATGCCTTGTACAGTACATGATGAAGAAAAATAAATCAAGTAAGCATACGTATCCATGTATATCACGAATTGACAGATTTTTAATTGAGAGGAACTCACAGCGTTTTCCCATGGCTTCGGCGGTCCTTCTTTGAAGGAGATTCTAAATCTTCCATCAATAATGAAATCTCTTCAACACTAAGATAAAGAGAGACATAAAATGTTAACAGGTACCAATGTCTTCAGTGAAATGCGCTGCAGGACGACAGCTAGAAATTCGAAATTCTGAGCAAACCTCCGGACTACCCGTTTGGTTCCCAAGCTATTTTTGCAGCACTACACGTGTGGATTTTACAAATCGCAAGAGAACATTATTAAGCTGTTTAGACAACGAGATGTCTGGTTAGACTGACACCATAAGATTAAAAGCGGCCAAATCGAAAATCAAACATTACGTATTTTATGTGCTGGTACAAACAGTTCGGAAAGCTAGGCCTGAGGAACAGTATTTAATATAATGGCGACGGACTTGAGGTTAGATGCTTTAGGCATTTATATTCAAGGTGTTTTTTATGCTGACCGTAAAAACTGAAAATGAATAGCAAAGCATTCCACGTACCTTTTGTCTGAATCCTCCTCCCAATCCATGTTACTGATCGATGACAGTTACTAAACGACGACAAAACGTATGTGCGGCACCATCGAGGGACTATGATAACACAGCTGGCCTCACGGTGAAGTGTAGCGAAGATTTCATTCCAGTTGGCCAGCGGAATGCGTGCAATAAAAAAAAGTTTGCGCGGGAACTAAGCTATAAGGGAACCCCCACCCCCAACTCCTACTAATAAGGAACGAAAAACTATATAATCGCCCCCCTGGGGATCAAAATAGGAATTTGACGGTATTCGGGACCAAACATATTTAATTGGGATTTTTTTATGAAATTAACCACCGGTAGGCCATGGCCTACCCCATGGCCTACCCCATGTTTTGTCCGAACCCCAAATTGTTTGCCGCGTTAGATGATACGCGGGACACAAAGGGACTTCGGTTGTTGGAGTTGCCTTGCGTGATATTGTGTTTTAGCGTTGAGGATGACTATCAACGAAATATTTATGTAACCAACGTCTGTATCGAAACAAAATCTTGTAGATAAGAGAAAAAAGAGCAAACTTGAACTTCCTAACAACCAAAATCCGAAATCCGGGCCCCAAAACTGGATAAAACCGCGATCCGCTGTGATCATAGGATCCGCAGATCCGTTAAAATTTCGCTCTGAATCCAGAATCCGGGCTAAAATATTCACCAAATCCGCCGATCCGTAGACCTATTCACCCCCCTCATTATTCGAAAGTTCTCCTCGGTTGATTGCCCATTGTTTAAAACCTTACCAAAAAAGAGTGGATACCTCACATGTCCAGAAGAGATGGATGAGAGTCTCTTTATCATTTTGACAAAAAGTGCTCTGCTCATTATCCTTAAGGTTCATTCTGGTTAAAAAAAAATGTTGGTCGCTAGTCGTCTGTGTAATAGTTTAAATTGGAAGACAATTATTTTTGTAATTTTTGTGCATAGAAAAGGTGTTCGGTAAACTGAGTTCCAGTCGATAATTTCTTGGGTTTCAAGCGCGCAATCCGCGATCCATTTCCTTTGGGTGGTGATGGGTCTCTTTTGTTTTTTGCTCAAAAGAATTTTGTACGCTAGTCTATTCGGTTTTTTCGTCTTTAAAAAAGTATCAGTAATAGATTCAAGTATGGCATAACCATTGTGGAAGTTTGCCACGTTGCTTTTCAATAGAGCTTTTACAGCTGATAACACGCCTTGAAAAGTGAGAAAGTTTGTTTCGATATTATAACGATGTGTAAAGTCAGAGAAAGATAGAAAATTGTTCTCGTCTTTCATCTAATGACCCACGGTTGTAACTCCCTTTGAAGACCATGATCTGTAGTGAATGGGTCTATTTCCGACGCGTATCAGAGAGTTTTGCCATAGATTATGTGCCTTTAGCTGTTCGATGGAGGAAATATTAGCTTCATATTTATATTCCGTCCAGATTTGGAGTATTTCTAAAGTAAAGGTATCCGATATTTTTATGTATTTTGACAAATCTTCACTACTAAGGTTGCCTCGAAAAATTTCTTCACCGCCAAACTTTCGTCATTCCAAATCAAACAAAAGTTTCCATTTTCCATGGTTTTCATTGCCTAAGTATTTTTTTATCCAGCCCGATTTAAGAGCTCTGTTAAAGACTTTAATATCAATCATCTTTAGCCCTCCATTCTCGTAGTCACTAATCATTATGTCGCGCTTTATTTTGTCTTCCTTACTGATCCCATAGAATTTTAAAAATATATTATTTATCTCTCTTACAACCTTGTGGTTTGTTGGCAGAGGGGACAAAATGTAAACCAGTTGGGAAGCAATTAAACTTTTTAGTACGGTAATTTTACCGAGTAAGGATAGACGGCGCAGTTCCCAGCAACTTAGGCTATTTCTGACTTTAGTTAGTTTTTCGTTATAGTTAGCTTCTATGGTGGTTTCGGGGTTGGTCGAAAGCCATACCCCTAATGCTAATGTCTTTTACCCATTTAAAATCTTTCTCTGGGGCAAGGTTTGTTTCTTTTCCTGTGTTGGCACCAATCCACAAAGCCACTGTTTTCTTGTTATTTAGCTGGAGGTCAGAAATTTCACTAAAAAGGTCTAATATCTGTAAAGAAGTCGTGAAGGAGACGGTCGATCCGTCTAAAATGAGTGTAGTGTCATCTGCGTACTGGCTGATTTTAATTTCTTGTTCATTAATTGTTATGCGCTTAATGTTTTCATTTTTCCAAATTGTTTCAGCCAAAATTTCTGCGAAAGTAGTTTCTCACATCGGTTTAATCTTAACGTTTCATTAAAATTCGACAAGCTCTTATAAATGTACTTTTTTATGGTGGTGTCTCTCTGTAAAAAGTTTTTTTATAACATAGCACGTGCATGCTTCCCCCATCTGACTTGCACACGTCATCGGATAGACGCACGGCCGTACGTATATTGAGAAATGTACCATGATGACGCCAATAGGAATTAGATTAGGATGCACGCGCGCTATGTCATAAAATAGATTAATTATGAAGGGGAAGCCTTAAGAAATGCTAGCCGGCTTGTTCCTTTAACTAGATAAACTAGAAATACGTGACTCGCAAAACCTCACGAAGCTAGGGCTGGAAAGACAGTTGATTCGAAGTGATGTTGTCTTTTGTCTTTGCTCTGTGGTTTCCTGATGTCTCCTTCTTCTTCGCTGCTCGCGTTGAGTTTCGTTGTTTAGTCTTCCTCGGCGAATCTGTCTTTTCCCTTGTGCGTCCTCCTGTGGCTCATTTGCATCACAATTTGGTCGTATTTCACAAATAGTAAACATTTTTCACTGCTCGATGAATAAACACGTTCAGCTCTCCGTAATGAATAAACATGAATTGCGTTTGACGCCAGCCTGTCTTCCAACCTGCTGCTGCGTAGCAAACCTACCCTTTGTCTGACTTCATCTAGACAATATTTGCACTGGTGCCAGACAAATTTTTCTCTCGAATTCGCGCGGCTTAGCTCCCCAGCGATTCACGTACGAACCTCGCTACGCCCGACAAATTTTTTTAAGTACGCTTCGCGAGGAATAAGGTTTTGTATCGCTTTCAATTATTTATACACAACGGCAAAAAAGCATGATTTTGGTCTAGGTAAAAAAATTGCAATCATATTATTAAAAACTGTTTTAAAATATAAAAATGCATCTTGATCCATTGATAATTGAACGGTAAAAACATTTGTTTTCTATTTTATTGTTGAGTTAAATTACTGTAAACGATATGAGGTAGTTCCTCAACAAAACTGAATTAGAGAAAAGATGCAACACTCCAAAACAAAGTCTACAAAGGTTCGTTCTTGAAATTCAACTAAAATAAACAATAACAAGAGTAAATTAGTTTAGAAAACTATTTGGTTGTCGACGACTTTATTTTTCATCGTTTGTTATCGATAACTTCTGACTCACACACGAGATTTTCTGTTGTCGCTAATTTTTCGGGAGTTTAGTAAAATGTTATCGAAAAGTTATCGATAGCAACTTGCCTCGTTTGTTGAGGTGCAGTAAATCGAACTTAGTACAAACCGTTGATCTTCCTTAGGCTTCACAAACGCATAAAAAGGATGCATATGATAATACTTTTTCTTCAAAAAGAGCAACTAGGTGTTTATTTATCAAAGTTTGGTGCCGAATTAGGAAGGCCGTTATCAATGTTTCAACCGGCCGAAAGTATTCTCCTGAAATCTTAATGCTACAAGACCCACCTTCTCAAATGTTCCTCGAGACAATCTCTGCAAAACCTGTGTCCACATGTCGCGGTAAGAACAGGTTCCTTCGATGGCAACTGACAGATTATACAGTGAAAATCCTCGTCAACGTCACTCAAAAACTCTTCGTCATGACCTGAAGGTAGGCGATTCCTTGCCGCTTTCGCCATCTTGAAAAACGCTTGGTTAACCAATTGCAGCTGTCCGGGTGTATTCCGGCAATTTCACAAATTAGCATATTGTTAATAATTGTAAATTAAAAATACACAACGGCTTACTGGGTCAAAGAAACAGCACTCCTTCGGTTTACAATAATTAGAATTTCTAATTGTGGAATAAAATACACTAGCTGCGAATTAGGCAGTTGTAACGTTTCATCAATGAAAACAGAAAGGAAAACAGACAAAAAGCTTTTCTAAATGAAAAATTTAATCAAATAAGTCTTTGCAAAAGCAAAAAAATCAAACGCGTATAATTTTTGCCGCGAGGCGACCGACTTGCAAGCGATTTGAAGAAATTGCGAGTCAACTTTGAAGCAAATTTATCGACCTGTGCGGTTCCGAGAAGTACTCCCGGGAGTACTCGAACATTACCAAGATAGTCCGTGGCGGAAACAATGATTTGAATTGTCCGTCAGCTGAGAGCGATGCGATTAGTGCTAAATCGGAGAATAATATATACCGACCTAGGGGTACTATTCTCCGATTTAGCACATAAGATATTTTTGTTCCAGCTCGTCGTCTCGGTAAACCACAAATTTTCCTCGAAGCTTAATTTCTCACCGTTAATACTTAGATTTCCGCTCTGTATACTAGCTAAGCTCTCTTATTTCTAGATTTTCAAGGCGATCAGTATCTAATCGTCCTCAAAGTAGGAACATTTGCGACGGTTGTAGATCATCTTCTTAGGAATTAGATTAATTTCTTCACTCGTACTCAGTCCACCTGTATAGGACGATTCGTTGGTTACATGTTCAGCCTCATCAGCATACATTAGCATAAAGGATAAAACTAGCTGAAAATAAATGCATTTTATAAATTGAAAGAGCACGGAAAGCTTAGCACCGTGAAAACGTGAGCATGATAGGCTCAATAGTTTGTGAGTAATGAGTACTGAAATTGTGGAATGTATCACTGGGTAGCAACTCTTGTCATCAACCATGCACTTCACAGTTTTTCAAAACTAATGTTTTGGAAAATATTCAAAATATCATACCAATATTCACACTGGTGACCAAAACGTGACATGCCTTGTTAGTCTGTGATGTCCATTTGTTCATAGTTTATTGTTTGATATATGCTTATGAGGAAAAATTATGACGTCAGCAGAGATTGACCTTTTTTCTGGAGTAGCTATTTAAAATGTGAAGAATCGATAGACTGGATACCATTCACAGTTTGTTGCCTTCTTTCCTTCCCCGTTCAGTAGAGATAGAGTCTCCTTGGTTACCATGTTACCAGCGTTGGTGAAGGATCAGCAGATTCTCAGCCAGTTGTATTCATGAACTGTTGTTACAGGAGATGCCAAGTCATTTACTGACTGGTGAGCATGGGCATGCGCACAACCATTTACGAAGGGTCATTAAAAGACTGGACCCTTCAAGTATATTATCCTTTACAATCTTTTCAAACATTGCACCAAACGTGAGAGACAGTTTGATCAGTCACCAACAACAACAAATAAGTTGAAAACAAGATATGTACGGAGCTGCGTTTCGACACAATTTGAGTATTTCAGTACCTGATTAAACACTCGTCTTGGTTTATACACTTAAAACTGCAATACTTGTACAATGGATAGATAGCAGGGCAGAATCAATGTAGGATGTCATTTCGACTAGTAGGACTAGCCTTCTACAGGGCCAGAGTAGGAGCAGAGTAGTAGATAGCAGTTAACAAAATTACCTCTCCAAGCGCTTTCAGTTAAGCATTTCTTCAAAAAATATCAAACCTCAGAAGCAATTGTTATCATCTAAACACCAGATGTCGTGTGACGTCCTTTCCTCGAACCCGGACGGATTTATTGAGTGATTTGTTATAACACCTGGTGATCCCACAAATCAAGTTCACAAATTGTTCTCTAAGAAATGTGGTTGGTGTACAATTGAAAAAGTTATAATTTTGCTTTGTTCACTTGTTTTAAGAACTGGAGAGTATTGGTATTAAGGATCCACATTTGAAAGTAAGTGTTTCCTAAATGCTGTGCATGCATGTGTCACTTTATATTTAAATATAACTAGTTGTATGTGTACACAGACAGTGCATTATTACTTTCTTTGATGTTGAAGTAGAAGTTGTCTTGACCTGTCGATTCTGACGCAATCCGTGCCAGTACTGTGATAGCACAGGGCTGGTGTTAGCATTTCCTTTCTCTTACTATGGCAAATATTATGCTACCATCTTCTGCTGATCGTTTTTCAGATGACAGGTTCTCACATGGGACGGTTAGTGAGCCCGCCTTTTTCATGCTTGGGGAGTAAAGAGTATCGTAATTCAACCAAAGTCTTAATAGCAAGCGTAAAAATTTCTGCAAGGGATGGGTGGGGTGGAGAAGGGTCGAACATTTAGAACCTCTTTGTGTATGTGGTGCTCCAAAATCTGAAACTTGCCTTAAGGTCCCAAGGGTCGTTCACCCTTCCCTGTATTCAACATGGCGGATTTGGTACCATGTGACCAAATCGTGCAAAGAGCCCAATCAATTGGTATGTCCTGGCCTTTGACATGTGATCAGCTCTAAACAACTGGAAATTATGAATACACTCAACGCATGAAAGCCAACGACATTAAATAATCAACCGGCAGTGCTCTCCATGTAAGGTAATTGTCCTTGATTAGAAAGTGTGGATTTGCTAGTTGCAAAGTGTTTCTCTCGATTTTACGAGTTTTCCTGTTCGCTATTCTCAAAATGACGGTCAAATCCTCTTTAGAAGTTCAGTGTGAAAGTAAGGGTGATGTACTTTTGCCAAAGTTCGACTTAAAAATGGAGCTATCAAATACAGCTGTTGATGATAACGTTACCACAATGTACCCAACGGTTAAGTTATTTCTATTAGTTGCTGTCAAACGTTACACATACACTCTGTTTTTTTTTATAAGAACGTCTAATTTTGGAGCTAAGGCTGAACGTTCTTATATTTTATATCGATTTGAGGCTGAAAACGTTCTTAAGATGTTCTTAAATTACATGGTATACACTACATGTATTTCAGTAAATCAATGAGGACGTGACCAGAAAACCTATCAAAGTTCATTGCCTGCTGAGATATGGTATCAAGAACTGCTGATTACTGACAAACCGAGATGTGTGTCCCCATTGTTAATGTTATACAAAACATGCCCTTAAGTAGTTTGGTTAATTTCCATTTGTTACATTGATTGTATACACGGATTAGCAAAATAAAAACCTTCTTAATCGACTCAGCCTGAGGAATGTTCTTAACACGTTCTTAAAATTTTGGTTAATCTCAGCCTCGACGTTCTTACAAAAAAGGTTCTTATAAAAAAAACAGAGTGTATAAGAAAATTACATCAACACTGATCGAGTTACAATGTACAATCCAAAGAATTTGTTTCGTGTAGATAGTAGCCAGGAGTGATGATTTTAACATATTTATTTGTTATGAGGGTGAAAATGATTTTCCCCTCTTCCTCCATTTCTTGTTGATGTCATAAGTCCATTCATAAGTCGACTTCTTAAGGACGGAGATGCTAGATGAGCAACGAAGTTGCATGAAAACTAGACTTACAGAAAATCTCTCCGTTGTGGATTAGGACTGCGGAAACAACTGACATTTCAGACTGAGTCTGTTGTTGAACATTGGTTATTTACTCTTACTTAACCATGAACAAAACATCACATTTCCGGAAAAATTTCAACTTTATTGCAGTCAGTAAGTCATCAAATGAGAACAACAATCGTTTTATTCTTAATCACATGTTATCAGGCTAAAAGAGATAAATCAGTTGCGATATAGCCTATCTAGCTTAATATTACACGTGATCTAGATTCCAAAAGAAATAATACCGCACTTTCTAAATTATAGCTTGGAACCCTGTATAAAATGAGTAATAATGACGAAAACAGCAATACTAATACTAGAGAACAACAATGATAATATTAGCCTTTATTTACCAAACTCCTGATTCAATTCGAACATTGCAAATCTACGTGCCCATAGTCGGCGAGTTTCAAACACAATTCAGTGACGTGATTTCCTGAGCCCGGCCTGTGTGTGTGTTTATTTGCTAAGCTTAACTGGAAATCTCGTTATTCCTATTATCACATGTCGGTTAGTGTTATGTTAGAAGTTCTTCCACAGTCTCTAAGTTCTGTTTTACTTCTTAACACCTAAACACAATAAGGGGGGGGGGGGGGGTGGCTTTTAGAACTCCTCTATTGCTTTAATTGTCTTCCTTACAGTAGACTCCCGCTATCTCGAACACTCAGATAATTTAGATAATTAGATAACTTATTTACTCAACTCAACTTTACAGAGGGCATAGACTGGTAATTAAAATATACAATTAGCAGGGAAAACAAAAATCCGTTTGACAAACTGGGAGTTCAAGATAACCAATACTAAAAATGGTGAACAGTTTACAAAGAAAACTAGCAGTTCAAAAAAACTGAGGTCATCTAAAATTATGGTGTAGCGAGTTCAACTTGAATAAATATCGTGTCGTCCACAATGTAGCGCCTCTCCCTCAGTTTGTCATGTGAAACAAACGTGGGGATGCCCCACCCTTGGTCGCTATCTATCACGGGCCTTTCGAAGACCTCTGTAATTTCAGGATTTGTTTTATAGGACAGAACTATGTTCTCCCTGTTCTTTAGATTTTCTTGCTGATCAATCAATGTAAACGATTCGATTTTATAGAAAGGCCAGGGTAATATGGCGTCGTTTTCACCTTTCATTATGACAATAAATAGGGAGATATGGGTGCCTGCTCGGTCGCCATCTCCATCTGGATAAAAGAGTAACTTTAATTTGTAACCAAAGATGTAAAATGGATCACTTCGTATGAAGATTTGATATCCTTTTTTTGCTTGTGACAAACTGTATTCAAAGCCTGTTATCTTCCAGGTAAATGAATTAGATCCGTATGGAAGAGTCTTCTGAACCTCATCCAATTTTGTTTCCAATTGCTTTTCAACAACACCCATTTTCGATTCACAATTCTTCCAAACTTTCTTAACTTCCTCTTCAATCTGGCTCTGAAGAACATTCACTTTCCGTTCAACTTCCTCTTCAAACTTGTTCTGGAAAACGTTCACTTTCCGTTCAAAACGTTGCTGAATATTGTGTGTTTGTTGGGGTTGAACTATGTATATTTGGTATAAAAACACACTAACAACGAAAAAAGATGAAAATGAAACAAAAAAGAACCTTGCGGACGTTATTAATTTCCTTCTCAATTTTGTTGTTCGTTAATCCCAGTTTGAAGATTGTTTATACGCTCTTCAGATTGCCTTGGAAGAATGTTTTCGCTTTCTAGAAGCCGATTTTGAAGGTTGTTTATTTCTTGTTGGTGTACCTTTTGACAACTCTTTACCTTCTCCTCAAGGCTGTGAAGCTTTATTGTTTTTTCTTTGACCTCTTCTTGTGTGTCATTTAATTGACAGCAAGCTAACTCAACGTGATGTCTTGTCTCTAACTGAAGGTGTGATTCAAGTTTTCCCCTTCCACTTTTATTTCAGCAATCTATTTCTACATAAAGTTAAAAATAGCTAACTCAGCGATACTAATAATGTTCAGCCTATTGCAGTGGCAGAATCAGGAGAGGGACTCCAGCACCAAACGTTTTCTCAAAGAAAATAACGCCCAAACGGCCGAAAAATTAAGCTCTTTTGTTTTCAGTCGGCCGGGACCTGTGGGCCCCCAACACTGAGTTCTGTTTCCGTCAATGTACTCTACTTTGCTTGTGTTATATTAAAGGTTACCACAGCTGTAGTTTCTACACTGTTGTACAATAGAAATAGACTGAGTTTGCTTAGTAAAAGGATGGTGCTTATCAAAAGTGACTACTACCCTTGTACTCTTGTTCACAATTTCAACAATTTAATTGCTTACCTCTGAGTGACAGCCAATCCAGACATACGGGCAGGGAACTTTGGTCTGCAGACAGCTAGTTTCAATGTGATTTGTCAGCTGTAACAAAACAGCAACAACCAAATGAAAAAACACTCAGTATGATAATGTAATAATGTATTTCACTAGTTTTTCCACGTTTCGGCATGAGAAATTTCGGGAAAAGGACCATTCATTTTTTACAATTCCAGTAAATAGAAAAGAATAAGGTCAACGATATAATTGTGATAAACTAATTTCTACTGACCAACAGCGCTGAAGCCGAATAATTTATTGCAGACTTCGAACAATTAAAAGCCTCACCTGATCTCGAGAGGCAATGGTTCCACATTCGTTAGGACAAGATGTTGGAAAACTGCTACATGTTTCTTGATGGTTCTGCAGAAAAATATTGAAATCAAAAGACAAGAAAATAAATAAATAAACTCAACTTGACAATAACACGCTTATAAGCACTTTCAGTTTTCTTAGATCTCAATGCAAAACTGATGGGTCCATCAGCTTTCGACGATCGTATATCACTCAAGAATTGGCCTCCATGCGACACGGACCTTTACAACATTTTGCCTCGTTTCTGTATTTTAATAAACTTACCGAATATAAGCCTAATAGTTTATGCAATGAACAGTGTAAAAATCACGTTTTAATTGGTGTAGCGGAGTTTGTGATTAGAGTATAGACGCACGATTGAAGTCATCGAGGGAGTTGAGTGGTGTGACCGGCGCACGTGATCAGACTCAAGAGTCCAGCCAGAGTCACAGAGTGATTGGTCAACAAAGTTTTTCGAACTGTTTTGGTGAGTAGCAGACCAACATACGCGAACTTTTGGCAGGAAAGGAAAACTGTCCGATAAAAAATTGGACAACGACCTTTGAGAGTGACCTCAACCAGGATAAAAAATCTAGAACTTTGTTGTGACGAAATATGTCGCCGATAGAAATCCGGTAATGGCGAATATCTATTACAAATCGCAATGAAGCGACTTACATGTTGTAATATTTTGGGGTCAGGATTTCTTTCTGGAATAAAGGTTAGTTTTGAAAATATTCTTAGTGAAATTCTTTCGGATTATACACTAATTTAGAGGACCACATTTGCATGAGTGTTGTAGTCTAAACCTGAGTTTTCTGGAAAGTTTTTGACTCAGCGCGGGGCTCAAGTAACGCGATGTCCGCTCACGAAATATGTTGAAATGTCTTGGTTATTGTATAAAACAAATAGATTCCAGTTTTCCGTGGGTCTGTACTCTGATAACGCACAGAGGACGTCAAAACGTGATAAGAACATCAGTAACACTACTCGCCTGCGGTTCGTAGCGTACTTCTTTGTTCTCACCACGTTTTGACGTCATCTGTGCGTTATCAGAGTACAGACGCACGGCAAAAATGGAATCTTTTTGTTAAATACTTTCTTTTCCTAGATTTTCAACATAGAAATAGACAGAGTAACGCGCTCGGTATTTGTTAAAACTGTTCATTCAGACGGATTAATTAGTTCAGTCCTTAAGCCGGATCTCTGCCTCTATTAGTCCTTGGTAAATGGAATGTGCCATTTTCACAAGAAAAATGGCATTTGCAGTTTAAAGAGTGTTTCCGTTAAATCACTGCTACTGAAAAGGATATTTTTGGTTAAGATTATAACGTTTATTTTTTCTTACCTTCATCAGGCATTCCGGGTGATGCTCTTCACAATAATCACACTTTGCAACCCTCCATTGGCACGTGCTGGTCACGTGCTCTGTCAGATCCTTTCTGACCACTTTCACTTCACAGTTTTAATTGGTGCAAGATACTGCCTTGAGTTGACAAGACGCTAAGTGGTTCTGTTAAATACATCAAAATCATTTTTTTCACATTTCTTTTAGAATTCTGTAAGAGCATAAAAATACACTTTTGAAACAGCAATAGTGTAGAATGGCGATGCCTGTAAAGCTGCATGCATATTTCTGTTGACTCCCAAATAAAAATAATGTGTCATACCTTAATTTAGATCAAATGACTGGTACATGCACACAATTGTGATAAACCGTAAGGCTTTCCTATTATTTACATATAATTGATGTGATCACGTGCCCTCAGTTGAGACCACACTTTAATTGATACCTTGGGGTACCTGTGCATTAGTTGTGTCAGAGTTTCAGTTAGAGTTCAGTTGGTATAGTAAAAATAGTTGGTGTGGTAAAAATTTGTTTTACCTCCTTTGCTCTAAGCTCGCCAGTCCACTCACAACCATCACTTGGACATTTGATGTGAAGTGACAGAATTTTTCTCTCCGTTGCTTTATCGGAAAAAACGTCCTAAAATAAATACATTATTCAAATAAATTCTCCATTCATTAACTAGTCACGCAAGACGTGACTATTGGGGAATGATTATTTTCTCCTTATCTTTTCAAAATAAAAACAAGTTTTAAAATTTCTATATTATTAAGTAACACTTCTTGGTAGATTTGTAGTTATGTTTTTATTTGCTGTTCTGTTTGTTTGCCTGAGTTTTGCATCATTCGCGGTCATCACGTATTTCACGATATTTCTGTAACTCTTAGTGTTGATCGCGTCACTCCATCGGATTTTCTCGGTGATTGCAAAATGTGTGGTTAGTCCTGGTTATTTATCTACCCACCTTCCTACCTACTTCCCTCCCTCTACCTCCCTCACTCCTTCCCTACCTCCCCTTCCCTACTTTAATAACCCCTTCTTCCCTCACTCCCTCCCTCTTTTCCCTCTCCACTCCTACCACCCCCCTGTTCTTTCTCCCTCCCTTCCTCCCTCCCTACATTTTTTACTTTTTACCTACTTCCCTACCTCATCTCCCTACCTCACCACCTTTCCCTGCCTCTCTCTACACCTACCTACTTTACTACCCACCCAGCTACCTACCTTCCTCCTTCCCTCCCTCCCTCCCTCCTACCCCGCTCCCCACCTGTCTACCTATAGGAACCAGTCATCTCGTTCCAGGGCTCCCCTGTCTATTGGGCATGTGAGTGGGAAGCCTTGTTGTTCCTGACTTTAATATAAAAAAAAAATCAAGAAATACTATTCAGACATATCTTATAACAAACTAATGCTCCTTTCCAGAATTTGTTTCCTTCCTACTTTTTCAAGAGAAGCTCAATGACAAGAAGCAGACAGATAACCATAAACATTTCGTTTATGGATTTCAGTAAAATATAAAACAGGAACCCATGTTTCTTGATGTGCTTACAATACCTATTGAGAGAAAGTTTTTGCCAAAGGATTGTTTAGCTTGGATTATGTGTCCCCTAAATTATTTTACGGTCTTTATCTCGCTGAATTCTTTGTAAGTCAAAATCATTTAGGTTTACTGATTTATTATTTTTTTGCAAACCTTAACAGACGAACTGTCGAAATAGATGAAGAAGGAATTTGGCAAAATATTCTTATCGCGCCCGATAATTTAACGGGGCTTCCCGGCCCCCACGGGTTTATAGAATGTGAAATCTAGCCGGATTTCTCACTCAAATTAAAATATATATTGTTTGCCAATGCCTTAAGTTATCCAGCTTTGAACATTTCCAAATCAATTTTAAGACTACGTGAATGCAAATAATTTTCCATCAGATCACCATATGCACACATTACAAAATACAATACAGAATATAGGTTTTCAAGTCGAAGTTAAATTAAGAACGGAGAGAAAACCTAAACGAAACCACGAGGCTTATATGAAATTAGGTTTGCTCACAAAATACAGGAGTTAATGATGAGGTACTTTGACCATTAGCAAGAGACAGAAGACCGGAGAACAATATACAATATACAATATACTGTACAATGTACCACGTTTGCCGCGATTCAAAATGGTGGCCAACTCACTGACTAGATACTAAACCGGTAAAAGGAAAAAACACATATATTTAACATTGTGAAGAACATCACACTATGCAACAAGAATCAAGAGATGCTCAAGTACAATACCAAGTACTAAAATTTACGTTTTAAAAGATGAAACATCAAAAGCAATAATTTCATAAAAAAGATATTTCTGTTTCAAATCATACCTTCGTAAATGCTCCTCGAGACATTGCTGGCAAAATCTGTGGCCACATCTCGTTTGAACCGGTTCTTTCGATGGTAACTGACAAATAGTGCAATGAAAATCTTCATCGACTGGATTTTCAAACTCTTCGTCATGACCAGAAGGCATTGAACGATTTCTTGAAACTTCCGCCATTGTGAATAAAAGCGTACCTGGTACTGACTTGAATCAAACCAGATTGTAAGGTCATGTGCGTGACTTAATCAAGAAGATCAGTCTTGTCATTCTTATCGCACTATTGTCACGCATTGTCTCGTTAGCAGCATAAACAGCCTGAAGGTGGCTGAACACAGTTTAAACTGCCGCAATGCCAGCCTTCAAATTAGTTTTATGTAGCATTAGATCTGGCGGCAAGACCACCAGGACTTTTTGTTTTTGCGTTTCGATTCCACTGTATATAATATAGATATAGGCATATACTGTATTACAGTATACGGTAACTCTTGAATAGTACAAGAACCACTTGTACAAACAGCAGCAAAGTGTAACCGGATCTTTGTGTAGATCAGGATCATGATGTTGAATAAAACGTAAAATAAAATACAAGGCTGATCAGACGGCTAAAATAACTTTATGAGAAAAAATTGGAAATAAACGATTACATTGTAACCGTTTATTTCCAATTTTTACTTAAAGCTTTTAGCAGCCCCTGAAGAAGGTTAGTATTGTGTAACCAAAATATTGCGCAATAAAATTACTTTAGCTGTCCGATCAGCCTTGCATTTGAATTTACGTTTTATTACAGTATATGCCTAGTTGTCTTTAGAGACCCATGGTCTGTTACCCAGCCCCCCCCCACTTGTTCTTAGAGACCCGTGGTCTGTTACCCAGCCCCCCCTCCCACTTGTCTTTAGAGACCCATGGTCTGTTACCCAGCCCCCCCCCCCACTTGTTCTTAGAGACCCATGGTCTCTTACCCAGCCCCCCTCCCACTTGTCTTTAGAGACCCATGGTCTGTTATCCAGCCCCCCCCCCCCCCACTTGTCTTTAGAGACCCATTGCCTCTTACCCAGCCCCCCCCCCCCCCCCCCCCACTTGTCTTTAGAGACCCGTGGTCTGTTACCCAGCCCCCCTCCCACTTGTCTTTAGAGACCCATGGTCTCTTCCCTAACCCCACTCCAAAAAGAGGGTCCCGAGCATGTAAAATAGTTTTGACCAGTTCCCTAAGTATGTTGAATTTACATAGCAGATAGCACGCGAATATTTTTATCCCCGAAGGATGTTGTTTTTCTCAAATGCATGAAAAAAAAATGTGTGGATATTTTTTCATTGCAGTCAGCTAAAAAAAAAGGCATGTGTTTTCTCAGATCTGACGGATCTGTCATAGAGGACAGATTCATTCCTTCTTCAAATATAAGGTATGAAGTAAATAGGGCACAAATGAGAAATTTCATGCGAGAATTCTACTTCTGCACCTCACTCGCTATTGGACAATTCAAAGAATTCGAAGTGTCACCAACCAGTCCCCTAGGGAGTTAGTGAACGACATCGAAAGTCATAGCTTCCGTTCGAGAGTGCAATGGGGTATACCTAGCTACAGAAAATGTGAGATTGATAAGGGATATTGGACGAATAAGTGCAATAAGTTTGGCGTTTTCATGGGATAACGTAGCTCTTTGTAACGCTTTTTTACCTAAAAGAGTATTTCCAATACAACTGACTGCCGTGAACAATAATATACCTATTCATCAGCACAATTACCACTCGTCTACCCTAGCCTGCGTAGCAGTCGTTTCCGTTTCCTTCAAGCCAAGCGGGGTAAGCACGCGAGCTCCTTTTTGCCCAATGCCCTCGCGTGCAACCCTCGCGCGCTTGCCCCGCTTGGCTTGAAGGAAACGGAAACGACTGCTACGCAGGCTATCTACCCAAACGATCCCATAATTCCTCACTCGTACCAGTCTCTCCGTAGTTTCTGGATTGAGGAATAGTAGACCTTACCGCATTCATTTTCTTGTCTTAAAATTAACAAAACTATTTTTTTTTAATTTGATTCCTCTCCCGACGTTTCAGTTAAAAAATACACAATGAAATCAGACGTTTTTAACATCATCAGGATGTTGTTGTCATTCCACTGAGTGCCAAATTTAGTTTGTCTTTTGATTTTGTCAGTTATCTTTGTATTAAAATGTTCTCCTCACGCCCTACTTATCCGGTCTACAGCAGAACTCTTTAAAACAGCAGTCGCTTTGTTGACAAAGCCTTTTAATGCGAATATTTTTGTTACAACAAAACTGCTTTGCAAATTGAGGTTCTCCAAAAACCTCATCGGATTCACAATTTCAACAAAAGATGAAAATAGTTACAACGGTACATTGTTGTATGTAAATATCTAACCGCGGTAGATAGCTACTACTACTTATTAACTATCGGCAGTAGTAATTATTAATTGGCCTGCAAAATCTTACATCTGAAACCATGGGGACCATGTGTTAAATTAACCTTGATTAAAGAACTGAGTAAGCTGAAATACTGATTATTACAAGTGCTCCCTGGCATAAGGCAATCTGTAGCCTTTCATGTGATATGATACGTATCGTACCTTTGTATCACTGTACTCACTGTACTATGTCGCAGTGCAAAACTTACAAATATAACGCTGCCAGCAGAAGAGAACAATTTTTGCTATTAAAATCTGATAACACAACAACATAGATCTACGTGTAACAAAAATAAATATGAAGTTCTCAACCCTGCATTTTGCTAAACAATTTGTCAGCATTACAAATGTCTACAAAATGGACTCTATCTGAACTCTCAGTTTTCGATGTAAAACAAAAGTGAAACGCGAGGAGGGGAAAAGAATACTCGCCGTGAAATTCATAGGTTAATTCGAACTGTTCCAACAATATTTTTAAGGGATAAAGTACAAACAATTACGACGAACATAATTTACACAAAGGAGATATCATCGACATAAACGTGCGCTGATCCGTAATCTGGGATGTCGTTCCATAAACTGGCCGCAATTGGTCTGTTTTTCCTTAGACCTGCTTGGTCCCTGATCACAAATAATGTCCATGCAAAGGTCACGCGATGGATCGTAGACATGCGCGTCCGAGATGTTTTCAATTTGAATAACTGTAAGTAAGTGGTTGAACACCTTCGTTTAAACTGCCAAAAAAGATACATCAACAAGAAAAAAACAACTGAGGAAACATTTTACAACAAAAAGTCGAAAAAATTATCGACGTTTCGTCGGTCTTAATGTTCAAAAGAACAACGGTAAAAACTACTTTTTGTCGATCTGATCTTAAGAAACAGGCAAACTACATTAAATGTTACATTACAAAATTTACGACTCTCATGTCTGAAAGATGTAATGATACAAAATTATCTGAGGAATCTCTTTTCTCCACTATTTTTTTTTTTCGGAACATGAGTCACATCTATCATGGCGAGACGACTTGAAGTTGAATAAATATCGTGTCGTCCACAATGTAGCGCCTCTCCCTCAGCTTGTCATGTGATGCAAACTTGGGGAAGCCGTGCCCAGGGTTCTCATCTGTCACGGGCCTTCCGAAGCATTCCCTGTTTTCAGGATTTGTTGTGAAGGAAAGAACAATGTTCTCCCTGTCGTTTAGATTTTCTTGCTGATCAATTAATGCAAACTTCAATTTTTTGTGGAAAGGCCAGGGTGAGATGGCGTCGTACTCACCTTTCATAATCTGAAAATATACCGAGAGGTGAGTGTCTTTCCCGGCTTTATTGCCATTTGGCTTCAATAGCATTCTAAATTTATAACCATTGTGATAAAATGGTTCACTTTCTATTCTACTTTCTTGGTTTTTGGCTTGTCCCAAGACCTCATTAAAGCCATTGATCTTCCATGTGTATTTTCCTGGACGTTGCCCTTGTCTTCTCTCAAGAGCATCCACTTTCTTCTCAAGTGTTCTCGTAGCCATGTCAAGATGGAGTCTCACAGTAGATTGAAGATGGGTTTCAATATCTCTTCGCTGAATCTACGAAAAAAAAAAATCCGCAGATCAATTTAAAACAATACGCCCACCTATGTGGGGTGTAAAAATAAGTCATTGCTCTCAAAAGCGTCCTTAGCTTGGTAGAGTATTTCCGAGTTTTTATTTTTTTATTTTAACATTCTGTAGTAGTGTTCAGTATCCATTCTCATGCTCCGGCCCTCGCAGCGAGGGAGGGGTGGGGAGAGGGGTTTACGTAAAAGTCATCTCAGTTTTTTATAAGACCAGCACTAACCTTTATAGAAATATACAGAAGTGTGGATTGTGTCCATATATATTTTCAATTTAGTTTCTTTATTTTATCGTGTACATCCCTTTATTCCTGTTTTGTCGTCTTTCGGAACCCCGTGATTGGAAGAAATGTTCCTCTGACAAGTCGTTGCCAATTGTCTGTTGATTTGCATTGTGTAATCTTGGAAATAAATAAAGAGACATTACCGGCTAATATTTATGGCAACTCCAATTTACTAAGGTGTTCAAAACATTATTACCATCGTTCCACAACCCATGTGAGCATACGGGCAGGACATAATGGTCAGCGGACAATCTCTCTCCTCGTGGGATGCCATCTGTAAAACACATCAATAGTAACATCTCTCAATGTATGTACTTAATAATCAGCCATTGCATAGATGACTTCTAGCGGAAGCTGTATTAGACCGCTTGCAGTCTGTTTCTCTCTCAGAGTCTGTGTGGTGGTAACACGCAGCGAAAAATTGGGACGAGGAGGATTGGCACCAAACGAGATCGGCGCGCGAGAAGAGAACACAATCTCTTCTCGTTCAAACCCCTATTAAGAAGCTTCATTGATCCTCGACGAATCTTATGAGAAAAGAGGAACTGGAAATAGTCTAAGGCTGTACTCATATGTGGTGGACGATACGGCTGACAAATCACGTTTTTGATTCTCTTGTTAAAACGCTTCAACTTTATAAGAGGCTGGTTAAGAGTCATTATGGTGCGATTTTTCCGATACTGTTGGTGCAGGTTCGAATTGGCCCGGAAAAAAAATACGGTAAACCTTACTTTTAAGACATTGAATGGCGGTCACAACAACATTACATAATATAATTTTTAGTGTTCTTGTTCACACGCTACGGTTGTCAGTGTTCGACACTAACGCTTGCCCGATTGCCCGGGGCAAGTAAACTGATTCAATGGGCAAGTAAAACTACGGTAAAAGTTGCCCGATCGGGCAAGCAGATGTTTTGCTCCTGTCCACAGTGTGTCCAGCAGGAAATAAAGCGAATTGAAAACTCTTTGCCGTCAATTTATTTATTGTGTTAATATGGGTACCTACCTTGGGATATTTTCATACCCGTTAGCCGTAGATCGAAAAAAGATACATATTAGTTTGAACAAGATACAACGAAACGAGCACGAAACACTGTGCACAAAATCGTGGCCGCCATGTTTTTTTTTACCCCGCAAAGAATGTTGGTAAATTTACCGTACCCAGGCTCCAAGCGGCCAAATTTACGCTTTGTATTTTCCCGGGATAAACGGCGAGCGAAGCGAGCCGGCGATTTTTTGGGCAACCAAAAAATACGCTAGGCAACAAAAAATAGAGACTTGGTTGCCCAAAGGGCAATTTAGCAGGAAAGTTAGTGTCGAATACTGCCGGTTGTTTACTAAAGTTTAAGGACTACATAAAAACATATAAAGCCTTAACATTGGACAACTCCTACGGCTGTTTTGTAAGTACTGCATGAGGGTTGTTCTCATATCCTTTTCATTTTCAGGTATTTTACTGCAGAATCAGACTCACGCTCTCTGATAAAAACGGTTCTGAAAACGCAGTAAAGTTTTATTTAGCACCAGTGAACAACCTGCCCTACCAGGAGATCATATAAACTCCGTATGATAAGGTGGCTTTACAGTCGGAGTGGGGGGGGGGGGGGGGGGGTAAGCTGGCTTAAGCTCTTAAGTTGTTTATTATCACTCGGATAGCGTTCGCCTCATAATATGTAAATGGGCGTAAACAAAAGCCTCACTGAGATTTAAGGCCTGTGATGTACCAGGACACAAATCCTGTAATATATGGTAACCCTCAATTCTGGTACAGAAGTAAAATATAAAACTTAACACGCGTTAGGACTTTTTAATTTAGGCTGACACAAAATAATTATTTAGATGAAATCAATAATTATGAAATAAATACTCAACAGATTCACAGCGCGGTGCATACCTCTTCTCTCACGATGATAGCTCCGCAGCTCTTCGGACAGTTTAAGGGGCATCTTTTACACTCATCTTGATGGACCTTAGAAAAAATAACAAAACAACTTATGGATTGAGAACCTTAAAGTTTTACAAACTCCTCCTATGGTCCGACAAGTGCTGATATGGACTTACTAACCTGAAGCAAGATGACACACGTTTTGAAAAAAATAAAATGAATGGCATTCATAGCGAAGTATTTCACTACTGCTTAACACCTTACTGATAAATACAACTGATAATTTGAGCTAATGATGATGATCAAAATCAAGTTCTTTGTTGACTTTTAGGCATCTTGATTTAAACTGTAAAAATATTATTGAGACTAGCTTGAAAACCATGCAAGACTGTTCGGAGGAGTGAGTACAAAAGTCAAAAAAATGCATACAGCGTACATTAACAGTCAAGTCCGCCATACTGTTCTCACCCGAGTTTTAATTTCTGGATATGACTCATCACAGAAATCGCAGCTAATTATCCTCCATTTACACGTGTTGGTCACGTGCACTTCTAGGTTTTTCCTTTTCATTTTCACAGGACAGCTTTTGTTCAAACAAGGGACAAGTTTCAGAGGGCAAGATTCCAGATGATCCTATAGAAATAAAAGATTGGAATAAGATATTTATATCTATAGTTTTATCAAATGTACTTATAAACTAAATGCAGTAATCGTGAATTAAATCCCTCTTTATAACGCTATAAGAAGAAGAAGAAGAAGAAGAAGAAGAAGAAGAAGAAGAAGAAGAAGAAGAAGAAGAAGAAGAAGAAGAAGAAGAAGAAGAAGAAGAAGAAGAAGAAGAAGAGAAAACCACTAAAACTAAAGAGTTTGTTTTGTATAATTACTGTAAAAATAAAGATTTTCAAGCAAGACAACAGAGGACAAACGCCATATTGTGAATCCGACGGAAGATGAATTTCATTCATTTTAATTTAATTTGAAAGCAAACCACCCAAACCAACAGAGAAGCAGAATTCCTAAAACTAACGTTAAGGCTTCCATTCTAAATTTATACGTAGGAAAGATCTGAACCGTTTCTATCCGATCTACTCAGTTTCGTGTTGTTCACTGCGCATGGCGGTAATTTCTTCTGTTCGGCGCTAGGATTGAAAAAAGGAAAACACAGCTCTTACATCTTTTGACCTCAGCTCGCCTGTCCACCGGCAGCTTTTACTTGGACATTTAACAAGAAAGGAAAGAATCTTTCTCTCTGTTGCTTTGTCAGGGAAGATGTCCTATGACAAATAAAAAGATAAATTAAGAAAAAAATATTTATCTTAATAATCACCACGTAGATACACAATGTGAATCGAAATAAAAAGTGGACAGTATTAAGCCAGCTAACAGCAATCAAATTGACTGCAAAGAAACAACGTGAGTCCCTTTATGATCGTCTGCACGCCCATTGAAAGCTTCTAATCACTGAGCTACAACTGACTCAATCCCAGTCTTTTCTCTCATTATTTAAAAATCGTATAACCTCAGCTCCCTTGTCACACTTATCAGACTCCACTAGGAACGAGTCAGAAGCTATGAGGGGATTCAAGAGATGAGATTCAGAAGCGACATGAGGTAATCACTTAATAAATTGATGCTAGTTTGTTTTCGATGATTTGTTGACTTTACTGAGATCCATTCATCCCTATAGCTTTTTAGATTCTCCCCCAAATAGTTTTACTTCGTTAAGGACAGTGCAAAATGTAGCAAAGTTCAGCGTTAACACTACTATTCACCGTAAAAAGAGTTTCCATGCCTCCATCGTTTCTCTACTGCAAAGCGTATATAAATTAGATATTACTATCTCAATGCACAGTTCACTTACTTTGTCTCGAGTTAAGGTGTTTCGATCCAAAGGACAAGTTAATGGTTTCTCAGCACTCTCCAACCTATTTATAAGAATAAGGCCTGGTTTATATTTTAACGATAAGCACAAACATAACAAAAATTATCAGTGAACCAACGTTAGACGCGAAATGCATTTGATTTTCTTGTGACTATGCTTGGTTCCCACGAGTGAACTGATAAGCACAACCACAGGCAACCTCACTTCCAGGGTCTCTCTTCTTAACTCCGTCTTGGACGTGATGAGAAGAGACCCTGAAAACGAGGTTGAACCACAGGATGACACACGCATGCGCAGTGCTGCTCTGACCTCTTCTGCTTATGTTTGTTCTTTTCTCATACACTGTCATAGAAACAAGCATGAAAATTCCATTGGACTGGCCAACGTATTTCTTTTCAATCGCTACTATAACAGGTGGAGGTTGAATTTTTTTCCCACACAAAACTCCGTTTCAAAGTTCTCACGAAGCAAGGAAGGGGTCACCCCAGCTACGCATCGCGTTGTCATGCCGCTAGAAATATACTTGTATTCATTCGCGTATCGACTGTCCCTGAGTAGAAGGAGGGACGGCTCCTTGGTTCACTGCTGCACAGCAAAACGTTTTAACAACATTCTCGTCTCTACTTCATCATCAGTTCTAAACCAAGAGCAATCGATAATTGTATTATTGCGCATTTGGCTGGACGATAACAGTTTCTTTCCATCTATTTTTGACAGTGAGTCAACCTCCCTTCTGACCCGTGCTGTACCGTCCGCCATTCCTTCCACCCGGCTTTCTGGTTAGTGGCTTCAGTTGTACATATGGGGATCAATAAAACGAAACAATACTCCCAGTCTATTGTTTACCCCAAGAACACGAACATAGTCGTGATTACTTGCGAATTGTTACGAATAGTGACGAATGTTGCCAATTTTCGGCGAAGACTCGCGAATAGTAACGAATAGTTGGCGAAGAGTTGCAGTAGTTCCCAGCTGAGTACCTCACAAAGACAAAACTATCACGTAATTTTTTCTGCCGGAAGTAAGTTTCCGCCCCAGGGAGGAAACCAATAAAGCTTGTGGTAGTAGGTAAATTACAAGTACAGTGGAACCCCGTTAATACGGTCGCCAATGGGCCAAACAAATTTGGCCGTATAATTTATTAACGGGTGACCGTATTAACGAGGGTTTTTTTTTTACAAGAAAATGTATGGTCGTTTTTCTGAGCGGCCAAAAAAAAAGTGGCCGTAATAACGAGGTGGCCGTAAGGGGGGGTTTACACTGTAGATAATTATCAATTAAAAGGAATATATAACCTTATTATATAATTGTGTTACCCGCGACTGGCAGTCCAAGTTGGAGTAAATGAAAGAAAAAGGTAATAGTGACATTCTTTTGCAAGAATTGCTTTTAGGTCATTTTCCGTCAGACGTACTGAGATCTGCCGGTTCATGAAAACCTAGCCGTTTTTCTGACCAAATTCGCTGGCTCTGGTAAATCGGCCTGGGCTGATCCTTTGCTAGTTCTTGTACAATGGGTTATGCAGATAGTGATGGTATAAAGTGTTGCGGTTTAATTAGATAACCATCCTTTGAAAGCATTTATCAAGGGTCATAAATTTAGTTTTGACCTGTATTTTTTCGTGGTTGTTAGAGCACGACGAACCACAGGGCGCAGAGGAGTTAATGTGATGTAAATTCCGGCTAAATTCACTGCCAAATTGCGCAGCAAATTGAGTTTGTTGATACAAGAACGTGATCGAACAAAGCGTTATGAGATCTTATTACGCGTCTGTTGAAAGATTATATAGCTGGCAACGGTCGCCTGTGGGGGAACGATTGATGTGTGGGCAGCTTGTATCCTGGCGGTAATCTTTCAACAGACGCTTTAAGATCCGGTCAGTGTAAAATGCAGACTGCAGACTGCAGACTGCAGACTGCAGACTGCAGACTCGGGGTAAAATGCAAACTGAACACTGCAGACCAGGGGTAAAATGTAGACTAAATTAAATTAAATTTTGTTCGGTTGGGCAGGTTGTATCCCGGAAAGTATTCATTCATTTTAAACCGTGAGAACTGTTTTCATTTTCTACGAATTTTTCGCAAGCGCTAAATTCCTTTCACGCTATTTGTGCAACAGAAATCTTTTCATATTTGAATTTTAAATTTACTCAGCTTTCTATAGAGACAAAAATGAGCTCGATAGGACATATATTTACCGAGATACGAATTTTTGAGTTTTCTGTACTCGGTTTGTTTACAAAGTAATTAATTCACGGCGGACGGTAGTAAAATGCATCCATCCGCGCACTTTAAAATTCAGCGATATACTTCGAAAGCACATCGTCAAATGTTTTTTTTTTTTTTCAAAACTAAAACATTTACATATCTTGTTGAGCGGTTTTTCTGTTTATTTCGAAGCGAATTCATGGAGAAATAATTTTTGAAAGTATTGGAAGAAGAAGTAGGGCGCCGTCCCCAAAAGTCACGCAATGAAATCTTAAGTTTTTTTCGCAAGCCTCAAATTCCTAATTTTCGCTAACAACGCTACATGTATCTTTTTGGAATTCTACACTTACTTATTAGCTTTCTATACAGACCAAAATCACTTCGAATGTTTTACAGTCAACCCAGGTCACGCGTGAACGATATTTTTGAAATTTGAACGGAGTTTTGAAATTTACATGTCAGTTTTCAAAATCGCCAACGAGATTTCAGAGTTCCCGTATAAATTTCCCTAGCTCATTGACAGTATAAAGCTATGAATTTTTCTTTACATTGCAAAATTGAATATTTCAAGAATAACAATTGTTTCCCAAGTATTTTGAATCTTTTTTTTCAGTTAATGCGTCTTTTTCGGAACGATTTCCAGAGAGATGTCCAACATTTCATTCACATGTCGGACATTACAAAGAGAAATTCGAATGTTCATTTCATTCTTGGAATTACTGTTCACGCGTGACCTGGATTGACTGTAAGGCATGGGTCGCACTTAGCAAAGTTTTGCGAGAATTTGTTTACTTTGCGGTCAAAATCTGTCAACGAGACACTTTTCCTAGTGCGACCCTAACTTTTATGGTTTGGAAAATTTTTGGAAATCGGCAAAAACATCAAAGGCGCCGTAGTGCTTGGGTGGGGCAGGCAGATTTCGGAAAACTTGGGCTTAACAATAGGAATCACAGCGAAAACTGTCATCACTTGTCACTGAACAGCAAACAGAAAATTTATGCAATAAAATTAAACAGCGCGCAAGATACAATTCATCACAGTTCCCCTTTTTTTTCGGTGGCAGCGCAGAGTTTTCGCAATATATGTATTCTCGAGGTCAAAGTTATAGTCCTGAAGAGGCAACTATTGAGAGCCCTTCGCAGAATTCCTCTGCACTCGTCGTTTCCGGAGCTCGTCGAACTCAGCGGACCAAGTTGACCTAAGTTCGTCGTCTTCTTCTGCTGAGGAAAGACGGGTGTAC
Source organism: Pavona decussata (assembly GCF_977016875.1). NCBI lineage: Eukaryota > Metazoa > Cnidaria > Anthozoa > Scleractinia > Agariciidae > Pavona > Pavona decussata. Next base: position 2,622,430 of record NW_028145436.1, on the reverse strand, counting down.
GCGTGCTGGTCGAACGACGAAGAAATAATGTTGCTAAGATTATGGGCCGAAAATTTTGACCGAAGATTTTTTAAGTTATTCAAAGTGTTATCACTGACATATTTTTTTCACCTAGTGCGACCCTGATAGTTGAAAGTAAAAGTTTGCTTTCCGGTTGCGGTTTCAAATTTTCTGTGGTTTCTTTGCCGGCAAAGTTGAAAACTTTGCCCAAGTGCGACCCATACCTAACTTTAAAAAGATAGTCTTTATAATTTAGTCTGCATTTTACCCCCAGTCTGCAGTCTGCATTTTACACTGACCACTTGAAGATCCCATGTAGCTTTGTTCGATCGCTTTCTTGTAGATAAACAAACTCGATTCACAACGCATTTTGCCAGTGAGTTTAGCCTGAACTGACCTCAAATCTCGCTTCTCTGGGCCCAGTCGATGAACGTACATATTAGGCAATGGAACAACACTTTAGTTCACACGCACACCACCTTGAACCCTTGATGTTCACAACATAAAACTAAGAATACTTGTTTGAACAATCCAATTTTTAGATTATTGCTTCAGATAGTGTATTTCCAATACGATGAATATGATAATTAGGTTGCGATGTTAGCATGTTTTGCGCGAGAAAGTTCTGTGTGATCCTCGTACTTTTTTTACCGTCATTTTGGATAAGGAAAATAAACAGGGAGTTGGAACAAGCAGATATACCTGTAACCACTATATACTGCAACTCTGTAAGACCAGTATATGTATAATATGATTAGATAGAACGAGAAAAAAATCAAAGTAAAAATAATTACTCAGCCTGTATAGTATAGTCACGGTCTGTGTTTTTACAGGACCGTTAAATTAGTGATTTTCGCGCCAACAATATGTAGATTAAATTCAATGAACAAGTCGCCTTCCCGCGATTTTCAGCGATTCGATCGACCAGGGATCGATGCTAGTCGCTCATGAGTCGACTTGTGCCAAGTGTACTCTGCATCGAAAGTTCCTCCGAGGGATCTGTCTTATAAAGAGAGTATTTTAACAAGCTTTTCGGGGTTTAACTTAGAACTCAATGTTCAGTAATCGCAGTAGATTCTGCAAGGTATAGTAATTTGCTGATGGACTGAAAGACAAGGCATTCATTGCACCGGGGGTAAAAGAGTATGTGTTTAATAAGTTATTGGCTCAAAGAAAGAGAATATTGTACGTTTTCAAATTCCACTGCACTGGTTCATGCTTTACAACTGACGATTAGACGGCCGGTACACTCAACGAATACTAACCTTATGAAGTGCTCGTCCAGACACTGTTTGCAAAATCTGTGGCCACATATTCCTGTTTGGACTGCCTCTTTCAAGGGTAAATGGCAGATTGAACATTGCAAATCTTCTTCCACTGGATTGACAAATTCCTCCTTATATCCGCCGCCACTGAAAAGGAATGCCTCAGCCATATTAAACGGTAACGCGCGTCGTTTGTCGGCTTACATGAAGCTCACTGTGCCTTGCATGACCAACCGTTCGTGTCAATTAGCTGTCAAACTTGAACGGAAGCGGAAGTAAATATTTCGTTACAGGCCTCTTTTCACTTTGCACTGATGAATGACTCTTTACGCGCATTTTTAGCCCCTGTTTCTTGTGCAAAATGTTTGAAATTTCCTTGACTTTCTGTATTTGGGATACTGAGAACAAAAAACGAAAAGAAATAGAGGGACTTGAGGGTGGTGAGTGTTGTGTTTATGAGTTGTGGCCTGTTTTAGTTTTGGTCAGAATTAGTTCGAAAATTGGCTGGCGGACTTTGCAGTGTTGGTCTCGCATCGGGTATAGTGAAATAGTCTTTAGGACGGAGCTTCATAAGACAGAAGTAATTTTGATTGGAAAAGGCTATTAGGATCAGTTTAAGAATTATTGGCGGGGGGGGGGGGGGGAGGGGGTCAGGGGAACCACAAACTTTTTAGAAAGAATGAGCAACGGTAATTCGTTAATAACAATGCTTGGCCTTTTTTTAATCGGAGGCTTAATTATCTTTAAAGAAGAACAATACGTCGTTACCCCAATGGCCCTTTTCGGCTTGCTAACTGAAACCCTTTTCTCGAAAAGTCATATGCCGCTCAAAAGCACCATTGAATTTGTAGGCTAGGTCGATAAGGAATCAGAGATTTCCGTACCATCCTGAGATGTAGAACACCGTATCAGGCGTAGTAGTCAGCACAGGTCACCAAAGCGTAATGGAAGAGTTTGAATAGCGGTAAAATTCGCTTAAAAATTAAACAACAATATTCCCTCGGAAACCTCGAGTCTGTAAAAGTTCACCCGGTGTGTTTTGCTATATTTTCACGGCTTCTAATTTCCGTGCGGTCAAACAGCGAAAAACGCACAAACAGAAACGCTTGCTTCGCAGGCTAATGACTTCTCTGAGCTCCCGAAAGCCTTTTTGAGTGGTTTATCTCTCAGAGGCTGGTCCACGTGCAGCATATTGTACTACGTTATTGTGCGATTCACGTGCAGCATACGTGTATTGTACTAACTAAAGTTATTAAGCTTACTCGTAACCCAATTTTTTTTTTACAATGGACTGTATTTCGTCTTGAGATATTAGCTATGATAATTTCAAATGGACAGTATATTCTCATATTTGAACAAATTCCAAGCAAGTACATCAAAAGTATAGAGAGGAATTGGAAGAATCGAACCTACCTAGCGGAGTCCCTATTGCAGCTTGAGTATTTTAATGTAAATGCTACTATCTGGTACCTCTCATCTCCGCAGAGGCCCCCTTCTTAAAAAAAGGAGCGAAAAACAGAAATGGGAACAGATACGGAAATTGAGTAAAAGGGTGCGCGGGGGACGATGGGAAGAGCATCGTCCCCCGCGCTCCTCGTTATTTCACTCTCTCCAGTCCTTTATTTGTGTCCGCTGGAGCGTGAAAGAGGCCTGTGCGGAGGAGAAAGATCTGGTACAAAAAGGCGACGAAGCCGATTCTGAAATATAAGGTTGCTACACATTGTACTAACTGTTTTTAAGATTAAGCTTCGCAAATAACGTTGAAGGTCTATCACAACAAATGTAAAACATAATTGAAAATAAATAAGGAACTGAAACTAGTAACTTTGTACCTGAAGAGTTTATCTCTGTGGCTTGGAAGAACTACTGTAAAACGACGGAATATATCGAAGACTAATACTTTCGCGACCCGTGCTAATAATAACTGAAAATCGAAAACTAAACTTTCTAGTCTTAAATGAAAAAAAAAAAAAAAGAAAACTATTATTCAGCTGTCAAAAAGAGGAAACTATGACTATTAAACTATTTACAGTGTAAAACCACAAGGAAACTGGTGCACGAATCAGTTTATAATCACGTCATATTGTTCGTAAGTCAGGCATTCTCCAGGAACTCAAGGATTGTTCTTAAAATCACGCGATAATTGGCGGGAAAACTGTAAATGTTTACATCACCGTCTGTACGACGCACAAGTCCTTGGCCTCATGCGGTGTGGCTGAAACACGCCACGCAAATGTTAAGGAATGCGCCTTACTTTTTAACTGGCCACTAGTAAGCCGTGCGGTCTCTAGCCTGAGTATCAGGCTTTTCGGGGGGGAAGGGGGTGGGGAGAGGGGGAAGAGAGGAAGGGGAAAAGGGAAGAAAAGCCTGACACAAAAGCATTGAGACGAGTATTCCGCCCCCTCGATGAGCATGACGCTTCGCCGTAAATAGTAGCCAATCCAAATAACTTCCGGTCATGCAACTGTCATGTCAGCGATGACCGCTGTGAGAGATATGAATTGAAGTTACACAGACAGCTCTATTGCAAAAGACTCTCCAAACAAAATATTTTCTGTTGAGCACCACTGAGCAGAATTCGCGACTAAATACAGCTTCATTACAGGAGGAAAATACAAATCTCACAGTTCAGGATGGCAAGAAGTGATGACAAAAACGCAGCCGTAACTACGTGTAATCAAAAGACAAATAGCCGTGATAAGAAACACAATATCTCAGCTACGAAAACAAATAGGCGGCCGGATAAAGATTATTAAACAATTCAAATCCTAACTAGAGAGGCTGTACTGTCACCGGACGCACTGAAACAAGCCAAACGTACCAAACCCAAATAAATGCCTCAACGGGTATAAGAACGACGGTTGCTCAACAGGCGATAAACGCAGCACTCGTAACCCAGAAATGACAGAAATGACCTTTGATATCAAAATACAAAACATGCGACAGTTGCATTGTTTAGTCTATCATGATAATTTTTGTTTCCGGCGGTGTGACGTAACCTTTTGTGTTTCGTTCAATTAGCACCAACGTCCAAAATTCGGACGTTCGACACAAACTTCTGAAAGGTTGTGTGTCAGGCCTTCCTTTCCTCTTCTCCCCCTTCCCCCCTCCCCTTAGGAAGGCCTGATACTCAGGCTATGCGGTCTCAATCTTGACTTCCGGCTCATTTGAATTTCCGCGCGCACATCTGGCGAATTTTCGACATTAGTCGCGTGGCGCATCTTTTCAACGAATGTGAAGCTGACATCTACTGGTGAAGGCTAAGTGCGCGGAAACTTCTGGAACTTCTTGGAATATTTTGGCACTTCCTATTCCCATCACTAAACTAACCTTTATACTTGTTGGATCTAACACCCGATTGTTATAGTGGCCTCTATTAGTTTTCCCCTAGGCCTGATTTTGCGCGGGAATTTAGGTTAATAATTTGCATTTTGCAAGTGACACTTTGCTGAAATGACATTTTCTGTTCATTATACGTTGAACTTTCAACGAGACGCGCTTCGCGTAGTTATCCGCAGTTACTGCAGTCTGCTAGCAATTTCCTCTGGAAATTTCGTCTAAACGCGCCACAACAATGTAAGTGTGCTGTATTTTCGATCGGTTTTATCGGTTTGTTTACCTTATGGTTTGTATGTACATTTTGTAAGTTGACTTTTTTGTATGTTTCAGTTTAAACCTTCTTCGCCTCGTCAGTAACACTGTTAAGCTACAATGTTCAGCCCTCCCGGGCAGCCGACAAAGTGAAAAGAGTTTAGAATAAATTGCGTGAATAGAAGTGTTTGCCTCCGGTGGTTACAATACTAATTAGGTAATTTTCAACTTACGTCATCACCTATTCCTCAATCCTTTTCTTTCCAGCAGAAAGCGGATACGTCTTCTTGAATATAGTGAAAAAATACTGAGAAAAATAGGAACTAAAAGGATCAGTAAGACTTCGACGGTGGATGTGGATGTGGATGGTTACATTGACCTGTAAAACTATCTCGATACCTGCTCAAGGCCGTCAATAGGCATTGAAAGCCAGGGGAGACCAAGTGAGGTATTGTGGGAGATTGTTCAAAAGGAGCCGGAGAGAGGATTGTTTTAGATGGAATATATCCCAGACTGTAGTGATGAAAACGTTTTTGAACAGTCATGATGTTATTTACCTGCACGCCGCCGACAGTGTCGAGGTACACAATTAAGTCAGCATAAATAAAAAGAATATGGGAGTACCAAATGACTAAAACGACGTAGGTCATGTCAGCAGGTTTCTGTCACTATGAGTGCAAAGTAGTAAAGCCATAATCAATGGCTCTCTGTAATTCACAGTTTGGGATGTCTTGTTGGATACGTTTTATTAAAATGATTTTCTGACCTGACCGAACTTTACTTACATGACTAATGCTAAATTCGCTTAATTTTTTCCAAAACGCTGTCAATTCACTAGATACGTGACCGATTATTCAGGGGTTAGATTCACGAAGCTCGTGATTGATTTCCAACAACCAGTCCAACCCCGGGCTATTGTCAAAAAACCATACTTAGAAAACATCTTTACTTAGGAGGGTTTGGTGAATCTAGCCCCAGACCTAAAAAGCAATAGTTTTAGTTTTGGTTTTAGTACCTGACAAGCAAGCTTTATTGTCTTTATTTTAAATTCTTGTATTTTAAATTAAGATGAAGTAAAATCACGTTTTGCGCAAACCTTCCAGAGGTAGCAAAGGGGTGATCTGCTCCGTTTGCAACGTCTCACATTATACAAGTCAACCCCACGACATTTCCAAAAACAAAGCAAAAATAACCAACTTACAACTTCTATTATTAGTAACTTAAAGCAAAATAGCCGATTATATGAATTAAATCAATTCATGGTCAGACGATCTGGGATTTTTTTATACTTTCACCAATCAATCAAGTCATTATAATTAGTCATCACTAAAATCAGAGCTATCACATGAGCCACTTTGTTTGTTTGCGACTTTAACCTGAATAAATAGAGTGTCATCCACGATGATATGTAGCGCCTCTCCATCAGCTTGTCGTGTGATACGAAGCCACTAGTACCCGTCCCCATGTTCACATCTTCTGTAGGCCTCCCAAAGCATTCCTCGTCTTCAGGTTCCGCTGTAAAGGAATGAACAATGTTCTCTCTATCATCTGGATTTTCTTGCTGATCAATCAACGTAAATGTCACCTCTTTAGAGAAAGGCCAGGATAACATGGCGTCATATTCACCTTTCAATATATGAAAGTATATTGAGAGGTGATTAATAAATTCAGGGTCCTCACCATTTGGATACAAGGATAAGGAAAATTTATAGTGACAATCGTCGAATACATCACTTTGTATTACTGTTTCGTTTCCACTGATGGCTTCTTCCAACACTTTACCGAAGTCACTGATCTTCCATGTGTGCACTCCAGTCTTTTCGCCGAGCTTCCTCTCCAGTCCATTGGTGGTCTCTTTACACTCTTCAACTTCATTTGTGATCTCCTCAAGTTTTTTCGTTGTCGTTTGAAACTTCTCCTCAAGCTTTTTTGTTGTCGTTTGGAACTTCTCCTCAAGTTTTCTTATGGCATCTTGAGCGCTGTTTAACTGAATTTGAGTATTATTTAACTTTACACAAGCCAAGTCAAGATGCGCTTTCATGGCAGATTGAAGATGACATTCAACCTCATTTCGCTGAGCCTGTGAAAAAAATATATTGGCCGTAATCATTACGAGTAACTGATAATGGCACTGTGGTCCGAAATTTGATTAATCAGGTTTAGTATGACTTAACACCACAATAACATTTATTTGTACTCTTTAAAACTAAAATCAGAGTACTGGCTGTCTGGAATAATAATGAAGGCTAACGGAACCAGGCAGAGTCGAATCAATACTTGGCCGTAGTTTCTGAAGTATCTTGCTAGTTATAATAAGATAAATTATAACAGGGTTTATATTCTATAGGGACCGTATAACAATTTTAGATTTTCATTTTCGTAATTCTTAAGTTTTCGCGCTAAAATTAGGTCGAGCAAGAATTGGGACTGAAGGTCTGAAGACCAATAAAAGTGCGCCAATCGATTTAAATGTGAGAAGTTATAACTATTCTTATGTAAATTAGCATGAATTGTAAGTAAAAAAATTGAAGCGAAATGGATCGAAACAAGATTGTCGAAACCGTAAGGGGAATGGGGAAAAGGTGATTTGAAATATTTATTCGCGGCTTTACATGGCACTCGTTGTCTCAGCTCCACCGCTAAAACTTGCATTCGCGCGCAAACATACCGCCACCTACGAGGGCTACAATGAAAACCCATTTGTAATGAAGAAGTTGATGAATTTACGGAGCATGTTTGATTTTTACGCGGAATGCCCGCAGGGCAGGCCGTGTCTAGGTTTGGGTCGGGTATCTTTTTTTTTTTCTTCGTAGTAGTCACAAATCGCCACATTAATTTATGCATTAAAATATGCCCTCCCCTAGTAGGGATGTATTGTTCTGTTTGTCTTCGACAGAAGCGGCCCAATCAAATTCTATTATTTAGGCACATATCACGAGAGAGGGGACCCTCTCATCCCTTTCTGTGTGACGTCAAATTATCATGTGATTTATTCATTAAACCTACATTAAATTCTGCCCTCTCCCAGAAGGGATTTATTGTTCTGATTGTCTCGAACAAAAACGGCCCAATCAAAATCCATTATCGGCGCGTATATCACGAAGGAGGGGACCTACTCATCTTTATCTGTGTGACGTCAAACAAACATCATTTAGACGGTTGTTTTCGTTCAATGGCGGCCACACGTATGAATTTAAGACTCTGATCTGCCGTTTTCAGTAAGAAAACAAACGTTTATCAAGCGGTAAATCGAAACAATAACTTCCAAGTAGTGCTCGACAGTTAAAACGGTGGAAATTGGGAGAGTTTACCGCGAAGAAACTACGCTTTTCAAAACAGATCGAATAATTCAGTCTTAGAACCTTTATAGCTTATTAACAAGAAGTTAATCTTGATCATGAAGGGAAAAACTCAAATATACTGAATGGAGATTTTCTTAATGATCATTCTGAGCCGTTGGGAGAAGTTCTTTATATGCCATTGGAAATGCTAGCTCTGTGGCATTTGCTTAGGTTCACCGGCTCGGATTAACGGCAAGATATCAGGCAGCGCTAAATAAATGCTATCTATGAAGACATAGGATCGACATTTAAAACGGTGGAAATTGGAGAGTTCCTGGCTAAGGAATCGTGCTTTGTTTGACAGTCCCGAAGGAGACTAAAAAGAGGTCATTGAGAAGCTTACGCTATCGTAATGGAATATCCGGTATTTCCGGTGCGAGCCTTTGTAGCGTAACACAAGGGAAACAACATAACGCGATCTTTGTGACTCAAAATATTCCATTAGCAAGGATAGTTTTATCAATCGGCGAAGCATACAGTTGGAATAAATGAATTAGCCCCAGCATCTTGCGTACATGCCAGTATAGGCATCTTGGTTTTTTTTTCTTCGTAGGTCACAAATCGCCACATTAATTTATGCATTAAAATATGTCCTCCCCTAGTAGGGATGTATTGTTCTGATTGTCTTCGACAGAAGCGACCCAATCAAAATGTATTATTTAAGCACATATCACGAGAGAGAGGATCCACCCATCCCTTCCTTTGTGACGTCAAATCATCATTTGATTTATTCATTAAACCTAGATTAAATTCTGCCCTCTCCCAGAGGGGATATATTGTTCTGCTTGTCTTAAACAAAAACAGCCCAATCAAAATCAATATTTGGCGCGTATATCACCAGGGAGGGGAACCACTCATCTCTACCTTTTTAAATATCTGCGAAACATATCATGGGAAATAAATGGGGCTACATTAAGCATTCCGTGTAATGCCGAGTAAGGGCATCTTGTTTGTTATTGTTTTGTTTTTTTAACCGCACAGAAATGAGGCTCATTGCCTCAGCCCCAGGCCTACACAGTCTTCAGCGTCTATGAATTGACCGGATTATCGGAATATCGAGTCTAAAGCAACGTGCAGTACCAAAGAAAAGTTTAATTTCATTTAATCACAAATCTAATTACTTTCATTTGCTACCTTTTAATCAGCGAAGTAATAACAAGTGCTCAATCATCAGAGAGCACTTTTGTAATTTTTCTCTTATGATGTCTAAAATGTACGCCACATTTCATTCCTGTATTAAAATACCTTTGCTGCACAGCCCATCTCAGCATACGGACAGGAAACTATGGCAAGCGGACAATCGTTGGCAATGTGAGCTGACATCTGTAACATCAAAGAAATTGTACAATTGTTATTATGAAATACCTCACCGAAGGGTAGGATAACAGGGAAAAAAAGGAACGATATTCAAGTCAAAAATTGTTGGTTTACCGGCTACCAGTTCAGTTCACAAATGCACAAGTTCGATATTATCCTATGTGCTGCGATAAAACTGACTACTCAAGTATACAACAACGCATAAATCAGCGACAAAAAAAGGAACCTGGCGAGCCGCGACAGCTCCGGTGAGATCATCCGAAAAAAATCGTTGGTTTACATTACCAGTTCACAATTTACAAGTTCGAAATTATCCGATATGCTGGCGCCATAAAACTGACTACACATACTCAAGTTAGTATACAACTACGGATAAAACAACGACAGTCAAAGGAACCTGGCGACAGCTTATGAGATTATCCGGAAAAGAAAGAAACTATATTGATAAATGAATATGACACACGGAACGGATCACGAGTGTGAGATTTGAATAGCGGGCAAAACAACTCACGAGTGAAACACGCTCGCAGGGAACTGATATCAAGTAATCTACTAAATAACTTGCAAAGAAACGATGACCGTGCGATATATCGGTGTTATTTTTTCAGGATTTCCTTTTAAGTAACTGCTTTAAAAGGTGCTAGCTTTTAAGAGGGAATCTTTCACCCATAAGAGTGGTATCTTGACCTATCTTGTGGTTGCTTATCATAGAGAATGGACGGTATTTTTTAACTTTGTAGTAAAAAAACGTTACAAAACTAATGCCAGCATGCAACTGGGATAAGTTTTAATATCTGAGAGAGTTCAAAGTATAGAACCTACCTCCTCTCTGGCGATGACTGCGCCACAACTCTTTGAACAATTCAGTGGAAATCTTTTACACTCACTCTGATGAGCCTTTAAATGTAGTGAAATAAGAATAATATCTTAATACCTGCTAGTTTTTCTTGGCAGAGAAAGAAACATGTAGGTTGCCGTGACTGAGGTGAAACAACCTCCGTCATTTTGCAATTCTTATTTTCCAAGTCCTATTTTGACAGAAGGGATTTATCATTCACCATCATCGGTTCAATCAATATTGGTGCATGGGTGTCTATGACAATGCCCATCGGATTTGCGACAAAGATACAAATTTTGAGATCATTGCGAATCAATATTGGTACAAAGACTCTATTACTGAGCTTTCAAACCCGTGAGATGGGGCAGTGGTGAGTACAGTCAAACCAATTCACAAACTGAATTAAACAAAATAAATTTTTGTTGTTTGTATTTTTTTTCTTGTTGACTGATTTTGGAAACAAACAAACAAACTATAGATATATGATGCACAAAATGGCTGGAAAGAAATTGGTTAAACTTAACCCTAACCCAACGTTAAAATCGGTCACAATGGCATTATTCAAGAGATGTGGCATGCTGTTCCTAATAAAGTAAAAAACGATAAAATTTACCTTTGTTTTACACGCTGGACTTGGCAAACTGCAGTGCTTACAACGAAGAATCCTCCAATCACACGTGGTGGTCACGTGCGATTGCAATTTGTTTCTTGTCAGTGTCACGTGACAGTTTTTGTTTGTACAGGAAACAACTTTCAATGGGCAGACTTTCAAATGGTCCTTTGTCATTCAAGAAAAGTAAAAAATGACATATAAATAATAACACTGTTAAATGTTAAATTAAAAGGGTATCCACGAAAATTGAGCCATACCAGTTCAAATACATAGTATCGGAGAAGAAAAAAAAAAGAAGAAACTTTTGACACGTTTCACCAAATTACAAACGAAAAAGTTGCAAGGCAGACTCGCACTCTACCCTCTACACTCCCCAGCCAGTTTCACTTTCAAAAATCATGGTCACTAAAAATTGAGACTCCTTGTTGCAAAAACGCGCAAACATGAATTTAATTTATCCAATAAGCCGAAAAATCACACGAAAGAGAGAGAAAAAATGGGAAAATGAAGAGCGTGGAGGAAAAAAATATTGCCGGCATCGATCTTTTTTTGATATGGCAACTTTGGAAATAGTTTTTGAACAACAATCAGCGAAAAAAAAGATGTAGCTTTTGACACTCTTCCTCCAATAAAGATACAGTGTAGTCTTATTCTACAACTTTTATGGCTCAGTCAATCCAACGTACCGAAAAAGATGGCGTCTACATTTACCCATAGTTCTTAGCGCACGATAACCCTAAAAACTGTCATAACTGACGTACAGAAACGTTCTAAAAATATGGTTTTCTATACACGTATTGGCTGTGTTAGGTTTGCAAGGTATTGAGGTATAATGTACAGCCGCCATCTCTTTCCGTTCGATGGATTCCAAGCGCGATCGCTTTTGGAATTTACCAATAATTACTCCCACACACGCTAATAGAGCAGCATTCTAACACGTTCTAAAACCATCGGGGATATTCTAAAATGCATTTTTTGGAACAAATGAAGGAATTTTTTATTATCTCTTCCATAAAAAATACTGATTTGTGGCAATAATTAGGGTTTTTTTTATCATTTTTTTACCATATTGTCAGAAACTATGGTAAGGAAACATCTTTTCGTATGTATTATTGCCAACTATTACAAAATTGCAACATTTCAAAAATAAGTGAATTTTGATCTTTTCTTACCAGAAATCGATGTCTTTGATGTATCATGGTAATCATTTTAAAAAGAGTGCAAATTTGAGCCGACGAGGAAGTGGCATGAATTGAACTGAAGTTGTTGTTTTGTGCCATAGACAGCGAAAACATGGCAAAAAATCGCAAAAAACACAATTTAAGATGATATATTTGCCAAGTTTTTAAAAAAATGGCAAAATACATATAAAAAGTGTTAGATGTTGAAAGGTACATGGAAATTTCCGTGTACCTTTAGCAAAAGATTTCGAAAGGTACATGGAAATTTCCGTGTACCTTGTAGCAAAAGATGTCGAAAGGTACATGGAAATTTCCGTGTACCTTGCAGCAAAAGATGTTGAAAGGTACATGGAAATTTCCGTGTACCTTCAGCAAATAATTTCGAAAGGTACATGGAAATTTCCTTGTACCTTAAGCAAAAGATGACAAGAAAGGTACATGGAATTTCTATCTACCCTTGAGTAAAATATGTTGAAAGGTACATGGAAATGTTTGTGTACCTTTAGCAAAAGATAAAGATGGGGTATGGATGTTTTACCGTAGGTCTCGGGTATGGATATTATACCTTAAGAAGGCCTCTTAGCTGGTATAACCATGATGAATACTTCAGATCGGGTATGTAATACCGCGAGTCTTAGCCAGTACAAATGCTCATGTACCACTATCCAGTACATAACGATTTATCCGCTCTTCGAATAACTAAGGCCAGATCTGGGTATAACATATGTGGCCTAAATCAATGGTAAAGCATCGTCACTAATTTCTGCTACAAGTTTTTACTGCCCGCATCGGTTTTAATCTTGACAGATTCAGCAGTTTAATTCCGTACTAACTCATAGCCGCGTGAACAACACTTTTTCTAATGAGAGGTGTAATGTCCGCGACTGCCCGAACCCAATGAAAGGAAGTGTAAACTGAACCTGAAAATAATATTAATATGACATTAATATGGTCCGCTTAAATAAAATGCTGTATTCTACCGAACCGGTTGACTAAAAGCGACTTGATTGAAAAAATCCCAAACATTTAGCAAAAACATTCTTCTTTTTTAAATAACAAACAAAAAACAATTCGTTACATTTTCAAGCTTTTTTTTTATTACTTCTCGACATTTCTCAAACACTTAAGGTTTTCTTTTTGAATGCTAAGGTAATCTGAAGTTTTTCTTTTATGGGAAGGTAATTCCTGCACCAACCACACGTTTCCTGTGGATTGCAAACCGACCCGTTTTTAAAACCGCAAGGAAAAAAATTAGTGCCCTATAATATTTCGTGTTGTGGTCGAGCAGATAAACACGTACGAAATAACATTTAAAGTAATGGGAAAATATGGCAATATTACAAGTCTCTTCTACACCATTGCACATTAAGGTTACCGGCCTTTAGAGGTTTCTCGCGCCCAAAGGATGTAGCACGTCCGGTTTAAACTGTGGATACCTAAACCCCTATATCAAATTAAAACTTGTAGAGCTGGCTATAGAAACTATACCGAGAATTTTGTAATAAAATGAATTGTCCAATTTTTCACGACCTCTAAATGCGAGCCTCCGAATCACCTTTCGAAAGCTACTGCACGTCTACTGCACGTCAAAGCGAATTTTGTTTTTCGCTAATAAATGCTCCTCAGTTTCCGGACCCAAAGCAAACGTGTCTGCGTGTGAAAGGTTACAGAACATTTACGAAATAAGATTAAAAAAATGTGGAGTGATTGAACAAAAATCGCTCTCGGAGAAAAAAATATTTCGAACTAAAAAATTCGCAGAAACGTTTTTGTTGTTTATTATATGTTAAATTACAGCTAGTGTCCATAATTGAAGTTAAACGAACAAATTCCCTTTTAAGTTTTAGCTCTTTAAAGTGTCCCCTTCAAGTGAAAACATTGATTCGAGAAAACAGCGCTAAAGATTCAACAATACATTTTATTTTAGTTTTTTTGGTATAGTTTGATAGCCAGCTCTGTAAGCTTTAGTTGATACAGGGGATTATGTAACTATAGCTAGTTTAAATCGGACGCGCTACATCGCTTGGGCGCGAGACACCTCTAAACTTATACTTTTGCGTAGAAAATATATCGTATTCACATTTGTATTTACTAGTTAATTGCTTGCGAGACCGAAAGGAATGTTATGATCCATAACGTAATGATACAACATAACTCCGTATTACGAACTCTGTTAAACTTATCCACGGAAATAATGTAGTTTTCCTACCGTGAAGAAGGTAAAGCGTATCCACCGTAATTCGTGTCGCTATTTATCTCTGAATATTATGTTCCATCTTGCTCGGACATGGTCATCTTGAACCAACCCAGGGTTTTTTCTTTTTCATTTAAGATAGGCCAACAGCTATGTCAGGACAAGTATCTCTAATTCAGTCTTAGCTTCATCCACCGTCGTTCAAGAGAGTGGAATAGATTAGCTTCAGCTTTGAAATATTAAAACTGAAATAACATTTTCGTGCTGTCTGTCCGAGCAGGCATTTCCAACGGAAATAGCAGAGGCCGCATTGTGGTCTCAGTCAATCTAAAATAACAAGGCCCTCTATTGAAAAGCGTAATCATTACATATATCCGGTTTTTGTTACCAAAACATTCCTGACGAGACTGTGGTGAACTAAGAAAACGGTTGAGAGAATTGCGCCCGAAAAAACGAGTTGCGCTGGAACAACATACAGTGGTAACTTCCTTTCTTCAAAGAATGTAGTCGGCGTAATACTGACATGAATAGATGCTAACCCGTCTGGCTGGTAAGTGATTAATTGTATTTAAACCCATTTCTTACGGAATTAAAGATTCTAGTTCACAGTAAACTATTTGACCCGGATAATTGCGTTTAGCTAAATTTACTCGCACAAAAATTTGTGTGACCCCTTGAGAAACCCACTTGTATTTCTCAACTCCGCAGACGCCATCGCACTTGAGCGGAGGCAAACATCAAGCCATTTTCAGCTCTGCTGAATAGAGAACATTTCGTCATACTGTCCTCACTCTAAACTTTCATCAAATGTACTGAATGTAACGCTATTTGTTTGTTGATTTCTCGATAGGATCAACGATACAGGCCGCTGTTCCACACGTGCTCTATGTCCGAATTATAAGATCGTGTAAGGAAGGCCAAAGGAACTGAAGCCAGATGATTAAAAGAGAACACAGACTAGTTGATTAGCACCGACTCAAAACGGCTTCTAAGGCAACATTACATTTTTTCGATCATACCTTTTCCAGCGCCTGGCCTCAACTACCTGCTATCTCTGACGACCTTGCTCAGTCGAAACCATTGTAGGTATTCATAACCTTGACTAATGGAGCACAGGTCTAATAATTTCGTTTTTTTAATTCGCTCTTATTCTTATACAATACATTAAATGATGATATGTTTAAACTGATAACTGAGCATCACGTATGAGGTAATTTCATCTAATCTTGGACCTTTGACTTAGAACTAAAGGAAACAATAAACTTCTTCAGGATGTGATTCCTTTCTTCATATGTCACTGGAGTAAATGCAGTGATTCCATCCAAAAAGGTAACTTGTTCCTGTTCGACAATTACGAAACTTTGTGTTGTTGTTGTTGTTGTTGTTGTTAAAAGGTATGAGGTGGAAGTACATCGAGACATACCGGGGACGAAGATTCGATGGACGCTTATCAGTAGGATGTACGACATTTGATATTGTTATATAGCATATAATTTAATCTTATATCACTCACAAGATGCTTATTAACAAAATAAAGTATATTTAACAACAGTACCACTGTTTACTTGAATATATATTTTTATGAAAGGACATTTTATACTTTTCTAGCTTTATATTTCGTGGCCGGGAGGCATTTTGAAATTTCCATGTACCTTTGCATTCTAGAACCGTAAAGGTACATGGAAATTTCCATGTACCTTTGCATTCTAGAATCGTAAAGGTACATGGAAATTTCCATGTACCTCTGCATCCTAGAACCGTAAAGGTACATGGAAATTTCCGTGTACCTTTGCATTCTAGAACCGTAAAGGTACATGGAAATTTCCATGTACCTTTGCATTCTAGAACCGTAAAGGAACACGAAAATTTCCATGTACCTTTGCATTGTAGAACAGTAAAGGAACACGGAAATTTCCATGTACCTTTGCATTCTAGAATCGTAAAGGTACATGACAATTTCCATGTACCTTTAACTATAAAATCCAGCACCAACTGCATAAGCTGGAGTAGAACGGGCGAAAAGTTAAGCATTTTGAAATAAATTTCCTTTCACTGTATTAAATTTGAAGGAAAATGATAAAATGAGCTAATATTTACCGGATGAAGTAAAAACATGGCAAAATAATAAACATTTTTGTTAAATATTGCCACTTTTAAAACTCTTTGGAGAGGAAATGGCACGAAAATGACTCAAATAGCTTAATATTACCAGAAAATCGCCGTTTTAGAATATCCCCGATGGTTTTAGAACGTGTTAAATTGTTTCCAAACATCTAAGTAGCTACATTTTAATGGTGGGGAAATGTACCTGAAAAACAATAAGAAATCAATCGTCTCCAGTCTCTGAATGCTAGTATCTGACTACATGAAGTAGTTCCAAGAAAATGGTGAAGGATAAAGAGCAATATTTTACCTCTTTTGACCTCAGTTCACCAGTCCACTGACATCCTTCACTTGGACACTTGATAATAAACGAGAGAATCTTTCGATTTGTTGCTTTGTCAGGGAACATGTCCTTCGGATAAAAAAATAATGACGAAGTTTAATTAAAGCGACTTTTAAAATTCAATTTATCTATATTTCATTTGTTGACCTCAGTTGCTAAATGTCAATAGGCCTCATCACGGTTTTCGACGCCATTTTGACGAGTAGGCAAACAGGCTTGAAATAACAGTGTTTGTATGGAAATTTGATGTCAAATAATTTTCATAAAACATCGCTTCTGAAAAATTCATGAATAGTAAACTTTTGGTACTAGGAAAAGGATTTTAGGAAAAAAATTGGAGGGATGGAGCTGTGCCAGAAAGCGTCCAGTCGTGTTTTGAACTTTCCATACATTTGTCTATTGGCCTATTGGTTGTGGTTCTTCGGCAACAGA
Source organism: Pavona decussata (assembly GCF_977016875.1). Lineage (NCBI taxonomy): Eukaryota > Metazoa > Cnidaria > Anthozoa > Scleractinia > Agariciidae > Pavona > Pavona decussata. Next base: position 2,605,212 of record NW_028145436.1, on the reverse strand, counting down.
TGGTTTTTCCGTAAGCTTTGCTAATTATGTGATTATTACGCGGGATGCCCTGAAGGGGCATACCGTGTCTAAAAACGGGTCGATTTCTTTTTTTTCTTCCTCGTAGTCACAAATCGGTACATTAATTTATTCATTAAACTCTCCCCTCTCCTACTCGGGATGTATTGTTCTGATTGTCTTCAATAACAGCAGGCCAATCAAAATCCATTCTTGTCGCTTGTATCGCGAGGTAGGGGACCCACTCACCCCTACCTGTGTGACGTCAATGCATCATTTGATATATTTATTAAAGACAGATTAAGTCGCGCCATATTGTTTTAACATGTTCTGGACTCAAGTGTGCCGTTTTCAAACGGAAATTTCACCATTTTGAAGCGGTAAATCGAAAGAATAACTTCTAAGAAGCACCCGACACGTAAAACGGTGGAAATTGGTGAGTTCTTAGTGAAGGAATCGTGCTTTGTTTGACAGTCTTAGGCCACGACGCGAGACAGAAAAGAGGTCATTGAGAAGCTTACGTTATCCTAATAGAATTTGACAAATTTCCGCTGATAGTCTGAGTCGCGTAACACACGGAAATCAACGTAACGCGATCGTCGTGACTCAAACTATTCCATTAGCAAGGATAGTTTTATCAATCGGCAAAGAATACAGTTGGAATAAATGAATCAGCCCCAGCATCACGCGTAATGCCAGTATAGCAGGCATCTTGTTTGTAATAATTATTTCTTTAATATGAAAACTTGACCTGCTGAGGAGAGCGATCTCATTGTAATTTACGTGTCCGGGCCTAAATCCACTACTCTCTCCTCAGGTCCTCTGGAGAGGAATACACATGGCAATCCTTGGTGAAACTGTTGAAAATGTGCTAGCACGAGCAATGCACATACTCAGCAAGCTTTCGTTCGATTTCATTACTTTTCATTATTATATGCTTGCTAACTCAATGTCCCTATAGTTTCAGAGATCTCTTACCCTTTCACGAGTCAGGTTGTTGCGATCCAAAGGACAGCTTAAAGGTCTCCTGTCACGCTCCAACCTGTTGAATAGCAATTCAGACAGAGTTTTATTAGGGTGAGATTTAATACAATAATCTGAATATTTTCAGTATTCTCGATATCTAAAAAAATATGAGCAATATGCTACGATATACATAAAAATCCGTCCATACTCGTCGTATATCATGACTGTAAATTAGGAAGAAGTGGAGCACGACCACTTATGGTTTGATAGTGAGTGTCATATAATTATTTGTTATTTCAAAGTCAACAAGTTAAATTCAGTTTGTTCAAGGACATTGCAGAATTGAAAAGGTGCAGTCTTTTCTAATCTCACTTTAGGGAACGAGCAAATGATGTAATCAACTGTCAAGTTTACAAGTCGACATATTTGAAATTATTCTCAAATGAAGAGGACAAAGCTGATCCTAATTGAGTTTCAAAAACTAACTCATTTAATATTGCTATCTGGTTTTTTTAATTTCCACCAGAAACGTTCCGATCCACTAATTTAGTCAATATCTTTGAAAGCTTTGGTAAGGAATATTTAAATAAGGAGTCAGAAGTTTGGTAATTAAATAGCCATATAATATTTACAGCTAAAAATAATAGTGATTAAAAGTTCGCTCCGTTAACAGCTTCTTCTCATCGACTACCAAGTGGGCAAAACACGAAGTTTAAATTAACTTCTTCCAAGAAGGAAATATGCAGTGGAAAATTGAAGACTTTTAAGCATCATAAAAATAAGTTCACAAACAAATACCACAAACAGGATTTCTCATTGCCCACCATTATGACATTATTTTCGGTCTGTCGGCACAAATTGATGTAAGCGTACTTTGTTTTAATTACCTTCCTCCTCTACGTTCTTCTCGTTTTTATATTGAATTTATTCCTTATAAAAGTTCAAACACTGTGATCAATCGTGGATTGGCTGGCACATTTGCATGTGTCAGAATCGCTTGGCATTCAGTAAAAAATCCTTTCTCCTATAGTCTTCAATAAAAGATGCTCTTCAGGGATCGGAAATTGGTTTAGAAGTCTCAGGATATCTGCGTATGATGTCGTGTTTGTCTCAGCGTTAATGAGAATCAAATAGAAAGGGCCCAAGAGTTGTACCCATAGTTAAATATTTTGTGATATAAAACACCAAGCTTCCGCTGTGTTGTTCATTTTTTTTTTCGACAATTCGTGATTGTTGTTGATCTAATTTACATAATTTCCGGACTAAAACTAACAGAAACTTGCCTCCTTACAATGGTGATTTCGTTGTATTAGGGTTTCTTGTTATATCAGCAAGAAAACGTTCGCTGAAGCTAGGAACTGCATGACAATGATTTCGTAAGATTGCCGATGTCTGCGTCGATACCGTAAATATGTCCACTAAGGGTGGCATTCTATTTCTGAGACGTGCATCTTTAATTGGCTCGAGAATAAAATAAGGCTAAGGTGGTCCTGCTAACAATTTTCTTGCGAATTCCAGAGCTTTATTTCTTTTACTTTTCACAGAGCGACACGGTTAAAAAGGTTTCAAACGTCTACAATTATAAAGGAATGTACTCTAACCTTGTGAAGTGTCCTTCAAGACACTTTCTGCAAAATCGATGGCCACATTCTTCCGTCAGTACTGTATCTTTCAAGGGTAGTTGACAGATTGGACATTGCAAATCAGCTTCCACTACACTTAGAAACTCGTCATCGTATCCACCAAGCAACCGATTTGCTCGAGCTTCCGCCATATTCTTATTAAGAATGGTGGGTGTTACCTGACTCGAGCGACACTAGATAGCGTGGATCAATTAAAACCGGTTCACTGCTTTCACTTTGCTGCGCCGTGTCAGTCATGACGTGGGTGACCTGAAATTTTTCATCTGTTGATTTATAACTGTCAGTGCAAATCAGATCGTTTTTTTAGCCTCACGGGTGATGTTGTTCAGAGTCGTGAGCGCGAAAGATCAAAAGACGGCCATACGAATGGAAGCAGAATTGGGAGGGAAGGAAAAAACAAAACAAAAAGGAGAGGGAAGGGAAGAAGAAAGGAAAGGATAGGAGAAGGGAAAAGAAGAGAAAAGGAAAAAAGAGACAAACCAAATTAAAAGATATAGAGAAAGAAAGAGATAATGATAATAATAATAATAATAATAATAATAATAATAATAATAATAATAATAATAACAATTATTATATGGCAAGGTAGTCTTGAGGTAAATCTGAGCGTTCTGATTGGTTCTTTCTTGGTCGGGATTTTACCATACGGACCGTTTCCATAAGCCGTGTATTTTTGTTTACGACAAGCGGCAAATTTGAAAACTTGCAGCTAAAACTGCGAAAAGAAAACCTGAAAATACTTTCATTCTTCGCAAAGGAACTACCCAAACGACTGATTCCAACATGGACGAAGAAGAATATCATTTAAAAAGCAAATTTTACTATCCCGAAGATCTAGAAACCTCTGAAGCACGCATCAGCGAAAGCCAGGAAGCCATTGACGAGATTGACCATTTCATAAACAAGCAGAAAAGTGAAAACACAAAAGAAAGACGTCTACTGATATGAACACTCTACTCCGTTTTATTGAAGCTAATGGCTTGGATAGTCAAACAATTGAAAGCCTACCTGTGTCCGAGCTTGACCACCTTCTAACAATTTTTTTTAAGAACGTACGCGGGAAAAATGGTGAATACGAGCCAGCAACATTTTCCAGTTTTCAGTACAATATATAGCGATACGTATCTGAGAAGAAATATCCATTCAACATACTCAAGGACAATGACTTTGAAAAAATCGAGAAGAGTTCTAGCTGCGAAGCACAAGCCACTAGTTCACGAGCACGACAGAAGAAACAAGCTGCAAGCCGCTCCGGCGATTGACGAAAACGAAGAAGATGCTCTTTTTGAGGCAGGAAATTCGGCGACTCCAATCCAGTTGCACTTCAAAGAACTGTGTGGCGGTTTTTATCCCTACACTTGGGTTTCCGAGCCAGAGATGAGAGCGATGAGGACGATTGACTTAATTGCGCTTCTTTTAAAGCTAAATGTGATTTTCACAGCAACCTTTTCTTGACCCGTACTTTGTGATGTGCTAGTAAATTTTCTGGGATCGACGAAACCCTTTTGTGAGTTTCAAAAACAAACCGCAGCTGTTAAGATTTTCGTCAAATTCCGCTACAAATCGTTCTTGAAGTCTTTTCTATAATCAACATGTAAATTTGTTTTCAAACTCGTGGTACCGTAGCTTGTTCTTTTTGGGTTGCTCGCGTCATTAAAAACACGTCACGACGGAAACCCTTTGAATTTAAGTGACCGGAAGTGCGTTTTTATAAATAAACAAGTTTGCTACGAGTGCCATATAATAAACTACTTACTAACCTAGCTTGCTCGAGCCGTTCTGGGGAATATTTATTTATTTTTATTTTATTTATTTTTAAAATTCAATATTTATCCAGGGGCATCCAATTTAGCAGAGCTAGTTTAAATGGAGCCCTGACACAGCACAAGACAAAACACAAAACATTGAAACAAAAAAAAACAAAAAAAAGCTAGACAAATAATTAAGTTATAAATGCAGCATGTACCGCGGGCGTTGCTGCTTAAGATGGCACTTAAAATTATTGAACGCCTCTACCTGTCTAATGGTTCTCGGGATGGTGTTATAAGTTCGAGCACCGTCGTTTTTGTACGGACCTCGCTGCGCTCGGTCCGTACTGCCACGACCTCAGGCCAATATTCCCCAGTACGGCCCTCGCGCTCGGTTAGTAAGAGGTTTACTTTTTAATAAAATAATATCTTTACTAGAAATACGTGACTCGCAAAACCTCGCGAAGCTGGGGCTGGGTGGAAAGCCCTCTTTTTATTAATATATTCCAAGCAAAGTGCTATTTACAAGTTAAAATTAGAAAAAAAAAACTATCAAACCTATTCACAAGTCATTTCGATTAAAAAAAGAGGCATGCACAATTTTTTTTAAAAGAAACAAATAAATGTCATAAAATTACAATAATATTCTTATTTGTAATAAAAAATCATGATTGTATTCTGACTAAAAAATATTTAGAAGTTAAAATAAGGTCCTTAAGGAAAACAACTCTTATTAAAAAATTTATATGCGGACAATATTCGGTCATTGGGAAAAAGTAATGTTATAATTATTATAATAATAATAATAATAATAATAATAATAATAATAATAATAAATATTTAATGAAGGTAACACCAGAAAAGTTAACACAATGGTTAATTAGGATGACCCTCGATAAATAAAAGAGAAAGCCCCTTACGTTTGCCTATAAGCTCTCGAAGGAGTAAAATAGAATGGTGTTCACTAGATAAGATAAAATCAGCACTTCAGTATCAACAACTTTAAAAAGTTGATTTTACCGCAGAATCGGAACTTTTCTCTCCAAAAAGGTAACCAAAAGGTTTCAATCGATTAGTAACAAAAGCCACCCTCTCCCCACCCTACATACGGGATAAAGCCACATTCAGACCAGGAATATTATCATAGAGACTTCTTTAGGACTTAATGAGACTCCAGTGGTTAAAGACGGAATAGGTTGTTTTGGTAACTGCTCTGGTAAAAAAGTGGAATGACATGACTATCAGTGTAATCGTCGTCCGACAGGGTAACTAACTTCTTGCAAGCTGTATGAAGAATCAATTAGAATAAAAATTAAAGGTAACTATACAAAAGTGTTTTTGAGAAACAGAAAAAATCGAACATGTGGGTGATTTAGAAGCATCGCATTGTTAAATCAATGATAGTCCAATACACCTCTTAAATTGTTGTTTCTATCAAGTACAATGTGCTAGACCTCTCTTTCCTCCACAAAGGCTTCTTTTCCATTCTTGCTACTTTCTTACTTGTGCACGAGGCATCGTTTATCTCATGGAATACGGTACATTAATATGCAAAACATTCAATTTATTCCAGTAGCAGTAGAGAAGCAACATATTATCAATGATGAAAACTAATCTCGATATAGTTTACGCGCTGAATATCACTTCTTAAACTAATGCAACCATTAATTTTATTATAGATGCTGAAGTTAGTTGTGACAAGGCGTTGAGCGGCTAAGAATGCGTGTGTGTGTGCCGTGACTGGCAGCGCCGTTACAGACCCCAGGTCCAACAGCCGCCAGAGAACTACCGCTATTCAACACTTTATGAGGACCAAGTTAATTTAGTGAAATGATCAAAACTCCTAAGCTTAAAAACGCTGATTACTAAATAGCCATGCACCCCTTTATCAGGAGTAAAAACTGAGATAAATGCTTAAGTCTTCCTACCATTAAATTCTCTAAGTTTCACCAGATGGGTGTTATTTTGTGTAACCTCTTTACCAATAAACAAGGAGAATCTTCATTGCCCGTACTTAAGAGTTCAACCTTTAAAAATACTAATACAATATACGGGGAACGCGTAATGGAGCCAGAGGCTTTCAATAGAGCCGACGTATTCTTGGGTGTGAGACTCAGACGACAGTCAAACTTACAATACTAAGGGTAAATTTTTTTTTCGTCACTGAATGAACACACAGAGTCCTTAAAAATGTTTGGCGACGAGCAATTTACGGGCTTCTGTCAATTAATAGTTTGGGCCAACACCGTTTGTCCACAGTAGAGGTATGTACGAGAGGATATACTCCGCATGGAGAAATTGTGCGTAGTATTTGGAGTCTTGAATCGTGGTCTTTGTTTAACTTGATCCTCTAACTCTCTTGCCGATAACCCACGTTGCCCGCAGCAGAATGTTCTGGTGGATTGATAGGGTAACACGGGTATGGGAACAAGTCTTGGTCCCCATATCCCGGAAGGATAGACTTCTCGTGGGTTGGCTTACGAGATGTTTGGGAAACGGACAATTCGCTTTGAGCCTACGATGAAATGCTGCTATCGATCATACAGTGTCTTAGCAAATACCTTTAGAAGATCCCGTAAGTTGACTCTATAACCTATCTTTTCTGAAAACATACTTGGGATAGATCTTAAATTAGGAGGGCTGTGTGACTCCTAGAGTTACTAGACCCTGCTAAGTTAAGATGTATCCTAGGTTTTGCTTCTTAGCAATGCAACAGGCTATTGTTGGATTAACAACAAGCTATTGTCAAGATGCAATACTTAAAATACATGTTAACTTAGCAAGGCTTCGTGAAACTTGCCCCAGATCACAAAAGCCAAGGGCTTAAACAAGCACGGTTTTTCTTGTCGTGCGCGCCCTTTTCTGGTCCCAATCCTATGCGTCTTATTTTTCTTGCCCCGTTATTTTTATGAGATTCGAGAGCTGACTGCTTTCGAGCGTTAGCCCTTCATCCGAGCAAAAATCAAGGATTTGTTGGTCGTGTGTGGTCTATGTATTTTTACTAAGTGTGATTTTCTTTTTTAATTTTACTATCTTTTGTTAATTAGTGAGAGTGGAAGCTGTGTAAATAAATAAATAAATAAATAAATAAATAAATAGTTCAGTTTTTTTGCGTTAAGTGCATTTTACCAAACAGATAACATTGACGGAGGTGCATGTAAAACGATCAGTGAATTTAATACATCGCCAGGGTCTTAAACTAATCCTCAGCCCGTACTCCTGGTTTACTGAGAGAGAAACCATGACACATTTATGAGATCGCAATTTGTAGTATTTTTAATTTTAGTGTTGACAGATTCAAGAACCAGATTAACTCACGCAAAAGATGAGGGATTCGTTTTTGGTTAGTTTTATTTGCATTGTAATTACACCTGTTTAGGTGGATCGACTCTAACCTTAATGTAAATAGTGTCATCCACAAGATAGCGCCTTTCGCTCAGTTTAGTGTGCGATACAAATTCATGAAAACCCCGACCTCCGTTTTCATCGGTTACAGGCCTCGCATACTGCTTTTTAAGAGGATCTGCTGTGAAAGACATAACAATGTTCTCTCTATAATTTGGAGTTTCCTGTTGATCAATCAATATCAGGGTTACTTTTTTATGAAAAGGCCAGGGTAATATGGCGTCGTTTTCACCTTTCATTATATGGAAGTATATTGAGAGGTGAGTATTTTTTCCTGAGCTTTGGCCATTTGCAGCCAATCCTAATCGAAATTTATAGTTCTCATGGTAGAATGGAGTGCTAAATATTTTGGGTTTCTCTCCGCTTCTGGCTTGCTTTAAGACTTCACTGAAGCCGCTGATTTTCCATGTGTATTCTTTCGGCCTTTGCATTACTTGATTTTGAAGGGCACTTATCTTCTCCTCAACAGCCTCAAGTTTCTTGGTCGTCTCTTCAAACTTATTTTTAGTTGAATGGAACTCTACCAGTGTGTTATTCAACTGATCTTTTGTATCATGTAACTCCTCTTGCGTCTTGTTCAACTGAACTTGTGTGTCATTCAACTTAACACAGGCTAAGTCGAAATGAATTCTCAGGGCAGAGTGAAGATGTGATTCTACTTCACTTCGCTGAACCTGTAAGGAGAATTGTTAATCGTTATTATGCTGAATAACGCTAATAACTAACTCTTAATAAATAATAATAATAATAAAAATAATAAAAAATATCTTTAGTCAGGAGGCAACCTCACCCTCAGGTGAGGCCTCAATACAAATCAAACTGCCCTTGTATACCGTGATAAAAAACGTTTCCTTACAGATATTCCTATAGCCGTGCAGATTTGGTATCCTGTTTCTTGTTGGAACCCTAGTGTCGTCCAAACAATATCAACAACCACAACCTACTTTTGAAAGAAATTAACAAACACGAAGAAAAACTACGGAAGAATGGTTACCTGACGAGACTAGCTTCATTCAAAATGGGCTAAAAGATCAATTGCTTTGGTAGCAAGACAAACAATATCACTTTCTTTAGCACGGCAAGTTTTAAAAGCTCCCTTCAAGTGCAAGTAACAAGTTTCGGTGATTCGTCCAGTGACACGGCTTTAGCATGAGGAAATTGATTAACAACGTGTGTTTGGATCTTTTTACCAGTAAAGGGTTAACAAGTTTCGGTCAACAGGGCATACTCTCAAACTTTTTGGAAAATTTTGAATACGGAGACTTGTCAAAGGAAGCTGAACTTAGCGATTTTTAGTACTCACAAGAATATTAATCTTGTTAATCAAAACTTGCTCGTATAAAAACAGCCTAAGTTGGTTCAAAGGCGACACAGACTAGCGTTTCAGTGTAGGATTTTATTTCTTAGGAGCTCCCCGGAAGTTTTAAATAACAAGAGTCCAAAGTAATGGTATACCACAGAACGAGTCTTTGAAAACGGTGGGTCTATAATACCTTGGTTGTACAGCCCATCTCAGCATATGGACACAAAATCATAGTCAGTTGACAATCTCTGTTGATGTGGGATGAAATCTGTAAAAAGTGAGCAAACGTTGTGGGACTTAGATAAATTTTAAAGGCTGTCTTATAGAATGGTAGATCAAAGCAGCAAGTAGCACAAAGCGTTGTGTGCTTAACCCCCCCCTCCCCCCACTCCCTCCCACCACCACCCTAGCCGCCGACCTGGATGTACTTTGTGCTCTTATATTCTTTCTTAATTTCGGTTTTTAGATTGTTAGCTAAACACAGACAAACAGACAGACAGAGAGAAGGATGGACGGATGGATGAATGGATAGACAGGAGAAACCCTTTTATTTCTAAACACAATTGTAATAACGCTTATGGGGTCGTGTTTAAAGGCAAAATTAAAGTAAAATAAAATAAAAGGTCGACAAGCACAGAACCTACCTCTTCTCTTGCGATGACTGCTCCACATCTCGCCGGGCAGTTTAATGGCCACCTTTTACATTCACCTTGATGGGCCTTTAAAAAATAGTGCAAGGAATTTGTGGTTGTTGTTGTTGTTGTTGTTGTTTTTGTTTTCTTTTCTTTTTTCCTCGCTTGCTAAAGTCATTTAACCAAGGACCCAAAAAGGACGCCTAAATTACTAAGCCGGAGACATAAGATGGCCTGCAACTTCAGCTACGCACTTCTGAATTTGCTGGCCCATTAATGTATTCAAAACGGTGCTATTATTTTACTTCTCAACAAACTAAGGTTCTTACCTTTGTATTACACGCTGTATGTGTCGCACTACAGTACGTGCATCGAAGAATTCTCCATTCACACGTGACTGTCACGTGTTCTTGCATTTCGCTCCTTGTTACTTTCACTTGACAATTTTCGTTTGTGCAAGAAACAACTTTGAGAGGGCAGGATTCTAAATGCTCCTATTTTGTTTAAGAAAAGTGGAAAATAACATTTAATTAGTAATAGTATACCTTCAGCAAAATTAGCCGGGTTAGTGGATCCCCTTGGATCCCCTTAACTGATATGCATAAGGATCGAGTCCATTACGTCATCTATTGTTATAACCTCGGGAAAAATATAATGCCTTCCTCCATACTAATTAAGTGATCAGGTAGTGTCTTCCTCCATACTAATTTAGTGCCTAGTCAGTGTCTTCCTGCATGCTAATAAGTGCCGAGGTTTACTAATTTGCGTCACTCTTGCACAAAGGAAAGAATAGACATGCCCAGGCTTGCCCACTCTATACCCACCCTGATCGGATAGTCAAGACTCTATTGTTAGAGTTAATAAAAACAGCGCAAAATTTGAAAGCGTTATTATTCAACTAGAGTAAAGATTATTTTATCGCTGCTATATTCGACAAGGATGGTTCCAAACATGCAAGTCGATTTGACCCCTAAACCTCTCCTGTCAGTAGATAAAGCGAGTTCCTTACCCGGTTAGTTCTGCCAGTTTCATCCCTGCTCAACGTTGGAATTGGTAGAAAAAGCGCAAGGATTTAGCTATGTTTACTGTCCCGAGAAAATGTGCTTTATGTTTGATCCTACTTCAGAATGGAAAGAGGACATAGAGCGTATCGGGCGTCAAACACACTCTGATGTGAAAAAATATGCAGCTCAGTTGGTCTGTGATTGTTCTAACAAGCTAGCATTGAGAAAGAGTAAACAACCCTGGAGCCAGGATCGCATGTTTCTGACGTGCCGCAAAAAAGAGTATAACTTTTTCATGTGGATAGACCACAGGCAGCCCAAGCTCAATATCAGAGAACCGTTGAATTATAAGGATTTGTATGGGAATACAACGGATTTGTGTAAAATGTCAGAAACTAACATCGTTTTCTCAATAAAATCAACTTACCCTGTTTCTACTTGTATTCTTTGTCATTTACCGGCTTTTCAAGCCGATTCAAAGCGATTTCGGTGAGTTAGTGTCATTCGGGTTTCTACTGCTAAGTGTAACGAAAGGCCGAACAGTATTTCAGCCATGCCCGGAGCACGAAACGGAATAAATCCGTTTAAATCATCCCTAGTGTCCCAATTCCTTTATAGAATCAAAGTAGAGATGCATATCTATCCTGCCAGTGCAACTCCGACTCAACTGAAGCCGTATCACGTTTGCGAGAAAGATTTTCTTTCAAGTCAGCTCGCTTCTGAGATTTCGAAAGATGCGCGGCCAGAACGCCATGGACACATTGAACGTTCGAACAGCACGCTGGGTAACAAAGGTTCCCTGGCACGGGGGGAACAGCAGCCAGCATGCAGTTGTCCACAGGCAAACAGATTTGTTCCCGGGGCCTCCTCGTGTCCTTTTTGTCAAGACCGTCGAAAGACCATTGTTTCCATCGACAATCAAAATTACTACCAGACTATTCAACCTAAATTTCCCGTATAGAATCACATATATGGACAACCTGTTGTCCTTTTTCCCAGAAATTTGGAAATTCCTCGAATTTTCCTTTCCATTGGTCATACCATTTCGCCGAATGCCCAGGGCTCGGTTGTTCGAAAGCCGATAAACGTTAATCCGCGATTAAAAATTAACGGAAGGTTTTCTGCTCGCTCGTTAAAATTGTTTTTTTAACTCTAATTTTAAGCCAGTGGTAAAGAAAAGTCAACGTCAAAACTGAGGGACAAAAATCTTTTCGAAAAATCTTCATTGTTATGTAATTAAACTCTAACCAAAGTTGTTGTTAATCCAGAATTAGTGGGCTTTGAACAACTGTGCCCAGCTGCAGTTTCTAACGAGATTTAAAAAATACACTCGCGTTTTGTAAATAAATTTGCGATAATTTCTACTCATTTAGTTTGTGAAATGTGGTCAAACTATCCAGGAGCTAACGTCGTAGGAGCGGCTTTAAGAGAGAGGAAACTAAATCATCATGTGTTCACGTTGTTTTGTAGATGACGAAAAAGAAAGGTATAAAAATTTATAACGCACGTGCAGAGCCAGAGTTTTGCTAATTAAAACTATTGTTTTCTGACGTTCTTGTTGTGGTCGTCGTCGTCTCTGCACGTCCCAACGATAACGAAAAAGTCACCTGAAAATATATCTTTATTTCATTTATGCTGCCTCACGATTATTTCAACTCGTTCAACTTCTACAGAAACGGCGGACTACCCAGAAATAAAAATGCCGCTCCTACGACGAAAGCTCCTGGATAGTTCGGCCACATTACACAAACTAAATGAGTAGAATTGCAAATTTATTCAGAAAACGCAAGGGTAACTTTTAAATCACGTAAGAAACTGGGGCTGATCATCTGGTGAAATGGTATGACCAATGGAAAGGAAAATTCGAGGAATTTCCAAATTTCCGGGAAAAAGGACAACAGGTTGTCCATATATTTGATTCTGTGCCGGAAATTTAGGTTGAATAGTCCGGTAGTACTGGCACACGGGGAGTACCCGGGAACAAATCTGTTTACCTGTGGACAACTGCATGCTGGCCGCTGTTCCCCCCGTGCCAGGGAACTTTAATTACCCAGCGTGCTGTTCGAACGTTCAATGTGTCCATGGCGTTCTGGCCGCGCATCTTTCGAAATCTCAGAAGCGAGCTGACTTGAAAGAAAATCTTTCTCGCAAACGTGATACGGCTTCAGTTGAGTCGGAGTTGCACTGGCAGGATAGATCTGCATCTCTACTTTGATTCTATAAAGGAATTGGGACACTAGGGATGATTTCAACAGATTTATTCCGTTTCGTGCTTCGAGCATGGCTGAAATACTGTTCGGCCTTTCGTTACACTTAACAGTGGAATCCCGAATGACGCTTACTCGCCGAAATCGCTTCGAATCGGCTTCAAAAGCTGATAAATGACAAAGAATACAAGTAGAAACAGGGTAAGTTGATTTTATTGAGAAAACGATGTTAGTTTCTGACATTTTACACAAATCCGTTGTATTCCCATACAAATCCTTATAATTCAACGGTTCTCTGACATTGAGCTTGGGCTGCCTGTGGATAGACCAGCCAATATCGCATGCTATCAAGGAGCGGCTCTCATGTTCACCTCAACCACGGTTCACAAGATTCCATCCTTATAGAGAGATAAAGGATATGTTTGAAAATCACCACCAAGAGGTTAAACAGAAAGGACTTATTCAGCGCCAGCGCCATGCACGCAAATATGACAAACGATTTTAAATGTGTGACAACGGATTTAACAGTCTAGGAAGTCCTAAAATGTTTCACGGTCTTAGATACAGAGAATGGATGGAAGAAGTATGAGTATCTTACAAGTTTTATGTCCAAAAAATAAAAGAAGACTCTCGAGATGACTCAGATCCTACACTTTGTTTAGAGAAAGACGATTTGCCGCGTCAGGCGTATTTCAAGTACGCAAGTGATGACGGCCATCATCCCGAAAGTTTCTGAGTAATGAAGGTTTTGTATGAAAGACATATTGAAGGCAAACACATACCTTTTGAAGGTTATGTCATCACCCCCGAAGAACGTGAAGAGATAGAAAAAGATAAACAGTTATCTTCTTATTCTAGAGCTTTTGCACAACATGCACGCAGATCAAAATGCATTGCTATGCTTCGCAAATAATGCATTACCGTCTGCGTGGAAATAGAGCTGTCTTGAGATCCTTTGAAAGATTTTTAAAGTTTTTGAGTGAAATAAAGTTTTATTCATCTTTACACCACGTTAGTCACCAATTATGTTTAACAAATGTTTCAGTGACTTGAGCTCTAAACTTTGCATGTGAACTATCTCGTGTGTCTTTTGTTTGACAAACAATAAGTCATACCCAGCACCTACTCTGATTGGGTAGTCCCAGATGTATTGTTCAGTGACTATGACAATACCTGAACCGGCTACACGCAAGCTACTTTATGCGAAATCTTCGTCAGTCCACTTGGCTAGCAAGTTTACTGTTGGAACCCCAAACACCCTCGGAAAAGTGTGGAATAGTGATATTGAAATAGAATACCGGAGACTATTAGCGACCTGTTTCAAAACCCTGAACGGAACAAGGGAATTATCACAGAAAGCTTATAAGACAATTAACAATTAGCGACGAGCGACACCCACGACGCGTGTGTCTGAGGAAAATAAAGACACATGACTAGAAATGGCCTGTTTGTCTCCTTTTGTCCCTTTTGGCGTGGTTTTGGCCCTCCAGGCCTGGTTATGGCCTTTCAGGCCTGTGTTTGGCCTGGTTATGGCCCGTCTGATCTTCTTTTTATTAATGAAGGAGAACGCTTAGTAACCCCACCTTCACCAATTTTAGTGCGCCTCAAACCAAAGATGACGAGCACAAACTATACCTTATACCTGCAACAAAGTGCTGGAAATTATGAAGACAGTGAAGAAAGCGATTTCTCCCAAGAAAGCGAAGTCTCTAGTCAAGGAACGGAGTCTCCCCAAGTAGAAGAAACAGAAAACTTAGAGCCGTGGTCACGCGTTTTTGATGAAGCCGAGAACCGCCACAAGACCCAGCTTAACGCTTTGATCAATCAATACCAAGAAAACGGAGATTCAGAAAACATGGCTCGTAGTAAAGCCATGAACGCTCTCGTTCTTGTTTACAGAAAAGAGCTAAGAAAAGTACTCTTAGAGAATCTACAGTGAATGCGTGCAATGAAAAAAGATCCTACCTTCAAAAAAGTGATTGAAACCCAAAAAGAGCTTAAAGACACAGAAGGATTTGATTGGTTGGAATCGACGGAACTTGCTATCGATAAGCGGAAATTCTTACTAATTATAAATCGATTGTACGAAAAGCAGCCGATTACACAAGATCAAGACTAAATTAAACCTACTATGAATGTTATGGAATTTTTTTTTATTTCCTGGACCTTCGTATTGTTGCATTTCAATAAAAACTGTAAGCAACCAAACTTTAAATGTGTTTATTGATGACTTGAAAATAATAACAATAATAATAAACTTGCACAATAAATAAAAAATCTGAAATTTGAAATACAAATTACTAAAGCAAGATCAAAACTTCTTAATTAAACACTGTTATTTGTGATGACACTTTTAAATAAAGATGACGATTCCAAAGTTGAGAGCTTTTGGGGAACTACGTGACGCGCGACACCCACGCGTGTGTCTGATAAATAAAGACACATGACTAGAAATGGCCCGTTTGTCTCCTTTTGTCCCTTTTGGCGTGGTTTTGGCCTTTCAGGCCTGGATATGGCCTTTCTGGACTGTGTTTGGCCTGGTTATGGCCTTTCTGGCCGGTGTTTGGCCCTTCTGACACTCTATATAACCTGACTATTTGCGAAAAAGATGTCATTTGTGTTCAGTCACCAAACTGTCAACATGGTTTACAAGAGAGTTTGTAGAAACTGTCCGGTTCCATATCATTGTGCGGGGCGAAGCACCTTGTCAGATTAGCCAACCATCTCGTGGATGTTCATCAGTTAGACCACATACAGCGAAGACTGTATTTACAAGAAGCGAAACTTCAACCTAAAGTTAAATTCGATCGTCGTTTACGAAAGTTTTGCGGGTAATTTCGGAAAAAATCACTATCACAATCTAGTACAGACACAAGAAACGGTGTACGAACTGTCAAGATAATGGAGAAATGAAGCTTCTTTTAAAGCAAAAACTAAAAGACCGACTACAAAGAACAAGACAAACCGCAAGAAACAAAGAAAGTCGAACTCTTGGCTTAGAGGCCATAGGAAAATTGTGTAGACACGGAAGGAATATTTATTATTCCTCGAAATAGAACGGAAAAACGGATTTGTAACGGTCAGTCAAATGGTTCATTTTCATTCCTTTTCGTTTCAAGTCGCTGTGTATTTGACTCTTTTTGTCATTGTTTTTTAATAAAGTTTTTAAAACGGTATCTCTTGTCTGGTTCTATTGCTAACAATTATAAGTCGCGTGTTTCAATTGATCCTTGTTAAGTTACATAAAATTGTTTATATACTAATACGTCAAGATACTCCCTTGAGGTTTTTCCAGCAGAGCTGAACTAATTTGTATGCAACTTTGGGCTTGCGAACACACATAATTAATTGATTAACGGCCGTGAAAGGCTGAGACTTTAATAGTTTTTCATTTCCTCGAGATAGATAGGAAAAAAGACACACATAGATAGGTTTACGCATCAACGGTTTATTAGGACTCAGAAAATGAACTTAACACTGATATACAATCAAATTGTTATTCAAGAAAACTGTCAGCATGAGTTTCACAACTCAAGTAAAACGCATCATTCTATTTTTCTCATCACTACTCAATAACCTCGTTTTGTCTTTGCAGTCTTGGTCGTGAGTTCGCTGAGAGCGCATTTGAAAGGGGTTCGCCTTTTGGAGCAATGGGGACTTTTTGAAGTTCTTCTCGTGTTCTGACAATGGTTTCAGGGCACTGCATACACTCTCGGCGGTTTTTAGGATGAGATTCAGATCAATGTTTTCGACCACATCATCTCGGAAATAAAACTAAGCATCTTCGCTATCCATCATCAGGCAGGAGTGCTGTCTTTGACTTGGGTGGTGAATAGCGCAACCACTACAGCGATTTAGTTTTTCTTCTTGAATCATTGCGTCTAGCATGGCGGCATACGTTAGCTGGAACACATGACCAACAAGACTTGCTATCTTCTGCCTTTGGATTTGTTCCACTTCGTCTACTGTCAGGAGAGGTTTAGGGGTCGATTCGACTTGAACGTTTGGAACCATCCTTGCAGAATATAGCAGCGATAAAATAATCTTTACTCTTGTTTTATTAACTCTAACAATAGAATCTTGACTATCCGATCAGGGTGGGTATAGAGTGGGCAAGCCTGGGCATGTCTATTGTTTCCTTTGTGCAAGAGTGACGCTCATTAGTAAACCTCGGCACTTATTAGTATGCAGGAAGACACTGACTAGGCACTAAATTAGTATGGAGGAAGACACTACCTAATCACTTAATTAGTATGGAGGAGGGCATTTTTCCCTAGGTTATAACAATAGATGACGTCATGGACTCGACCCTTAGGAATATCAATTAAGGGGATCCAAGGGGATCCACTAACCCGGCTAATTTAAGTGAAGGTATACTACTATTAGGTTTAAAAGTATCTTGCTTTTATACATAGAGAGAACAAAAACAATCCGTCATATTTTAAAATGCTTTCATAACTCATTAGTCAGGTTGTCTGAGTACTTTTCAGAATTGAATCAAACAATGGAGATTACGCTCATACAACCATTTCAAACAGCCAAAATGTCCTATCAGCGTTTAAATTCTTCACTTGATGAGTAGGACTATACCTCAGGTATGAAAATGGCACTACAATACAAGGGATCGTTATCGTTTATCATTGACAGCGCAGTAGACTAGCGTGCTAGAGGCCATCATCGTATATTTCTCTTTAAGCTAGCAGTCGCCTTGTATTCGCTGTTAGGTTTTGTTTTGTCCCATCCACGGGACGCATCGAGGGTAGGGTGAGGTGGGGGAGGAGTGCGGCTTAGAATCGCCTCTTACTTAATTGTTCCGGCTTTGTTGTTCTTCATTATTAGCAAACCATGATTTGAATATATCCAACTGAGTGTTACCCTTGTATATTTAAGCTTTTTCTTGTTTAAAGTAAAGGACTATACAAATGTGAAAAGTACATGTAAAATATGAAACAATACTAATTTCTAACTTGAAATGGATCGTCCCTAGAAGGCTTGATCAAGAGTGATGCACGAATTATCTATTTTCACTATTTTCACGAACATTATTTCTTACGTCTTTTGACCTCAGTTCACCAGTCCACTGACATCCTGCACTAGGACACTTGATAATAAACGAGAGAACCTTTCGATTTGTTCCTTTGTCAGGGAACATGTCCTACAGAAGAGAAATATTATGACAGTTTATAAATACAGTTGATTTATAGTTTCTACGTTGACAGAAGAAGTTTTAGAAACAGAAAAGTCAGGTTTAAAAGATAAGCTTCAGTCAGGAAGCAAAACCAAATATAAATGGACGAGTTTTCGCTACCTACATTAATTATATTCTTACTCGGACTAATTTATTCTTCCATACAAAAACCTGACAATAAAGAAAGTGAGGAACTGAGAAAACAGTTAAGACTTATCATGGACGTAAGTTTCGGAGCTAAATGTATTTGCTCGACAAACTTTGGTGACAAGTACTGTAGGATTCCTTGAATCGCACTGTCGCCTCACCAATAATTAACACAGGGGCCCATTTATTAAGGCAGGATTCCCTTACCCAACCGTGCCAGAGATCATCACTTTCTCTAAGAAAAACTTCTAGCTCCATCCTTGGAGCCAGAAAGTCCTATGGAGTTTCCAAAAAACAAACGCACAGGCTCAACGAATTTCCTTTCAGTTTCATATTTTAACTTAAAGCTAACCAATTTCAATACTTTTCATCATTGTATGCTGGTGGTAAAGTGACTTTATATCGACGCATGTTCTCATTAAACAAAAGGTGCAGTTAAAGCGCGAGCTTTATATCAGCTCCCATAGCTCCAAAGTTAACCATCATTTATTTCCCCCTGTCATAAATAAATCTATACAAATCTACAGTCATTTCAACTAACGTTGTCGGTTCAAAGCATGAAGCTAAAGGACAAGACCGAAAGTTTACGTGGGATTTTCATGAATAAATTCATCAAAATCAGTCATGCCTGGAGAAAACAATAGGTTGTAATTAGCAGTACAATGACCTGCACGTGCAGGGATGATTTTGATGAAATTATTCATAAAAAATAACCCCACAAAACATTGCGATCTTGTCTTTTAGCTTTATTTTGATCCGACAACGTTATAGCTGTATACAATCTGTATCATAGAATAAGTTATCCCTGCCCCTGATGAAGCTTCCAATTGTAAAGGTTTTCAACATGACTGTGATATATATTATTAATGTATAGACATTATTTTTGTTGTCTTACCCTTTCTCGAGTCAGATTGTTTCGATCCACTGGACAGCTTAAGGGTTTGTTGTCACGCTCCAGCCTGCATAAAAATAATTTAAACAAAATTTAAATTCAAAATATCGGTTACCAGACTGCAACCTTTAATAATAAAAATACCGACCAAACATATTCACTTGCAGCCTTGGTCCTGCTTTGATTTTTATATACAGGTTTGTTTCAGAGGTAGTTTACTGTTAAAACAGAAAATTTAATTAATCTTTAAAACTTGTAGCTAACAAAATGTGTCCTTGTCATTCCAGACGCATCAAGAAAATGATCTCAACAAGCAATTTGAACTTACTGACTTCTCTCTCAATTGTGCTCGCAGGAAAAAATAAAACAAGAAAAGCAAAGACCCAGCATGTAAATTAAAAGTATCAAAGTTTTATTAAATTGGCTCTAGGGGACCGGAGTTCCTTTATGAAGAATACGATTTCAAACTTTCCTGTTCGTCAGTGTATTTATGAGGCAGGAACAAAATTTGCTCGTTTAGATCGATGTCAGCCTGAATTGAGACAATTGTTAGGCATTTTCCACTTCCTTTATTTCTAGCTTTATCATCGCAGTTTTAAATCACCATGTAGTAATGAATATGAATGGATACAGGAATGGAACAGTTGCATAAGGGGATAGACAGATGAACGTTTAGTACTTCGAGAAATACCAAGTTTCTGCACTACTGATTTCACTGATCTATGGAAAATAATGCGAATGAGCGCTTCGTCGGTGTTGAATCAGTTGAATTGTAATGATCTTTGCCAATGCGACTGTTGATGATCAAATGTACACTACGTTTTTTAGACTGGAACGAAAAAACTCGTTAATTCGGGTTTCAAGGCGGTTGCTATTACATAGGAACCGTTGTTCTGTCTCAGTTGCTTCAATACAGCTTGGCTGGTTGAGCATGCCGGAATGTACTTCGTTCGTCGGCCTTAAATGGGGTCGAGAAGAAAGTTTTGTTCAGTATCTCAGCCTTATAATTTTCTTTCGAATATCGAAGCCAGCCATACGGTATTCCTCCGCGAAACAACACTAAATATTAAGATAAAATGTAAGCCCTCGAAGTTAAAACTTATAAAGGAACGCTAACCTTAAAAAGTGCCCTTCAAGACACTTTCTGCAAAATCGATGGCCACATTCTTCCGTTAGGACTGTATCTTTCAGTGGCAACTGACAGATTGGACATTGCCAATCTTCATCCACTGCACTCACAAACTCTTCGTCGTATCCACCAAACGATGGATATCCTCCAGCTTCCGCCATATTTGTCTCCTGACTCGAGCGCCGCTAGTGAGTTGGGTGTGTTTATAAAAACACTTTCGCTTTCGGGTCAGTCGTGAATGACCTGAGATTTTTCCTTTATCAATTAACTGTCAAGAATATCATTTCAATGTCACGCATAACCGTGACAGTCTGATTGTTTACTTTTTCGAGGAAAAAAAGAGAGAAAACGAAAGAAGAACTTTAGGATGTCGGATCAATTTCAGATCAATTCCTCGACGGAGGAGCGCCAGCTTGTTTCCCAAACAGCCTCAGGTAATTCAGCAAACGGTGTTTGAACGATTTCTTTTGTGTTTGAAAATTTTTTCACTTATTGCAGTTTTCCCTAGGACATTTGGTATATAAATCATGCTGCATCCTTTTTTTTTCCACGACAAGCGATCCGCTAGGGAAAAGTATTCAGAACAGTTTATATCTGTATCATGTAGTTCTTTGCATTCAAATTCATAGTTTTACACTCGAGGATCGCAATAGTAAGGCCGAGAGATGACGAGAGGGGTTCTCGAGTATCTATCTCGCTCGCGAGTTGTGGAAAAACTAGTAAGACATAAGAACTGAAAAAACATTAACACGGAGACATAATATAATTGAAAGCGGTTACCTGTGGAACAAGGGATTATTTTTTCAAGCAAATGAATGAACTAAGATCGCGATGATTTTGCAAGGTCAGCGATCGCGATACAACACGCCTTGTGCTTTTCTTCCGGTGGGGACGACTATCATGAAGTAATCGGGTTGCGTTAAGGAAATGTTTAAAGGAAACCCCTTTCGTTGTTGTTGTCATTGTTTTCTCGTTTACTTATATGTTATAATATCCTGGATCAACTGGCGTTTAGGTTTCTTGTTATCAATCTTAACTCAAATTCAACTCTACTTGTAACTCGCTAACTAGCCGACCCCATAAATATATGAAACAGCGAAGTAACTTTAAAACATTAAATGGTGAGCCTGCTTGTGTCCCAGATCTTTGTTCTCCTCTCTCATGTAACTCTTTTCCCATCAATACAGCTTGCCATTCACAGGCCATATTTCAATGTGTGTTTCTTTTGTTGACTGAAATGAACAGTCGCATTAAAAATTTTAGGAAATCTTAATATAGGACAAAGTAGGTAGAAAATTTAAGGGTCCGATTAGACAGGCTGAAATTTTGGATGCAGGGAGGGTAAAAAAGAAAAAAGTCCTCAGTTTGCAAACTTAGTTCTTAACATTCTTGCGCTCGTTGTTATCTATAACATAGGTTGTTCTACTAAATGTAAAATAAAAAAAAGAACAGAAGAATAATAACTGAAAGAGTCTGATATTCTCCATTATCTTTCTTTATTTTCGTCAGTTTATTCCAATCTTAGATCACCGCATCAACGCAGATGTTATGTCTCCTGCGTCAGATTAAATTAATGAAACACGAGATACAACACTAGACCGACTAGAAAAGCTTTTATGCCTCCATAGGAGATCCACTGGGAAAGGAACACAACATGGGCTTCTAATATTCCCGGCGTACTCAATCGATAAAATCGATATCAATCAAGTGATTTTTACCGACTGATAACGGAAATCGGTAACAATCGATAAATTTTTTTTGTGTCAAATCGATATTATCGATTTTTCATGATTTTATCGATTTATAATGGAAGTCCAACACATGAATTAAATAATGCAGCTGGTAATACAGGGATAATTCAACAAATGAAGTATTTTGCCGATTAGAACAATTGAAACGAATTCCTACATTCACAAGTACTGAAATGATCTATAAACAAGAGAAATGAGAAATATGGAAACTTTTACACCCAAATGCTTTACAACCCTTTGTTTTAGCAGCAACAAAAATGGCTCTGTTCAACTACAATCAGTTCTTGCAGATAAAAATCGTGAAAAATATAACTCTAGATTGGCAGAATACAAACGAGCAAGTGTGAACATATCGTGAATACGCGTAATTTGGTATGGGTGGTTTTGGATTTTGTGGCCTTCTACCCACTGGGCTTCCTATTAATCTCGTACCCCGATCTCAGTCGTCGATTCGGGAATGTCGAAATGTGAGAGATCTGGGTACGAGATTAGCTTCCTATAACACGCCCAGTCCTGACCACGTGATGGTCTATAGTCAATTTTCCCTGAGAATTGTAGTATTTCTGCCCAAACGTAATGTAATAGGTATATCATTCAATTTCAAAAGTTTGCGACAAAGTTTAAATAAATTCATGATTGGCTGGAGCAAATTTCGTTGTTTCCTCTAAACTCAAGCAAGTAGGAAACAAAAAACAGTTTGTGCCCAGTAGAAGAAGCCAGACTAAGGCGTGCAGGTTAAAGGCCCTGGCCATGGCCCAGCGTCGTTGATGTAAAAGTGAAAAAACCGAGGAGGCAATTTGAGGACTTTTCGTTGGCGATCAGTCTGGACACCCTTTATGTCAAAATGCGACTTCATGAAATGTTGAGATCAGACTCTTAACATTGAAGAAAAAGAGCCGGGCCCTGGGAACGTCCAACAACATGGGCTTCTATTAAAACATACAATGGTTTCCAGATTAAATCTGGATTTTGATATATTTCACGTCAATAATTTACAAGTTTATTGATAGCAGACAGTATAAGAATACGAGAACCCCACATAGTTGACGATTTTAGTTTCTGTGATCGAGAGTAACCATTCTTGTATTTCAAACAAATTTGTCAAAAGTTGATTAACAACGACTCTTGTATTTTCGCCGATAGTTTTTGTTCCCTGGGGCCCGTTTCTCAAAAGTCCCGGTAACTTACCGAACCCGATATTTTTTTATTTTTAAATGTCTTTTCGCCGGTTACACAATGATTAAACACGTGATACTTGGTCAATGTTTTCACAGAATTATACGATTTTAAAATTTAGTATTCAAAGCTAACAAAAATTGACTTCTTTTAAGAAACATTTATCACCAAAATCACTTATCGGGCCCGATAAGTTACCGGGACTTTCGAGAAACGGGCCCCTGGTTCGTAACCTAGGGCTAACATACTTTAATCTGTTGGGATAACATTTTACGTGTTCAGCCACACCTCGGTGCAACATTTCTCCTAAAACATGAGCCACTATTTTTATTTCTGTTTTTATTTTTTCCTCTACTTCATGTTAAATTATAACAGTTTATAGCTTACAATAACGACCTAAATGTAGAAGACAAGATATGGTTATACTTATTATATGCCCTATTAATTAGATTACATATTCATTTCTAAGATAAAAATGAAAACATAAAACTGACAAGAGAGGACACGATGAAACACTAAAGTAAAATAGGTGTTACAAATGTCGGTGAAACAGTGATGAAATAATACTGACCAAATTAATACTGCTAAAGTGCTCTTTTAGATAATTTTGTCGTTGTTTTTTTTTTTGCGAATAGAAATAGGAATATCATTCCATTAGAAGAATTCTATTGGATTGAAAGAGCTAGGATTTAGGTGTTGTCAGGATGTACTTCGAATGGTATAATTTTTCATTTCATTTCATTTTTATTACTATACTACACCATTACAAATTACAACACAAAATACAGCTAATTATTAGCAACTGTTTTCTATCTAGGCAGATGGAGGTCACTCAAGCCCAATCAATATTCGAGGTTTTTATAATTTGGAATCAGAAAAAACAAGCACAAAGAGATCGTACCATAAAACACGGATTTAACACGCTGACATCACATCACCTAACGCTAAACAATCGAGGAATTCTGTTTTGCTCAGATGGTTTTGAATTACAACTATTGTGGTGGATCGATTTTAACTTGGATGAAAATAGTGTCATCCACCACGTAGTGCCTGGTTCTCAGAGCAGTGTGTGATACAAATTTAAAGAAGCCCCAACCATTGTTACTATCTGCCTCAGGCCTCGCGAAGTTGCTAAGTTTTGGGTCAGCTATAAATGACTTAACAATGTTCATTTTGTCTTTTTCTTCTTGTTGTTGATCAATAAGCGTAAAAGTTACTTCCTTATGGAAAGGCCACGGTAACATGGCATCGTAGTCGCTTTTCATTATTTTAATATATATCGAGAGATGAGTATTTTCTCCAACTTTCTCCCCATTTGGCGACAATTGTAATTGAAATTTGTATCCATAGTCGTAAAATGGAGCACTGGATATATCGGTGTCTTCTCCAGCTTTGGCTTTTCTCAAGACTTCGCTGAAGTTGTTAATCTTCCACGTATTTTTAGGAGCATTGAATCTCCCCTCAAGCTCCCTAAACTCTTTTCGTTTAACCTACAAAAAAAATGAGTTTCTATGATGAGTGACGATGCGGTGAATTCCAAAATGCTTTTACCTGACGTCCTGCAATTTTCCGGCAAGGACCGGCTTACTTGCTGATTCGACTCAAAATCACGTTTAAAACAATGTTCATAAAGCAGCATGATAAAGACGGAAGAAAGGCCCCATAAATGTCTGATTTAATAAAGATTACTCCATGAATCTTAAAAATGAAGGAAGATCCATGATTCGTGAACACAGTCCATCTTACTGGTTATCAAGTGAAGCCCTGGTGAGTGGTGTTAATTGATCACTCAAGCTACCGTGACGGTAGCGCCAACGAAAATGTCACTTATAAATTAAATTGTTATTCATTAAGGTGGCTCACAACACTTCCAATCTCTTATACTTTGTCGAATGAATACTACTATCAGTTGATACCAAACAAACGCCTATTCAATGGCAAAAAGTCATGGTGATTTTCTCGAGATAATAGGTTACCATAGCAAGAGTATAACCTGTTACAAACACCACTTTAATTGTCAAAAAGTTCAGGTGGCTCTGAATACCTCCCTTGAAACTTTTTAACCTTACAAAAAGTTGCATCTGAAAATGCTGATTACAGTCCTGTAATCACCAAGCTATAACCGCGGAAACACTTTTAGCAGTTGCCATGGTAATGTGAACCAGGCAGCAAGTGAATCAGCCATATTTTCATAAAGTATCACTGTGGTGATCTGTTATAGGAAAGGAGCAAAGTAAGTTGACGTGTAAAAGCAAGATATGAAGTACTATGTGAAAATAGTGGTTCACCGGCGAGGACTCGAACTCGGTCTTCTGCGTTAAAGGCGGACGTGATACCCTTCGGGAGAACCTACTGACAGTAGAAACGGGTGATGTATTAATAGTAAACTTTATTGCATCAGGAAGAAAGTGGAGTCGCTTACTTCACACGGAGACTCTAATTTCACTTAGGATTCACTATTGAGCGGGCCACTCCGTGATCTTAGTGATGTAACAAGATTTAGTATTGCTATTTCCCGCCTCTACCGGTAGGTTCGCCTGTGTTGCAGCTGTTATCAAGCCTGCCTTGAATGCAGGAGATCGAGGTTCGAGTCCTTGCCGCATGCACGTTAGTTCAGTATTTGATGACAGGTGAACGATGAGAGACTTCCTGAGAGTCACTTTGTATTTGCGATAAACGAGATGTATTTCAACCGAAAATGTCACGCAAAAGGACAAATAAACAACATACATGTAACACATTACTAAACATGTCAGTTTTTGCCGTAGTTTCCTCACATTCTGGTTACTCATTTCGTCCATTCGAT
The DNA here is from genome assembly GCF_977016875.1 of Pavona decussata. Lineage (NCBI taxonomy): Eukaryota > Metazoa > Cnidaria > Anthozoa > Scleractinia > Agariciidae > Pavona > Pavona decussata. The sequence goes on along the minus strand of NW_028145436.1, from coordinate 2,579,218 downwards.
ACCATTGAATGTCGCTTCAATTTTCTTGCTTTTTCTTTGAGTCTTCATGTCTACTAACTTCGTTGCTATGGTACCCTACTGATTATGTCAAGAAAACGACTATAACTTGTTAACCAATGAGTAGTCATTTGTATCAACTGGCAAAGAGAGTCAAACAGTGGTAACATTGTTCCGTTATAGTGTAAGTGCCTGAAAATGCTGGAAACTGGAATCAGCCACCATGTCGTGTGGATTGACCGGGAAATTTCGAATATACGCCCCTCCGAAATCTTAGACGAAACATTCTATTGAACTCCCAGAATAAAAGGCAGGTTAACGTTTTTCGGGCTGTTTTCTTGGTCAGTTTTAAGATGTTTTTGTAGTCCGGCAAACTCAAACGTTCCGTCCAATAGTAAGCTTTCGCTCTCGCCGAAAAAGTATCTTTTAACTAATTTAACCGCATGGCGTGTATTCGATTGTATTCTAAGTGTATTTGGACCCGTCCAATCAGTGCTTTATGTTAGGAAGGAATCCAAGATTCGTCGAAGCTCGGTTCAATTTTAGAAGGAGAAAGGAAAATTTACTATTGTGCGTTCGCTCAAGTCCTTCATGAAGCCTTGAACATCTTTTTATTTTAATATTTTTTGTAGGACGTCGCTGTCGCCGCCACTAGACTATGGATGACTGCTTAGGTTAATAATTAATTGATTAGTTATTTAGTTATACTGGTTTTCGTCTGACCGTGGAAATGAATTTCGCGTCTGCTTTGGTTTTGCTTTACCACGCTCTCTGGTTGGTTAGCAATGTTCGCGCCATTTTATCAACCAATCAGGTAGTTAACCAAAATAAATCGCCTGCCTTTTCCTGCACTTGGTGCCAGTTACAAGTGCCTTCTTCGAAATCTGGCTCATTGCCTTGTTTGTGTCTCTTGTTATTGGCTAGAGTACTTAGTTGGTTTTTAAACATCTTTTTAAGTGAGCAAAGAGAGCAAAGTTTTCCGGAGTGGATTCAGTTTATCGAGAGAAATATGAGGAGATATTTCATATACAGCGATTTGATTGGCTTACCTGTTCCTTATCCATTTTAGTCACTGTTTCCTCCAATAAACCTATCTTCTTGGTGTTTACTAACTCTTCAAAAAGTTTTAACTTGTTTTCCAGAGTATTGAACTTTTCGTCAAGTTTACGTATTACTTCTTGTGACTTTTTCAACTCCTCTTGGGTGTAACTAAGTTTTCCACAGGCCAAGTCAAGATGAAGTCTCGTGGCACACTGAAGATGGGATTCAACCTCTTTTCGCTGAACCTACAGGAACAAATCACAGCATCTTAATATTCTGATGATCTTAGCACTGAAGAAAACCTTTCCAAGAGAATACAAAGAGGAAACATTCGTTTAAACGATATATACTGTCTAAACCTCCTAGGTTATGTTTTGCTCCACAGGTTACCATAAGAATAAATAATGGTAATTACTGTATTATTGACGGCTGAAGTCAGCCATTGGGACGGAATTTGCTTTCCGCAAATGAACTCAGTCTAAATATAACTGAGAGCGAATATCGGTCAGGCTAATTGAGTCAAGGAATAAAGTTAATAATCTTGTCATCCCTATGAAAGTAACCATTGGTAATCAAACTGCAAAGAGAATTAATTAGATATTGTAACGTTCTCGAAATACAGATCGATGAAGTTCGAAGTATGACTGACGTAGAAAGAACTACAAGTAGGCAGAATGTGTTACACGAGAAAAACTCTCATGGCCTCCTCAAAACTTCTTCATGTAACAGCACATATATGATTCTTCTTAAATTACGAATGTTGATTTAGTGACTAATTATAGTTTCGATTTCTGCCTCCTTTCTTTTTTTACTATAATCTTAAATCTTCAGACCTTTTTTGATCACGCAGCCATCATAACCCATTGAACAATAATGGAGAGCAAAACAAATCCTTAACCTGTGTATCAACCGAAATTACTCCACCTTCACAAAGAAATATATTGAACACTTTTTCTTATGTATAAAACCTTTTAGTATGTCCGTGCAATAATTTACACTTCCATTCAGCTGACCCATGAAGATACCGTAGCCTTGAAGCTGAATTTTTTTTCAACATGACTGACTCGTAGTATGTGACAGCATTCCGAATGGCCTTCCAGCCGGATTATACTCCAGTCAGTTGTCCCTTAGACAGCCACGATCAAGATCTGAATCAGTTACGGCAAGAGAGAGGGACGGGAGTTTGCAGTATTGAGATTTATTATTTCTCTCACTTAGTACGCACGCTCTGATTGGTCAATTTTGCGGGCCGTATTCGTCAGTACGGCCCGCTGTCCGGCCCGCTAAATTTGAAAATTTGGTTCAAAATTTTGTCGCCAACATGTCTCGTGAAGAAAAATTTGATACTTATTTGAAAGAGTTGCGAACAAACAGAGAAAAAGAACAGAAACCTGAAGAAAGTATGCCAAACTTTCAAATTGACTTCCTTCAGCTTTTAGAGGAAGGGCAGCGACAAATGGCGAAGGACGAGCAAGCCGAGCAAGACGAACCGGCCTCGAGTTAAGAATTGGACGATTTTATTTCCTCTGAAAAATCTGAAAACACGGTGAAGAAGACAAATTACGGATGGAAAAAATTCAAACATTTTGTAAGGAGCAGAGCAACGGAAGCTTTAATGTTAAAAAAGTACCTGCTGATGCTCTTGACAAACTGCTTGTAAAATTTTTCAAAGTCCTCCGTAAACAAAATGGTGGCGAGTACGAACCAGACAGCCTTTCAAGCATTCATTGTCGCCTGAAAGAGTCAGTTAAAGCTGTCTTTCAATATCCTTAAAGACGAAGAGTTTTGTCGTTCCAGAGAAGTATTGGCCGCCAAAAGAAAAAATCTTGTGAAACAAGGGCAAGGAAACAAGCCAAAGAAGAAGAAAAAAGGTTGTTTGAGAGCGTCGCTTTTGGTTGCCACATGAATCCCGAAGCGCTCCAGCGTACATTATGGTGGTTCTTTTCACTCCACTTTGGATTCAGAGCCAGGGACGAAAGCCGGAAGCTGGGGCGATTTGGAGCTGCAAATTAATCCAGAAACAGGCAGAGAAATCTTCGTTTGGCGGTCATTCTTCGCGTCGACAACCATCGGATCAATTTCAAACTGCGTATTTACTGCTCATCCGCGAGATCCAGCCGGCAACACCGAAGAAAATGTAGCGAAGCGACCAAGGCTGGATGGCAGCAGCTAGAAAAACTTTTCCGTTGTATTTCCTTCACATTTGTTATTCTTCCATTCACATTTCTGACATGTGCTGTAGAAAACACCGCCTTTTAGTTTTGAAGTAAAGAATTATTTTGAGTGCTGTAAGTTCCTCACTTTTCCCAGCAGTTTTCGTCGGATAATTCCTTCTTCAAGTGTTTACAAAAGACTATTTCGAAGACCATTTTCTTGTAAGTCTTCATGTTGTTCATGTGGATTTATGAACTTGTGAAACTTTTGGTTTTTGTACACTTGATTTTTGCAATGGTTGTATCGTGTGCAAGCAGCCAGTAAGATTAATTCGTGTTTTGGGATTTGACGCATGCCAATCATTCGTGGCAGTTGACCGTTCCGCTTGACTTCAACTAGTTTTCTTTGCCGCGCGCCGGATTAGCCTTAGAGATTTAATAAATATCTTACTAACCTCGTTTTCTCGGTCCGTACTGTAAGTTACGGATCCTCGTTTTTTCCCCTTTGATTTATGGCCCGCGCGCTTCGCGCTTGGGCCATAAATGAACGGGAAAAAACTCGGTCCGTAACTTACAGTACGGACCTCGAACTCGGTTAGTAAGAGGTATTTAAGACCACTAAACCATATTTCAGCCATTTTAATCTTGCATACGATGCGGTATTTAAGGGGAAGTATCACGCAGATTTGCTGTCATTTCAAATCCCAACAATGTTTGTTTGTCAAGAAACATAAAATAATTGTCTAGTTTTGTTATAAATTATCACCCTAGTGCAATAAAACTGTTGATTAGTGCCTCTGGCCAGACACAGAGTAGGTCGGAATGGATTGAAACTTGAAAAATGTTAGGCTAAGGTTTTTCAAGTTCTCGCATTTTTGTTTTCAAAATGCGCTAGAACAGATCACGAGTTGTTCCTTTCAAGAATTGAGTTGATTTCTTTCCTCTCGTTGTTCTAAAATTGTTTTGTAGCTATTTGAAGGTCTTATTTCACCATTTTTAACCAAACAAAAGGAGGATATTACTATCTTCCCGGCATGCACCGCGTAGCAACTATATTATCAAACGGCTGGCCCTACGTGAATTTCATTTCTCAATGGACGCCGTCGAGATAGTAACGCGGCAACTCGAGGTTTTCGAGAAATCGAGTGTTATTTACTTGAATTGCGTGGATTTAGCCGTCGATATCAGGCAGTCTTCGGAAATGCTGCATTTATAGAGTATAAGATGCTTCTCGGGCACGTGAACTTTCCAGATGAGCTGAACACGCCGCAAACAGTGAGTCAGTGACAGTTTGAAAACGTTCGATCGATCGCTTGAAGCACGTTTCGTGTTTTTCTCGGCGACCTCTTCAGATGTTGACTTGAGCGTAATGGCTCCTACAATAAAACGAAATACATACGGTGAAAACATGTAAAGAAAATCTCGAATACTAGGAGCTTGGAACATGAGTCCCAAGCAATAAATACAGGTCGAATCATGACACAAATCGCGCCAAAAATCCCTCACATTCAACTTCAAAATTTTTGTTGAAAACGTGGAGTCAATAGGAGTCAATCAGTTCCCAGTGAAACTTTGAAATATAAAAGCTAATAATTGAATATTATAATCCTATTGACTCGTCGTTTAAGTTCCGAAATAACGCATTCAAAATAGGTCATGCATATTCAATAACAACAGTCATGGTTGACAAGCCACGAACAATACGCAAAGTATTGCTGTTTTGAAGAATATCTCTCTCTGAAAAATATTCCTTTCCCTTATTTGAATGTACATGAAATAAATAAAGATAAATGACTCACCATGGATCATTTGTGATACGAAGAAATCCAGCTCAAACTTGGCCTCAAACACGCGCATTCCTCTCACTGACCGGAAGCCATTTTACCGAAATTGGCGCAAGGTACGATGGGAAGATAGTAACATCCTCCTTTAACCAAACAGGTCCAAAACCCCATGAACTTCCCCTTTAACCTGGCGTTTATTACAGCAGTTCTAGTATATCGACGTGGTATCCTGATTTTTGCGGGGGTTTTCTATGGTATTGTGGTCTTTTAAGACCAAAAAGTACCTTCCAATGTTCTTCTTAAGGTATCCGTCATACATAGGACTCCGTTAACAGAGAATTAACTGTCCAGCATAGACTCCAAGAGCGCTATTCTGGAGACTTTCGGATGGCTTTTTTTCGAGAATTTTATCGCTCAGATTACTTTTTTAAGAATGTTATACTTTTGTCCAAACTTGGCTTTCAGGTAATCCAGGTATAGTCATCTTAAATGTGGTAGAAGTATAAGACGAAACAGAGAAAGAGGAAGGCGCAAACAGTTAGATCATCTGCCAGCACCAATTAACACTGAGGATCACCTCTTACACGCCTGCGAGTGACGTGCGGGAGGGCCTCATAAGTCTCATCCGGACGCACATGATCTAGGCCCCTTAAAGCCTACTACAAAGAACATGTTCAAATTTTTTGAACTTGTCAAGGAGCTCCAGGTTGAACTTTACAAAAAATTTTGGTACACGCGAGAATACACAAATCGTGTCAAGGAAACCTTCTACTGAACCTGGTGCAAATTAAAAAGCATGAATTGATTCAAACGCAGCGGGGAAGAGCTTTTCAATGTAGGTATAATTTTATTTCAAGGCCTTTCAGTTGTACAGTCCAACCTTCACCAACGGCCACCTCTCTTCAACGGCCACTTTTTTTGTTCCGGCGGACAGCCATACATTAGCTCTTGTTTAAACCTCTATACAACGTCAACGGCCACTAAAGCGCTTCCCCAACTGCCAAAATAAGCTCTCGACAATGGCCAGTTTTTTCAGCGAATGACGAAACTGACATTGAAACTGAGTCAAAAATGGTCACGAAATTTGATCCGTACGGGGCGTCGATGATTAATCCCGGCAAGTCGTTCAATTCATTTAAGATTAAATGTAAATACAATGCTTTTTTGTAAGAACCGTTTCTTAGAACATACTTAGAACATACCTCAGGCCGAGAGTCAGTTAAGAACATTTTTATTTTGTTCCTTTGTTTTTAGACTACGAATAGTAGTCGCTAGTTTTGGCGATTTTTATCCGGCGAATAAAAGCGCGCGAGTGAAAGTCACCTTCCGCGAGGAAACGTGTCGCGAGGGAAATAAAAATGGTCAAAATTATCGACTGTACTCGCAGTCTAATTTGTTGTTTGTTTGTTTCCGTATTTTTATTTTCAAGTTGGTTGGAGGGACATCTTGTTCGCGGCATCATGTGTGCAAGTCGCACAAGCATTTGACAAGCAACTTGATACCATTGTATCCATTTTAATGATATAGTTACGTATTTTAATTGTGTTCCATTTATATGCTGCAGTAAGCATAAATTGTCTACAATACTTATAGCGAATGTTAAGAACCTTGCTCGATTCGTCTTGTTAACATTTTGATTCAAAACATTACTTACGTTTTATTTTGTATTTTATTTTATTAGCTTCGCCAACTTAATATAGATTACATAAACAAAACAAAAAATGTAAATGATATAATACAGGCAGGGACTCCGCAACAGCTTACGCCAATTACTGCAGTCCCTATATATATTATAAATATCTATATATATATATATATATATATATATATATATTATTTAAGATTGGATTACCAATATAGGCTACAGTAAGCATGAACTTGGCACAATAAACATGTTGTACTTCCCGAAAAAAAAAGTGTCATATTACACCCCTACCTCCCCATAACAGCCACCTCTCCACAACGGCCCCTTTCTTCTGTACCTAAGGTGGCCGTTGTGGAGAGGTTCAACTGTATACATTTTGTAATCCCGGTGGGGTTTCAAAACAAGAGCACTGATAAGTCGATGGGACACCACAAAAACTGATTGTTGGGTGGCATGCGCTTCAGAAGTACAAAAATTATGCCATTCTTGAAAACGACCCATTACCTTGGCTGTGCAACCCATCTCAGCATATGGACATGAAATCATAGTCAGTGGACAATCCTTCTCGACATGAGACAAAATCTGTGAAAAAATTTCATAAATCGATTTTAAGACTGTAATATATATATAAAGATGGAACAAAGCGGCAGAAAACGTTGTGTATGCGGCTACGGTGAACGGGGAGCGGTTCATACGGAGGCCAACAGGAAATAAACATAAACATAACCAGGTCTGCACCACCCGGGGAATGCTTCTGTAATCATCAAACTGTTCAACTGCACAGGAGTAGCGTATATTTCCGTCTATAACAGTCTGATGGTGAAATGTGAGCTTAAAAAGTCTTACTTTAACCCTCAAGAAGGCTTTAACATTATCAGGCCTTGCGCCACTTACCAACGGAAGCATTTTTGGATTATTAGATAGATAGACAAAATGGACGGAATGCTGGATGGATGGATGGCTGGCTGGCTGAGTGGCTGGCTGGTTGGATGGATGGATGGATAGATACTCTTTATTTCTGAGCTCTAAATGATGCCTATGGGGTCGTGTACAAACTAAGTAAACCAAACCAAGTAAAACAGAATACACATAATGTTTTCAATTAGTGACAGGTATACTCGGAAGAGAAAATCCGAGGTTTCCGGGAGATTCATGGAAGCTAAACCCATTACTGACTAGGTTCATGTGAAAAACAGCCTACATACATGTACATACGGCTAGGATTTGAATGTAGATACGTGGTATATGTGCAAGATAAATGATAGATGTATTTTTTTCTCTCATGTAGATCAGTGGTAGAGCAAATATTTAACATCACATTTCTTTAAAAAAATAATGTAATACTAAAATTTTGCGTTGCCATTTTATACTTATCAAATTTGAAAAGTAACAATTTCCTTGGCTACGTTTGAGTAGATGAACTGACAAAAGAAATATAATCGTGTTCTGCGTTGTAGAAAACTTCGAAGAAAAATGAACATAAAAATGTTGCAACCGCTGACAATTGAAAACCAGAGCATTCAACTGAACTCTCCTCTCCAACTAAAGATCTCATGCACAGAACCTACCTCTTCTCTTGGGATGACTGCTCCACAGTTCTCGGGACAGTTTAATGGGAATCTTTTACATCCACCTTGGTGGGCCTTTTAAGGAAACAACGCAAGGCATTTCATTATTGAGAACCTTAAAAATCAGATAATTTTCCTCTTAGTGGCAAAGGAACAAAATGCGTTTGCTGTGGTAAATCATTTGAAGCGACTCTTACTTTGTTACTTTAATTTGTCGTATTTTTTTGTTTTTCTTTTGTCTTTTTTGGCTTTGCATTGTTTATATTTTTTTTTTGCGCACTTTCTAAATTCACCTCCCCAAGTACCTAGCTATATACCCCCAAAACAGCCGAGGACATTAAGTGACAGAAGACAAGCGAGCTCCTCAACTTGAGCTACTCACGAATTTGTTGGCTCATAAATGTGTTCAAGACGGTCTCATTAACGAATCTTAACTAACGAAGGTTCTTACCTTTGCATTACACGCTGCATGTGACACACTACAGTACGTGCATCGAAGAATCCTCCATTCACACGTGCTGATCACGTGCTCTTGCATTTCGCGCCTTGTTAGTTTCACTTGACAATTTTCGTTTGTGCAAGAAACAACGTTGAGGGGGCAGGATTCTAAGTGCTCCTATTTTGTTCGAGAAAGGTGGAAAAATATTATTAAATATTTTAAAAGTATCTTGCTTTTATATACACAGAGAACAAAAGCAATCAGTCATATTTTAAAATGTTTTCACAACTCATTACTCAGGTTGAGTACTTTTCAGAATTGAATCAAACAATGGAGATTACGTTCATACAACCTTCCGAAAAAAGAGGGCTTTTCAAACAGCCAGCATGTCCTATTTCCGTTTTAATTCTTCACTAGGTTAGTAGGACTATACCTTAGGTATAAATATGGTAGTATAATAAAAGGGATCGTTATCGTTTATCATTGACAGCGCAATAGACTAGCGTGGTAGTATAGAGGCCATCATCGTATATTTCTCTTTTAGCTAGCAGTCGCCTTGTATTCGCTGTTAGGTTTTGTTTTGTCCCAGCCACGGGACGCATCGCGGGTGGGTGGGATGGGGAAGGGGCGGTGGTTTAGAATCGCCTCTCACTTAAGGAAGGACTTAACCTAAATGCCATTTTTTTGCCACTTGACATGGCTTTAATGGAAATATCTCGTTCACGTTTCAAGCAATCCACAAACTCTATGCTCAAAACATGCATCTATGTTGTGGTGTGTTTTGTGAATTTTTGGGTGATTTTGTGGTATATTTGGGAGGAGATAGTTTTTCTAGAAGGATTGGTAAAATTAAGAGAAATAAGAAATATTGAGGATTTAGTGAAGTTTTAAATTAGAATTTGTAGTTAATAATTAATAGACGGACACCAAGTTAGTCCACTAGCAACCTGGGGTGCTCTTGCGTGGGTATCAACTGTCTGTTAGTGTTCCAAAAATCATTTTCTTTCTTCTATCCCTTCTTAAAACCTCTTCAAATTTCATTCAAATTTAGGTTAAGTCCCCCCTTAATTGTTACAGCTTTGTTCTTCTTTATAATTAGCAAACCATGATTTGCGTATATTCAACACAGTGTTATCCTTTTGTATCTATGCTTTTTCTTGTTTAAAGCGAAGGATTATACTAACGAGAAAAGTACATGCAAAATATGCAACAGTACTAACTTGTTACGGATCGTCCCTAGAAGGTTTGATCAAGAATGAAACACGAATTATCTATTTTCACTATTTTCACAAAAATTATTTCAGGAAATGGATTATCTTACGTCTTTTGACCTCAGTTCACCAGTCCACTGACATCCTTCACTTGGACACTTGATAATAAACGAGAGAATCTTTCGATTTGTTGCTTTGTCAGGGAACATGTCCTACAGAAAAAATGGTATGACTGTTCATAAATCCAGTTGATCTATAGTTCCTATGTCGATAGAAGACGTTTGAGAAACAGAAAAGTCAGGTTTAAAAGTTAAGCTCTAGTCAGGGGGCAACACCAAATATGAATGGCGAGTTTTTGCTATCTGGATTAATTACATTCTTATTCGGACTAATTTATTCTTGCATACAAAAACCTGACAATAAAGAAAGTGAGGAACTGAGAAAACAGTTAAGACTTATCATGGACATAAATCTCGGGGCTAAATTGGTCGACAAACTTTGGAGCGTAGGATTCCTTGAACCGCACTGTTTTCTCACCAATAATTAACTACCAAAGGGACTCTGATTTTTAAGGCAGGATTCCCTTACTCAGCCCTGCCAGAGTTTATCACTTTCTCTAAGAAAAACTTCTAGCTCCAATCCTTGGAGCTAGAAAGTCCTATGACGTTTCCAAAACCAAATGTACAGGCTCAACGAATTTCCGTCCCATTTCATATTTTAATTCAAAGCAAACCAATTTCAATACTTTTCAGCACTGTAACGTGACTATAGGTAGCTCGATCACCTTCCATAATTTCATTGTTAACAATCAAAAATTTATTTCCCCCTTTCACGAATAAAATTACGCAAGCTGTATCGTAGATTAAGTTATGCTTGCCCCTGACGAAGGTTACAATAGCAAAGGTTTTCAACATGACTGTGGCATATATTATTAATGTATAGATATTATTTTGTCGTCTTACCCTTTCTCGAGTCAGATTGTTTCGATCCACTGGACAGCTTAAGGGTTTGTTGTCATGCTCCAGCCTGTATTAAAATAATTTAAACAAAATTTAAATTCAAAATAATTTCCGGTTTCCAGACAACAACCCAGTCAATAACAAAAGTACCGACCAAACTTCACTTGCAGCTTTGATTTTTTAGACAGGTTTGTATATTTCTGTTAAAACAGACAATTTAGTTATACTTTAAACTTGTAGCTAACAAACTCTGCTCTTGTAATCCCAAACGCATACAGAAAATGATCTCAACGAACAATTTGAACTTATTGACTTCTCTCTCAATTGTGGTCGCAGGTAAAAACAAGAAAAGCAAGGACCCAGCATGTAAATTTCAAGGGTCAAAGTTTTATTAAATTGGCTCTAGGGGGACTGAGTTCTTTTGTGAAGAATATGATTTCAAACTGTCCTATTCGTCCACCACTGTATTCATGACACAAGAACAAAATTTGCTCGTTTAGATGTCAACCTGAATTGAGACAGTTGTTAAGCATTTTCCACTTACTTTATTTCTAGCTTTATGATCGCTTGTGACTGGATGCCGGAATGGAACAGTTGCATAAGCAGATGAACGTTTAGTACTTCGAGAAATACTGCGAATGAACGCTTCGTCGGCGTTGATTCCGTTGAATTTTAATGTTCTTTGCGACTGTTGATGATCAATGTACACTCCGTTTTTAGACTGGAACCAAAAAACTCGTTAAATTGGGGTTTTATAGTTGCTATTACATAGGAACCGTTCTTCTGTCTTCAGTTGCTTCAATACAACTTGGTTTTGTTGTGTCTGAATATACTTCGTTCGTCGCTCTTTAATAGGGTCCAGAAGAAAGTTTTGTTCAGTATCTCAGCCCGTTATGCATTTTCTTTCGACTATCAAAGCCAGCCATACATACTCCTCCGCGAAACAACACTAAATATTAAGATAAATGTAAGCCCTCGAAGTTAAAACTTATCAAGGAACGCTAACCTTAAAAAGTGCCCTTCAAGACACTTTCTGCAAAATCGATGGCCGCATTCTTCCGTTAGGACTATATCTTTCAGTGGCAAATGACAGATTGGACATTGCAAATCTTCATCCACTGCACTCACAAACTCTTCATCGTATCCACCAAACGATGGATATCCTTCAGCTTCCGCCATATTTGTCACCTGACTCGAGCGTCGCTAGTGAGTTGGGTGTGTTTGTTATAAAACACTTTTTCTTTCGGGTCAGTCATGAATGACCTGGGATTTTTCCTTTGTCAATAAACTGTCAAGAATATCATTTCAATGTCACGCTTAACCGTGACAGTCTGATTGTTTACTTTTTCGAAAAAAAAAATGAAAAAGAAAGAAAATACGAAAGAAGAAGTTTAGGATGTCAGATCAATTTCAGGTCAATTCCTCGACGGAGGAGCGCCAGTATGTTTCCCAAACAGTGTCAGGTAATTCAGCAAACGGTGTTTGAACGAATTCTTTTGTGCATGAAAATTCTTTTTCTTATTGCAGTTTGTCCTGGGACATTTGGTACATAAATCGTACTGCATCTCCACGACAAGAGATCCGGTAGGGAAAAGTGTTCAGAACAGTTTATATCTGTATCATGTAGTTCTTTGCATTCAAATTCACAATTTTACACTCGAGGATCGCAATAGTAAGCCGAGGGATGACAAAAGGGTTTCTCGAGTATCTATTTCGCGAGTTGTGCAAAACTAGTAAGACAAAAAGAACTGAAAAAATTAACACAGAGACATAATATAACTGAAAGCGGTTACCTGTGGAACAAGGGATTATTTTTTCAAGCAAATGAATGGACTAAGATCCCGATGATTTTGCAAGGTCAGCGATACAACACGCCTCGTGCTTTTCTTCCGGTAGGGACCCCCTATCATGACGTAATCGGGTTGCGTTAAGGAAATATTTAAAGGAAACCCCTAATTTCGTTGTTGTTGTTATTTTTTTATCGTTTGCTTAAATGTCATAATATCCGGGATCAACTGGCGTTTAGGTTTCTTGTTATCAATCTTAACTCAAATTCAACTCTACTTGTAACTCGCTAACTAGCCGACCCCATAAATAAATGAGACAGCGAAGTAACTTTAAAACATTAAATGGTGAGCTTGTCTTTGTTCTCCCCTCTGATGTAACTCTTTTCCCACCAATACAGCTTGCCATTCACAGGCCATATTTCAATGTGTGTTTCTTTTGTTGACTGAAATGAACAGTCGCATTAAAGCTTTTAGGAAATCTTAATATAGGACAAAGTAGGTAGAAAATTAAAGGGTCAGATTAGACAGGCTGAAATTTTGGATGCAGGGAGGGTAAAAAAGAAAAAAGTCCTCAGTTTGTAAACTTAGTTCTTAACATTCTTAACATTCTTGCGCTCGTTGTTATTTATAACATAGGTTGTTCTACTAAATGTAAAATTCCCTTTCACGCTGTACTACCGGCCTTCGGCCGGCAACACTATAAAACAGTAAACGCGCCAAAAAAGGGTTTCTACGGCTCGGAATGGCAAAAAAAAACACCACGCGTGACTCAATCAACATTTCCTTCAAACTTTATTTCAACATAAAGGTTAAAAGGCGACTTTAAATATCGCTACTCAGTAAAAATTTCAACCGATTGTGTCGCGAGAATATAAAGTCTCAAATTGCAAACAGTCTTTACACCACACAAACAGAGGGTGGTCGGCCTGTGCCTGTGCTTCTACCCACCGAGCTCCCTATAACAGGCTCAGTTCTGACCACGTGATGGCCTATAGTCAATATTCCCTAAGAATTGTAGCATTTCTGCCCAAACGTAATGTAATAGGTATATCATTCAGCTTAAAAACTTTGCGAAAAAGTTTAAATAAATTCATGATTGGCTAGAGTAAATTTCGTTGTTTCCTCTAAACAAACTCAAGCAAGTAGGAAACAAACAACAGAAAATGGTGTGTGCACAGTAGAAAAAGCCAGACTAAGGCGTGCAGGTTAAGGCCCTGGCCATGGCCCAGCGTCGGTGAGGTAAAAGTGAAAAAACCGAGGGGGCAATTTGAGGACTTTCCGTTGGCGAGTCTGGACACCCTTTATGTCAAATGCGATGGAAGGCCAAGCAAAGACTTCATGAAATGTTCGGCTCAGATTCTTAACATTGAAGAAAAAGAGCCGGACCCTGGGAAAGTCCGACAACATGAACTTCTAATAAAACACACAATGATTTCCTGGTTAAATCTGGATTTTCATACATTTCACGTCAATAATTAACAGGTTCACTGATAGCAGACAGTATAAAAATAGAAAAAACATAGGTGACGATTTCAGCCCGGGGGGGTTACTTCCTTATAAGAGGCTAATGGGGATGTGCCGCTGGATGGGGTCGCATTTTCACGACTGGATTGACTAGAATGGGGTCGCATTTTCAATAGAGTTACTAGAATGGGGTCGCACATTTTCTGATTTTTGGGGTAAGAAAATTCTATTAAGTAGGGATTCAAGATGGTCTCGGTTAAAAAGTTCAGAAAGTTGTTGTTTATTAAATGTAACAATCACCTCGCATTAAATTCCGTTCTTGAAAGTAGATGCATAAATAGAAAGTGACTTAGTTGGGAGCACGAAAATTACATTTTCCCAAAAAGTGACTTAGATGGGGTCTATAACTGGCCACAAAATAGACTATAATGGGGCAGGGGCTCAGAGAGGCCAGCGGCACATACCCAGCAAAATTTAACCCAAGTACCCCCCCCCCCCCCCGGGGATTTCAGTTTCTGTGATCAAGAATAACCATTCTTGTACTTCAAACAATTTTGATAATACTGAAAACCTGTTTGTGAGTATGCTTTTTGCTCATCCTATGATATTATTTTATCATATTTGGTTAAAAACAGTATGGATCGCGTCTCCAACGGAACATGAAAAGAAGAGGTGGGAAACATGAAGGCGCCGGGCGGAAGAAATCGCCTGCGTTGACTAAAATAACAAGAGAAATCAATCAAAAACATTGGAGAGCAAATCACCATGATATATATTTGGAAAATCGCATTTTCTCAACCTGGCGAAAGGTTCGTGCTGAGGGAATCTTCGTAAACGATTCGAACTTCGCGTCATGGCTGCTTGGTTTGGAGCTCAGACGAAGACAAGCTTCGGTACACAGTCGATTATCTCCTCGACAAGGACAACCTCTAGTAGAACCTTGTTTTCTACGGGTCGAGCAAGCATTCTTGCAATGACATGGGTTTGGTTCCTAAATTAAGATAGTTGAGAAGCTGTAGAAACGAAATTATAAATGCAAAATATATGATTGAAAGCAGAAATAAAGCTTACCGGTCGTTTCGCTACAAAGTAGTTTCGCTACACTGCAGTTCAGTCGATTCGCTACGTTTTAAAATTGACATATTCTGTAATATTTGAACTCAATATGCTTCTCATTCAAATACTGTGAAACGTAGAAACAGCTAAGATAATTTTTCACACGACCGGATACCGAAATAAACGATTAAATGATTCTTCGACTTCAGAGGTATTCGTTGACGTTTGGCTTTCCCTGGACAAGTCCATCAGTAAATTCTCCATGGTATCAAGAAAATGAGTGTTCTAATATGAGATTAGGTCTATAATCAATATATTTGACTGGCAAATACTTGGACTCGACAAGATTTGTTTAGATTTTTCAAAGGATGCGCTCCTCAGCGCGAGACGTGCGATGAAGTGTAATATGCAAATCAGCTAAGAAATGGTATCTAATGCGCATGTGCACCAGCTGACTGTGTCCCTTTAAGCTAAAACACTTTTAGCAGTTGCCATGGTAATGTGAAGCAGGCAGCAAGTGAATCAGCCACATTTTCTCATAGGATCACTGTGATGATCTGTCTTTTTGTTTATGCGTTTCGATTCCACTCTACGTATATAATATAGCTATAGGCATACTGACTGTAATTAATTATACTGTAATTATGCTAAATTTACATAGCAGATAACACGCAAATATTCTTATCCTGGAAGGATGTTGTTTTTCTAAAATGCATGAAAAAAAAAAGTGTGTGGAAATTTTCGCATTGCAGTCAGCTAAAAAGAAAGCATGTGTTTTTCTCAGTCGACGGATCTGTCATAGAGAACAGATTCATTTCTTCTTTAAATATAAGGCATGAAGTAAATAGGACACAAATAAGAAATTTGATACGAGAATTCCACTTCTGCACCTCACTCGCTATTGGACAATTCAAAAAATTCGAAGTGTCACCAACCAGCCCCCTAGGGAGTTAGTGAACGACATCGAAAGTCATAGCTTTCGTACGAGAGTGCAATGGGATATACCTAGCTACATGTACAGAAAATGTGAGAAGATTGGTACGATTAAGGGATTGTGGACGAATAAGTGCATTAAGTTAGGCGTTTTCCCTGGATAACGTAGCTCTTTGAAACGTTTTTTTTTTTTTTTACCTAAAAGAGTATTTCCAATACAACTGACTGCCATGAAAAATAATATACCTTTTCATCAGCACACGATCCCATAATTCCTCACTCGTACCAGTCTCCCCGTAGTTTCTGAATTGAGGAACAGTAGACCTCCCTGTTATTTGGCTACTGCATTCTTTTTCTTGTCTTAAAATTAACAAAACAATTTTTTTTAATTTGATCCTCCCTGAATTTTTCAAACAAAAGCCGACCATTCATTTAAAAAAAAAACGCGATGAAATCACACGTTTTAACACCATCAGGATTCCACTGAGTGCCAAATTTAGTTCGTGTATGATTTTGTCATTTATCTTTGCACAGTCGAACCTCCCGTAAGCGACCACCCATAATGTCAAGGATATGTGGTCGCTTACGGGAGGTGGTCGCTTACCAGAGGTCAGATCACAGGGGGTCTTAATTTCGGGTGCTTATCGAAACCCATGCATGCTATTTACAAGATAAGATAGTTTTTTTCTACGAGGGATTCAATCTGATAGAAGTTTATTTCAGTGTACACTATAGCCGATGTGTATGTTATCAATTGTTTCATTGCTAAACTATTTCGGGAGACTGCTCTCGGTAGCTCCGACTGTGAGATTTACAGCGTCCTCTGAAATGATGTGGCCAATATTTTACAGCGACACATTTTTCAATTTCTGCCCGTGAGAGATACAGCAGATTGTGTCAAGTGGTCGCCTACGAGAGGTTAAAAACAATTGAAAATCTTAAACAATCATCTCTAAAAGTGGTCGCTTACAAGAGGTGGTCGCCTACGAGAGGTTACATCTATAGTGATTTGACTTGAAAACTATTGGTATTTTGGAAAAGTGGTCGCTAATGAGAGGTGGTCGCAAAGGGGAGGTCCGACGGTATTAAAATGTTCTCCTCACGCCCTACTTATGCGGTCTAAAGCAGAACTCTTTATCACAGCAGTCGCTTTGTTAACAACACCTTTTAATCGGAATATTTTTGTTAAAACTGAACTACTCTACAAATCGAGGTTCTCCAGAAACCTCTTGGGATTCACAATTTTAACAAAAGATGAAAATAGTTACAACGGTACATTGTTGTATCTAAATTTCTAACCGCCACAGATAGCTACTGCTACTTATTAACTATCAGTAGTAATAATTAATTGGCCTGCAAAATCTTACATCTGAAACCATGGGGACCATGTATTTAATTGACCTTGATTGAATGACTAAGCTAAAAAACTGATTAAGTGCTCCCTGAGTGGGGTAACCTGTAGCCTTTCATGTGATATGATACGTATCGTACCTGTTTATAACTGTACTATGTCGCAGTGCAAAACGAATATAGCGCTGCCAGCAGAAGAGAACAATTTTTGCTATTAAAATCTGATGACACAACATCTACGTGTAACAAAAGTAAATATGAAGTTCTCAACCCTGCATTCTGCTGAACACATTCGTCAGCATTACAAATGATCCACAAAATGGACTCTGTCTGGACTCTCAGTTTTCGATGCAAAACAATAGTGAAAGGCGAGGAGGGGAAAAGAATACTCGCCGTGAAATTTACAGGTCAATTCGAACTGTTCCAACAATACCATCGATATAAACGTGCGCTGATCCGTAATCTGGGATGTCGCTCCATAAACTGGCCGCAATTGGTCCAGCTGTTTTCCCTTAGACCCGCTTGGTCTCTGATCCCAAATAATGTCCATGCATAGGTCACGCGATGCATCACAGAGATGCGCGTCAGAGATGTTTTCAATTTCAATAACTGTAAGTGGTTGAACACCCTCGTTTTAACTGCCAAAAAAGATACATCAACAAGGAAAAAACAACTGAGGGAATTTAAAAGGTTTGGACAAACATTTTAGACCAAAAAGACGAAAAACGAAGTGTCGACGTTTCATCGGTCTTAAAGGACCCTAGTCAGCCAAACCTTTGTTTTTGTTAATATGCGAGAGTTTGGCTATTATATTTTATTCGGAGCATGTCGAAATGAACGAAATCACTGTGAAACTACTAAAAATAATGAAACATACTTTCAGGAACACAACTTACAGTAAAGCAAAAGATTTCACTTCACCATGCAATATCAATAATTTCGATGGCATCGAAAATGGCGGAGGCTGACTTGGGTCCTTTAATGTCCAAAAGAAAAACGGTAAAAACTATTTTTTTGTCGATCTGATTTTAAGAAACAGGCAAACTACATTAAAAGCTACATTACAAAACTTACGACTCTCATGTCTGAAAGATGTAATGATACGAAATTATCTGAGGAATTTCTTTTCTCCACTATTTTTTTTTTCGGAACATGAGTCACATCTATCGCGGCGAGACTACTTGAAGTTGAATAAATATCGTGTCGTCCACAATGTAGCGCCTCTCCCTCAGCTTGTCATGTGATACAAACTCTGGGAAGCCGTGCCCAGTGTTCTCATCTGTCACGGGCCTTCCAAAGCATTCCCTGTTTTCAGGGTTTGCTGTGAAGGAAAGAACAATGTTCTCCCTGTCGTTTAGATTTTCTTGCTGATCAATTAATGCAAACTTCAATTTTTTGTGGAAAGGCCAGGGTAAGATGGCGTCGTACTCACCTTGCATAATCTGAAAATACACCGAGAGGTGACTGTCTTTGCCGGCTTTATTGCCATTTGGCTTCAATAGCATTCTAAATTTATAACCATTGTGATAAAATGGTTCACTTTCTATTCTATTTTCTTGGTTTTTGGCTTGTCCCAAGACTTCATTAAAGCCATTGATCTTCCATGTGTATTTTCCTGGACGTTGCCCTTGTCTTCTCTCAAGAGCATCCACTTTCTTCTCAAGTGTTCTCGAAGCCATGTCAAGATGAAGTCTCACAGTAGATTGAAGATGGGTTTCAATATCTCTTCGCTGAATCTACGAAAAAAAAAATCCGCAGATCAATTTAAAACAATACGCCCACCTATGTGGGGTGTAAAAATAAGTCATTGCTCTCAAAAGCGTCCTTAGCTTGGTAGAATATTTCCGAGTTTTTTTTTTTTATTTCAACATTCTGTAGTAGTGTTCAGTATCCATTCTCATGCTCCGGCCCTCGCAGCGAGGGAGGGGTGGGGAGAGGGGTTTACGTAAAAGTCATCTCAGTTTTTTATAAGACCAGCACTAACCTTTATAGAAATATACAGAAGTGTGGATTGTGTCCATATATATTTTTAATTTAGTTTCTTTATTTTATCGTGTACATCCCTTTATTCCTGTTTTGTCGTCTTTCGGGACCCCGTGATTGGAAGAAATGTTCCTCTGACAAGTCGTTGCCAATTGTCTGTTGATTTACATTGTGTAATCTTGGAAATAAATAAAGAGACATTACCGGCTAATATTTATGGCAACTCCAATTTACTAAGGTGTTCAAAACATTATTACCATCGTTCCACAACCCATGTGAGCATACGGGCAGGAAATAATGGTCAGCGGACAATCTCTCTCCTCGTGGGATGCCATCTGTAAAACACATCAATAGTAACATCTCTCAATGTATGTACTTAATAATCAGTCATTGCATAGATGACTTCTAGCGGAAGCTGTATAGACCGCTTGCAGTCTGTTTCTCTCTCAGAGTCTGTGTGGTGGTAGCACGCAGCGAAAAATTGGGACGAGGACGATTGGCACCAAACGAGATCGGCGCGCGAGAAGAGAACACAATCTCTTCTCGTTCAAACCCCTATTAAGAAGCTTCATTGATCCTCGACGAATCTTATGAGAAAAGAGGAACTGGAAATAGTCTAAGGCTGTACTCATATGTGGTGGACGATACGGCTGACAAATCACGTTTTTGATTCTCTTGTTAAAACGCTTCAACTTTATAAGAGGCTGGTTAAGAGTCATTATGGTGCGATTTTTCCGATACTGTTGGTGCAGGTTCGAATTGGCCCGGAAAAAAATACGGTAAACCTTACTTTTAAGACATTGAATGGCGGTCACAACAACATTACATAATATAATTTTTAGTGTTCTTGTTCACACGCTACGGTTGTCCGTTGTTTACTAAAGTTTAAGGACTACATAAAAACATATAAAGCCTTAACATTGGACAACTCCTACGGCTGTTTTGTAAGTAATGCATGAGGGTTGTTCTCATATCCTTTTCATTTTCAGGTATTTTACTGCAGAATCAGACTCACGCTCTCTGATAAAAACGGTTCTGAAAACGCAGTAAAGTTTTATTTAGTACCAGTCAACAACCTGCCCTACCAGGAGATCATATAAACTCCGTATGATAAGGTGGCTTTACAGTCGGAGTGGGGGGTAAGCTGGCTTAAGCTCTTAAGTTGTTTATTATCACTCGGATAGCGTTCGCCTCATAATATGTAAATGGGCGTAAACAAAAGCTTCACTGAGATTTAAGGCCTGTGATGTACCAGGACACAAATCCTGTAATATATGGTAACCCTCAATTCTGGTACAGAAGTAAAATATAAAACTTAACACGCGTTAGGACTTTTTAATTTAGGCTGACACAAAATAATTATTTAGATGAAATCAATAATTATGAAATAAATACTCAACAGATTCACAGCGCGGTGCATACCTCTTCTCTCACGATGATAGCTCCGCAGCTCTTCGGACAGTTTAAGGGGCATCTTTTACACTCATCTTGATGGACCTTAGAAAAAATAACAAAACAACTTATGGATTGAGAACGTTAAAGTTTTACAAACTCCTCCTACTGGTCCGACAAGTGTTGATATGTACTTACTAGTAACCTGAAGCAAGATAACACACGTTTTGAAAAAAAAAAAAAAAAAAACGAATAGCATTCTCAGCGAAGTATTTCACTACTGCTTAACACCTTATTAATAAATACAACTGATAATTTGAGCTAATAATGATGATCAGAATCAAGTTCTTTGTTGACTTTCAGGCAACTTGATTTAAACTGTAAAAATATTATTAAGACTACAGTCAACTCTCTCATAAGCGACCACCCTTGGGGCACGACAAAGTGGTCGCTTACGGGAAAGATCAACAAACTAAGCCTAATACTGGATTGATTGCTTAATTAATTACATCAGTAAAAATATTACCTTGGCAGCTAAAATTAGGCGAATAGAAACTAATTTATTTAAATTTTTCACATCTATTCATTCTTCTGACGAAACTTTGTATTACATTTTGAAACAGATCATTGTAACAATTCCTGTTTACTTACAAATCTAATTATAGCCATCTTCTCTGTCTGTAAACTGTTATTATCTGTTAGCGGTCCGGGGTAACGTCCTCAAAAATTGAACTTTTGTTACTTCTGAGTAATGATTTACTAACGATCATACGTGATTATGTTGGGTGGTCGCTTACCAGAAACAGAAAACAAAAGAATATGTCAATTTTCCGGCCTAAAACGTGGTCGCTGTCGCTTAAACAAAACGGTTGTTTACGAACTGGCCGCTTACGAGAAGTGGTCGCTCTGAGAGAGTTGACTGTAGCTTGTAAACCAGAAGAAAAACTTTGATGCAAGACCGTACGGAGGAAATTCTTAAGTAAAACCTGGAGTGAGTACAACAGTAAAAAAAAACAAAACAAAACAACGCATACAGCGTACAACAGTCATATCCGCCATACTGTTCTTACCCGAGTTTTAATTTCTGGATATGACTCATCACAGAAATCGCAGCTAATTATCCTCCATTTACACGTGTTGGTCACGTGCACTTCTAGGTTTTTCCTTTTCATTTTCACGGGACAGCTTTTGTTCAAACAAGGGACAAGTTTCAGAGGGCAAGATTCTTGATGATCCTATAGAAATAAAAGATTGGAATAAGATAATTATATCTATAGTTTTATCAAATATACTTATAGACTAAATGCAGTAATCGTAAATTAAATCCCTCTTTATAACGTTATAAGGAAAAGAAGAGAAAACCACGAAAACTACAGCAGTTTGTTTTCTACAATTAGAGTAAAAATAAAGATCTTAAAGTAAGACAACAGAGGACATCCGACAGAAGATGAATTTCATTCATTTTAATTTGAAAGCAAACCACCCAAACCAATAGAGAAGCAGAATTCCTAAAACCAACGTTAAGGCTTCCATTCTAAATTTATACGTACTAAAGATCTGGACCGTTTCTATCCGATCTACTCAGTTTTGTGTTGTTCACTGCGCATGCCGGTAATTTCTTCTGTTTGGCGCTAGGTTTGAAAAACACAGAGCTTACATCTTTTGACCTCAGCTCGCCTGTCCACCGGCAGCTTTTACTTGGACATTTAACAAGAAAGGAAAGAATCTTTCTTTCTGTTGCTTTGTCAGGGAAGATGTCCTACGACAAATAAAAGGATAAATTAAGAAAATAAATTTATCTTAATAATCACCACATAGATACACAAGGTGAATCGAAATAACAAGTGGAAAGTATTAAGCCAACTAACAGCAATCAAACTGAACGCAAAGAAACCTTCATAAAAGCTTCTAATCACTGAGCTACAACTGACTCATTCCAAGTCTTCTCTCTTATTCTTAAATCGTATTACGCGGGGGTTGCTGGTAAGGACGAAATCTTCCCATCAACCCTCACGCTCTCTTGTCATGTGTATCAGACTCCGCTTGGAACGGGTCAGAAGCTATGAGGGGATTCAAGCTATGAGGTTCAGAAGCGACGTGAGGTAATCATTTATTAAATTGCTTCCTTTTGGTTTTCGAGGATTTGTTGACTTGACTGAGATTCATCAATCTCTCTTACTTTTTAGATTCTCCCCCGAAATAGCTTTAATTCGATAAAGACGGTGCGAAGTGTAGCGCAGTTTGGCTTTAATACTATTACTCAAGGCAAACAGAGTTTTCATGCCTCCATCATTTCTCTACTAGAAAGCGTATATAAATTAGATATTACTATCTCACTGCAGAGTTCACTTACTTTGTCTCGAGTCAAGTTGTTTCGATCCAAAGGACAAGTTAATGGTTTCCCTGCACTCTCCAACCTATTAATAAGAATAAGGCCTGGTTTACACTTGCACAATAAGCGCAAACATAACAAAAATTATCAGCGAACCAACGTAGGACGCTAAAATGCATTTGATTTTCTTGTGGCTATGCTTGGTTCCCACGAGTGAACTGATAAGCACAACCACAGGCAACCTCATTCCCAGGGTCTCTCTTCTTCACGCTCTCTGAGAAGTGAAGAGGAGAGACCCTGGGAACAAGGTTGAACCAAAGTCACCAAAGGATGACACACGCACGCGCAGCGCTGCTCTGACCTCTTCTGCTTATGTTTGTTCTTTTCTCATACACCTTCATAGAAACAAGCATGAAAATTCCATTGGACTGGCCAACGTTTTTTTTTTCAATCGCCACTATAACAGGTGGAGGTTGAAACTTTTTTTTCCCTACAAAACTCCGTTTCAAAGTTCTCACGAAGCAAGGAAGTAGTCACCCCAGCTACGCATCGCGTTTTCATACCGCAAGAAATACACTTGTATTCATTCGCGTATCGACTGTCCCTGAGTAGAAGGAGGGACAGCTCGTATTCTCACTGCTAGGCTCGATTTCCGCCGTCTCCCGGGTCCGGTCAGTGCGGGCTCATTTTCCCGAACAGCGGCTGGTAATCGAGCCTATCTCACTGCTGGACAGCAAAAATTTTTAAACAACAATTACATTCTTGTCTCTACTTCATCATCAGTTCTAAACCAAGAGCAATCGACAATTGTGTTATTTCGCAGTTTTGGCTGGCCGATAACAGTTTCTTTCCCTCTATTTTTGACAGTGAGTCAACCCCCCTTCTGACCCGTGCTGTACCGTCCGCCAATCCTTCCACCCGGCTCTCTGGTTAGTGGCTTCAGTTGAACATATGGGGATCAATGAAACGAAACAATACTCTCAGTCTATTGTTTACCCCAAGAACACGAACATAGTCGTGATTACTTGCGAATTGTTACGAATAGTTGCGAATAGTGACGAATGTTGCCAATTTTCGGCGAAGACTCACGAATAGTAACGAATAGTTGGCGAAATGTTGCAGTTGTTCCCAGCTGAGTACCTCACACAGACAAAACTATCAAGTAATTTTTTCTGCCGGAAGTAAGTTTCCGCTCCAGGGAGGAAGCCAATAAAGCTTGTGGTAATAGGTAAATTACAAGCACAGTGGAACCCCGTTAATACGGTCACCAATGGGCCAAAAAAAATTTGGCCGTATTAACCGGTGACCGTATTAACGAGGGTTTTTTTTTACAAGAAAATGTATGGTCGTTTTGCCGAGCGGCCAAAAAAAAAGTGGCCGTAATAACGAGGTTGCCGTAAGGCGGGTTTCCACTGTAGATATCAATTAAAAGGAATATATAACCTTATTATATAATTGTGTTACCCGCGACTGGCAGTCCAAGTTGGAGTAAATGAAAGAAAAAGGTAATAGTGACATTCTTTCGCAAGAATTGCTTTAAGGTCATTTTCCGCCAGGCGTCCTGAGATCTGCCGCTTCACGAAAACCTAGCCGTTTTTCTGACCAAAATCGCGGGCTCTAGTAAATCGGCCTGGGCTGATCCTTTGCTAGTTCTTGTACAATGGTTTATGCAGATAATGATGGTATAAAGTGTTGCGGTTTAATTAAATAACCATCCTTTGAAAGCATTTAACAAGGGTCATAAATTTTGTTTTGACCTGTATTTTTTTTGTGGTTGTTAGAGCACGACGAACCACAGGGCGCAGAGGAGTTAATTTGATGTAAATTCCGGCTAAATGCACTGCGAAATTGCGCGGAAAATTGAGTTTGTTGATACAAAAAGCGTTATGAGATCTTACTACGCGTCTGTTGAAAGATTACATAGCCGGCAATGGTCGCCTGTGGGGGAACGATTGATGTGTGGCAGCTTGTATCCTGGCGGTAATCTTTCAACAGAAGATCCCTTTCGATCGCTTTCTTGTATACAAACAAACTCGATTCACAACTCAATTTCCCAGTGAATTTAGCCGGAATTTACATCGAATCTGACTCCTCTGCGCCTAGTGGATGAACGTACAATGGCAATGGAACAACACTTTAGTTCACCCACACACCAACTTGAACCCTTGATGTTCGCAATATAAAACTAAGAATACTTGCTTGATCAATCCAATTTTTAGATTATTGCTTCAGAAAGTGTATTCCAATACGATGAATATGATAATTAGGTTGCAATGTTAGCATGTTTTGCGCGAGAAAGTTCTGTATGATCCTCGTACTTGGATAAGGAAAATAAACAGGGAGCTGGAACAAGCAGATATAGCTGTAAACACTATATACTGCAACTCTGTAAGACCAGTATATGTATCATATGATTAGACAGAACGAAAAAAAATCAAGGTAAAAATAATTACTCAGTCTGTATAGTATAGTCACGGTCTGCGTTTTTACATGACCGTTAAATTAATATGTGATTTCGCGCCAACAATATGCAGATTAAATTCAATGAACAAGTCGCCTTCTCGCGATTTTAGCTGATTTTCAGCGATTCGATCGACCAGGGATCGATGCTCGTCGCCCATGAGTCGACTTGTGCCAAGTGTACTCTGCATCGAAAGTTCCTCCGAAAGATCTGTCCTATAAAGAAAGCATTTTAACAAGCTTTTCGGGTTTTTACTTAGAACTCAATGTTCAGTAATCGCAGTAGATTCTGCAAGGTATAGTAATTCGCTGATGGACTGAAAGACAAGGCATTCATTGCACCGGGGGTAAAAGAGTACGCGTTAGAGGCTCAAAGAAAGTGAATATTTGTACGGCAATTTTTTCAAATTCCACTGCACTGGTTTATGCTTTACAACTGACGATTAGACGGCCGGTACACTCAACGAATACTAACCTTATGAAGTGCTCGTCCAGACACTGTTTGCAAAATCTGTGGCCACATATTCCTGTTTGGACTGCCTCTTTCAAGGGTAAATGGCAGATTGAACATTGCAAATCTTCTTCCACTGGATTAACAAATTCCTCCTTATATCCGCCGCCACTGAACTGCCATGTCTCAGCCATAACGATAAAGCGCGTCCCTTGTCGGCTTACATGAAGCTCATGTGCCTTGTATGACCAACCGTTCGTGTCAATTTGCTGTCAGACTTGAACGGAAGCGGAAGTAAATATTTCGTTACAGGCATCTTTTCACTTTGCACAGATGAATGACTCTTTACACGCATTTTTAGCCACTGTTTCTTGTGCAAAATGTTCGAAATTTCCTTGACTTTCGCACTTCTTTTACCGTCTAGAAAAAATTCTCTAGTTGGGATACTGAGAACAAAAAACGAAAAGAAATAGAGTGACTTGAGGGTGGTGAGTAATGTGTTTTGAGCTGTTTTAGTTTTGGTTAGAATTAATTCTAAAATTGGCTGACGGACTTTTCAGTTTTAGTCTTGGATCGGCTATAGTGAAATAGTCTTTAGGACGGTGCCTCATAAGACAGAAGTAATTTTGTTTGGCAAAGGCTATTAGAATGAGTTTAAGAAAAATTGGCGGGGAGGGGGGGGGGGGGGGCGGTCAGGGTAACCACAACCTTTTTAGAAAGAATTGAGCAGAGGTAATTCGTTAATAACAATGCTTGGCCTTTTTTTAATCGGAGGCTTAATTATCTTTAAAGAAGAACAATGCGTCGTTACCCCCAATTTTCTTTTTGGATTTCAATAGTCCTTTTCGGCTTGCTAACTGAAGTCCTTTTCCCGGAAAGTCATATGCCGCTCAAAAACACCATTGAATTTGTAGGCTAGGTCGATAACGAATCAGGATTTCCGGACCATCCCAAGATGCAGAGCACCGTATCAGGCGTAGTAGTCAGAGCACAGGTCATCAAAGCGTAATGGAAGAGTTTGCATGGCGCTAAAATTCGCTAAAAAATTAAACAACAATATTCCCTTGAAAACCTAAAAAAATTACATTCGAGTCTGCAACAGCCCACGCGGTGTGTATAGCTAGATTTTCATGGCTTTCAATTTCCGCGCTCTCAAACAGCGAAAAACGCACAAACAGAAACGCTTGCTGCGCAGGCTTATGGCTTCTTGGGGCTCCCGAAAGCCTTTTTGAGTGGTTTATCCCTCAGAGGCTGGTCCACTTGCAGCATATTGCACTAAGTTATTGAGCGATTCACGTGCAGCATATGTGTATTGTACCAACTTATTAAGCTTGCCCGTAGCCCATTTTTTTTACATTGGACGACATTCTCATATTTGAAAAAATTTCGAGCAAGTACATCTCAATGAATATAAAGTATAGAGAAAAACTGGAAGAACCTACCGAGCGGAGTCCCTATCGCAGCTTAAGTATTTTAATGTACCTGATGTCAGTCGACTCCCGATAACTCGAAATTCAAGGGAAATTGAGAAAGGTTCGAGTTTTTGAGGGTAAAATTATATAGGAAAATGACCTGAAGGGAAAGGATAATTGGTTCGAGTTAGCGACGGTTCGAGTTATCGGGGGTCGACTGTACCTCTCTCCTCGGCAGAGACTCCTTCATAAAAATTGAGCCAAAGTCGGAAAAGGAAACAACTCAAGTAAGGGAATTGAGTAAAAGGGAGAGTAAAAGGGAGCACGGGGGACGATGGGAAGAGCATCGTCCCCCAAGCTCCTGCCCATGCTGCTCGTTATTTCACTCTCTCCAGTCCTTTATTTGTCTCCGCTGGAGCGCGAATGAGGCCTGTGCAGAGGAGAAAGATCTGATACAAAAAGGTGACGAAGCCGATTCTGAAATATAAGGTTGCTACACATAGTACTAATCGTTTTAAAAATTAAGTTTCGCAAATAACATTGAAGGTCTATTGCAACAAATGTAAGCTAATGTAAAACATAATTGAAAATAATATAAGGAACTGAAAATCACTTTTTACCTGAAGAGTTTATCTCTGTGGCTTGGAAGAACTACTGTAAAACGACGGAATATATCGAAGACTAATACTTTCGCGACCCGTGCTAATAATAACTGAAAATCGAAAACTACACGTTCTAGTCTTAAATGAACAAAAAGGAAACTATTATTCAGCTGTCCAAAAAAAAGGAAACTTTGACTGTTAAACTGTTTACAGTGTAAAACCGCCAAGGCAACACGAATCAGTTTATAATCACGTCACTGATTTTTCGTAAGTCACGCATTCTCCAGGAACTCAAGGATTGTTCATAAAATCACGCGATTATTGGCGGGAAAACTGTAAATGTTTACACCACCGTCTGTACGACGCACAATTACTTGGCATCATGCGCTGTGGCTGAAACATGCAACACAAACGTCCAGAAATGCGTCTTACTTTTTAACTGGCCACTCGTAAGCCTTGCGGTCTCAATTTTGACTTCCGGTTCATTTGAATTTCCACGCGCACATCTTCAAATTTTTGAAATTGGTCGCGTGGCGCATCTTTTCAACGAATGTGAAGCTGACATCTACTGGTGAAGGCTAAGTGCGCGGAAACTTCTGGAATTTTTTGGAATATTTTGGCACTTCCTATTCCCATCACTGAACTAACTTTATACTGATTAGGTAATTTTCAACTTACGTCATCACCTATTGCCCGTTCCGTGGTTGCGCGGGAGATTGGGTCAAGTTAGGTGTCGCAAAGCGTCATGGGGCTGTTTTGGGGACGCAGTTTCCAAAATGGCGGACGAAACCACGAAAGTTCAGCTAGTTGAAAGCGATATTCCAGGTTATGAAGCTTTCGACGGCAGCAGTTTGAAGTGAGTTGACCTCAATTGCAAATGTCACAATAGTTTCAAAATAGTTTACATTGCAAGGCTCGTAATCTAACCTTTGGATCAAATCCTTCCTATTTCCGGACACTTTTGTACCTCTGCAGGACAGCCATCGTTTCAATATAGCCACAGTACGAAATTCTGCTGGTTTAGGCAACTCATAACCTGGAATATCGCTTTCAACTAGCTGAACTTTCATGTTTTCGTCCGCCATTTTGGAAACTGCGTCCCCCAAAACAGCCCCATGACGCTTTGCGACACCTAACTTGACCCAATCTCCCGCGCAACCTCGGAACGGGCAATTCCTCAATCCTTTTCTTTCCAGTAGGAAGCGGATACGTCTTCTTGAATATAGTGAAAAAATACTGAGAAAAATAGGAACTAAAAGGATCAGTAAGACTTCGACAGTGGATGTGGATGTGGATGGTTACATTGACCTGTAAAACTAGCTCGATACCTGCTCAAGAACGTCAGTAGGCATTGAAAAGCCATTTTACAATAACTGTCCAAATTCTCGCGCGCTGATTGGCTCGTAGCTATTGTCTATAAGAGTACAGACAATAAAAATGACGTCAGATGTAACGCGCGCGCTTTCTCAACGAAAAAAATAGTCAATTCCGCTCGTACTTTTTCCATGTTATTGTAAAAAACAAATCGACGGCAGTTTTCTATGGTCTATACTCTTATAGACCATAAAATGACGCCATAAAATATCCAAAACTTGGCAGTGAAACCACTCGCCTGCGGCTCGTGGTTCCACTTGAGTTTTGAACATTTTTTGACGTCATTTTATGGTCTATAAGAGTATAGACCATAGAAAACTGCCGTCGATTTGTTAAGGGGAGACCAAGTGAGGTATTGTGGGAGATTGTTCAAAGGGAGCCGGAGAGAGAACGGTTTTAGATGGAATTTATCCTAGACTGTAGTGATGAAAACGTTTTTGAACAGTCATGATGTTATTTACCTGCACGCCGCCGACAGTGTCAAGGCAGATAGATTAGATAAATCGTTTATTAAAAAACTACAACTTGCAGCTATGAGCTGAATTACTTGCGTTAAATACATCATGTTTAAAATTTCAAAATATAAAAATCCTAAGTACACTAACTACAATTGCTGTTTATTTGCAAAGTGCATTATAAAAGTGTTTCTAAACCTCTTTGTTTTCACATTCGGGATTGAAAACATACGCCTTGTCCTAAAATTATATCTCCCACTGTCATTGTACGCGGGCAGCAGGCTAGCTAGTTTATGCTGGTCACTCTCTACTATTTGTTTAAACAGACTGCTACATAATTCCTCACGTCTATGGAAGAGTGTTTTCAAACCCCCCTCTTCCAGGGCCTTGCAATGCGAAACCTGTGGGAATAGGATCATTAAGACTCTTTTCTGAACTCTCTCTATTTGGTCGGACAGATAGGCTGGCAAATTAGTATGGAAGGCTTGACATGCATATTCCAGAACGGAACGTATGCATGCACAATAAAAAAGAATTAGCGACTTGCGGTCTATAGACCTCTTTCATAATGGAGGGCATAATTAGTATTCTTTTATGTGCATGCAAATAAGCCTTCTTGATCTCGCTTTTGAGTGAAAATACTTTTGTTTTTACACATGCTAGCGAGGCCAGGAAGGCTAATTTAAATGCATACAAAATAATAACAATTAAGCCCTCCATTTATGAAAGAGGTCTATTCCAGCTCGCTTAAGTTGCTTAAGCAAGTAAATTCGTCGGGACGCCTTCATAGTAATATTATTTACCTGATCGACCCATTTAAGATTACTCCTTACAGTAAATAAAAAGAATATGGGAGTACCACTGATGACTAAAACTACGTAGGTCATGTCAGCAGGTGTCCGTCACTATGAGCCGTGCAAAACAGTAAAGGTATAATCAATGGCTCTCTGTAATTCACAGTTTGGGATGTCTTGTTGGATACATTTCATTAAAATGATTTTCTGACCTGACCGAACTTTACTGGCATGACTAATTGCAAATCTCCAGAATACTGTCAATTCACTAGATACGTGACCGATTATCCAGGGGTTAGATTCACGAAGCCATTGATTTCCAAGTCACTCTTTTTTCTAACAACCGGTCCAACCCCGGGCTATTGTCAAAAACAATACTTAGAAAACATCTTTACTTAGGAGGGCTTCGTGAATCTAGCCTCTAACCTAAAAAGCAATAGTTTTAGTTTTAGTTTTAGTACCTGACAAGCAAGCTTTATTGTCTTTATTTTAAATTCTTGTATTTTAAATTAAGATCGGGGGGGGGGGGGGGGGGGGCACTTGTTTGGGTATAGGGGTGCCGCTGGGGGTTTGAAACCCTAACCCTGTTTAGGACGAAAGTAACCTTAAATACCTACCCTGTGTAGGACAATGTCCTCAATTTTAAGACCCTATTTAGGACAGAGGACAACATCTAGCTCTTGTGTTACACAAGTGTTCATTGGTAATAGTAATAACATTTAAAGGCCCACTGTCACTTACCGGACGTGATGTTCCACGCATTGAAACGCGAATACCAATCACAACAGATAAAATAATACACTTCCTAGAAGTGATGGCGAAAAATCCCAAAATTTCGCATTAACAGCGGTGAACCTTAAGTGAAAACTCAATTGACGTGAAGCATTGTTCACTAAAATAAATTCAGACTAACGTCTCTGATTTCGGATCGCCAAATACTCGACGACAGTCTTGCAACCATACCCTGTCTAGGACGGGTCCGGGACAGACTCGCTTGAGATTATATACCCTCTTCAGGACAGAGGGGCCAAAAACCATACCCTATCCAGCGGCACTTCCCCGTATAGCCCATATAGGGAAGTACCCCCCCCCCCCCCCCCCGAGATTAAGATGAAGTAAAATCACGTTTTGTGGAAACCTTCAAGGGGTAGCAAAGGGGTGAACTGCTCCGTTTGCAACGTCTCACATTATAACAAGTCAACCCTACGTCATTTCCAAAAACAAAGCAAAACTAACCAACTTGCGACTTCTATTATTAGTAAATTAAAGCAAAAGAGCCGAGTATATGAATTTAAAAAATCAATTGCCAGACGCTCCGGGAGTTTTTTATACTTTCACCAATCAATCAAGTCATTATAATTAGTCATCACTAAAATCATCCGCAAAGCTATCAAATAAGCCACTTTGTTTGTTTGCGACTTTAACCTGAATAAATATCGTGTCATCCACGACGTAGCGCCGCTTCTTCAGCTTGTTGTGTGATACAAATTTAGGATTGCCATATCCAGTGTTCACTTCTTCTACAGGCCTCCTGAAGCATTTCTTATCTTTAGGATGTGCTCTAAAGGAATCAACAATGTTCTCTCTTGCATCTGGATTTTGTTGCTGATCAATCAACGTAAATGTCACCTTTTTAGAGAAAGGCCAGTTTAACATGGCATCATATTCACCTTTCAATATATGAAAGTATATAGAAAGGTGATTAATAGATTCAGGACCATCACCATTTGGATACAAGGATAGGTAAAATTTATAGTTACAATCGTAGAATACATCACTTTCTATTTCTGTTTCGTTTTCACGGATGGCTTCTCTCAATACTTTACCGAAGTCACTGATCTTCCATGTGTGTACTCCAGTCTCTTCCCCGAGCTTCCTTTCCAGTTCATTGATGGTCTCTTTACACTCCTCAACTTCTACTGTGGTCTCCTCAAGCTGCTCCTCAAACTTCTCCTTAAGCTTATTCTTTGTCGTTTGGAATTTCTCCTCAAGCTTTTTCGTTGTTGTTTGGAACTTCTCTTCAAGTGTTCTTGTTGTCTCCTCAAGTTTTCTTATGGCCTCTTGAGCGCTATTTAACTGAATCTGAGTATCATTTAACTTAACACAAGCCAAGTCAAGATGCGCTTTCATAGCAGATTGAAGATGAGATTCAACCTCATTTCGCTGGACCTGTGAAAAAAATATATTGGCCGTAAATATTACGAGTAACACTGTGGCACTGTGTTCCGAAATTTGGTTAATCAGATTTAGCATGACTTAACAACGCAATAACATTTATTTGTACTGTTAAAAACTAAAATCAGAGTACTGACTGCCTGGAATAAAAGTGGGGGCTAACGGAGCCAGGCAGCCTCGTATCAATACTTGGCCGTAATTACTGAAGTATCTTGCCAGTTATTATAAGATAAATTATAACAGGGTTTATATTCTGTAGGGACCATATTACAATTTTAAATTTTAAAATTAGGTCGTGCAAGGATTGGGACTGAAGGTGTGAAGACCAATAAAAGTGCGCCAATCGATTTAAATGTGAGAAGTTATAACTATTCTTATGTAAATTAGCATGAACTGTTAGTAAAAAGATTGAAGCGGAATGGATCGAAAGAAGATTGTCGAAACCGTTAGAGGAAAGGAGAAATAGTGATTTGAAATATTTATTCGCGGCTTTACAGGCCGCTTACTGTCTCGGCTCCACCGCTAAAGGACCGGTCATAAATTTGAGAAAGGGGGGGGGGGGGGGGGAAGGGCTGGTGCAAACATGGGGAGGGCCATATTTTTTCATGCAAGCACAAAAGGGAGGGTCAAACAATTTGGTGCATGTCATTAAGTGGGGGCCATTATTTTTTTATGCAAAGTTGCTGGGTGTCAGAAGAATGCATCAGAGGCAATCTTGAGCACTTGAAGTTGCTCGACTTGAAGAAAGAGAAACGAAAGAAAGAGAGAGCTGAAAAAAAAATCTGCCCAGGCAGGGAAGAAATATGAAGATTTTGATTGGGTTGCTATGCTTAAAGATGGTTCTCTAACCAAAGAGACAATAGCTGTTTTGGACAAATACCTGAGACACTACAACATAGACTGCCAGGGAAGAAGAAAGCAAGACTCAATGAAGTCCAAAGGCACATAACCAACCATTTGGCTGTAACACAAAACCTAAGGGAGCAAGACAGTGACACAGATGAGAGTGAAGAGAATGAGGTGGTCGGCATGTGATGAAGATGACGACGAGGAGGACATTACTGCTGAAATCGGTTCTGAGAATGAAGAAGAAGAATATGAAGAACACGAAGGGGGTGATGAAATCCTGTACCTAGACGATCATGGAATCACATGAACGTAACCTCAAGATCAGGAAGAAATGCAACTCGTTTTCTTCTCTGTTATTTTAAGGTCAGTGTCATACAATTCGGGCCATGCCGCAATACAGGTAACCTTAGTGTGGGAGGAGAGGTGGGGGGGGGGGGGGGGGTCATGATAAATTATGTAAACTATTTTGGAGGGTCAACATTTTTTCTGCACCTGGAATGGGGAGGGTGTCCCCAAAACTGGTAGGCCAAAATAAAAATGCACCAGCCCTTCCCCCCCCCCTCCTTTCTAATCTATGACCAGTCCCTAAAACTTGCATTCGCGCGCAAACATACCGCCACCTACGAGGGCTACAATGAAAAACCATTTGTAAAGCCTGGCTTACATGTGTGACGGAAGCATAAGCAAAAGCACAAACATAAGCATAAGGATGTTTTATGTGCGATAAGCATAAGGTGACATACGCAAGCGCAGAAGCATAAAAAAAATTGGCGCAATCGCCGGCCGGGTCGGGAGAGATTTGATTCAAACATGACGGAAAATGGCAACGCATGAGTAACTAGAATGGACGCTGACAACTTGTCACTGTTTTTCAGTTTCCTTTCCTTGCGCTTGTGCTTATGCTTGCGTCGTCCCCGTTTACACGTACGACGCAACGACTCAAGCTCAAGCACAAGCACGAGAGATTGGAAATCGTTCCATTCTCTAGTGCATGTGCTTATGCTTGCGTCGTTGCGTCGTACATGAAAATCGGAACGACACAAACATAAACACAATCGCAAGCACAAGGCGCTTATGCTTGCGTCGCACCGGCTTAAACTTAGGTTTCTTGTGCTTATGCTTATGCTTGCGTCGTACGTGTAAACCAGGCTTAATGAAAAAGTTGATAAATTTACGGAGCATGTTTTATTTTTTTAACCGCACAGAAATGAGGCTCATTGCCTCCACTCCAGGCCGACACAGTCTTCAGCCTCTACGAATTGACCGGAATATCGAATGAATCTAAAACAACGTACAGTACCAAAAAGACTAATTTCATTTAATGACAAATCTAATTACTTTCATTTGCAACTTTATAATCAGCGAGTTAATAATTACTGACCCTCATAATATCCCATTGTTCTCTTTTTGCATTAAATCAACGATTACAGCCCGAGGAGGCGTGTTATTCAGGTTTGTGCAAGCATAGTTAGTAGAGGTGACCCCTCTACTAACTATGGTGCAAGTGTCTGAGGAAAACGGAGGCGGCCCTTTTTGTAAGCTTGGAAATTATCAGGGGTAATTCTAAACGAGCTAAAAGAGTCATTATTGCACTGGAATAAATGAGCAGTGCAATATTTTTAATATGCGGTCGGCTCGTTATAAGCCACTTAATTGCATCATATATTTTTGATCAGATCCTAGAGAGGTTTGTAAAGCGAATAAAAGGAAAACCCAACCACAGCGAAAAAGACCTACGTGCCTAGGTTTGACCGTGAGTTTGTGGCAACATTCCAGGTCGGCGGCAAAAATAGCACCCGATTTGAAATGAACTTTGTTTTCAACGAAGGCCTGTGTCTCAATAAATGAACTCCTCCGAAAATGAGCTACCCAGGAAGGACCGCACATCATCCTTCTTGCCATATGGTGAGGCAGGTAAGCGAGAGCTTAAGTTTCAAGCAAATTTTAGCGAGGTCATGACGAAGTGCTCTCCTTAAATGACAGGCCAAATTTCATTCAGATTCGACTTGTAGTTTCCTACTTTTCCATTAACATAATACAGTGATGCACGTGGACCAGCTGCTGAGAGATAAACCGCTCAAAACAGCGTTTGGAAGTACTGAGAAGCATTGAAAATACAGCAAAACACACCGGGTAAGCTTTTTCAGACTGTATTATATTTTTTGTGGGTTTTGTGGGAATATTGTTGTCCAAATTTCGATTTCACTTTAACGCCATACAAACTCTGAAATCATGCTTGCGTGGTAACCTGTGTTACATATGCTTTGGTGACCTGTGGTACATTGTTTACATACTATGCTAATATTCTTCGTCATGTACATGAAAGCCAACAGCACTTTTCACAGGTGCATGTGAGATACATGCGCATGTTCCACGGACATATAGATAAAGTTGTAAAACTTTGTAATTACCAAGTTTTAACAATACAGTATGACTGAATGGTGTAATGATAATTAATCAATACCACTGCTAGACAATGTATGCTACTTTCATTGTTCGTGTAGAAAACAACAATGTGAAGGCGACTGAAATCATTAATTTAATGCAGAGAGAACAATAGGATATTATGAGGGTCAATTATTATAACAGATAATTACTTCGGCAGTCGGTGCTATGAGAGATATTGCAATTAGCTGAGGGCGTGGCTGCCTGAATATCCCCGACTACCTTAGTAATTGCTTCTCGTTCAGACCTAGGCAACTTGTCCCATAAAGGAAGGGGCAGCTTGGATTCTTTTTATATGATTAAAAAATTTTTATACAAGGAATCATTTCATCATTTCATCATTTATCTTACTAATTTTCTTTTATGCATTAGTATTTTAGAAGTTCTTTTACAGTGGTTGTTATTCTATGTTGTTTTTAAAATGTAAATCGTTTGTAAGTTTTATTTAAGAATTTGTATGATTTATATTATAGGTGTAAGTTTAGTTATTAAGTTATATGCTACTGTGATGCGCTTTTGAATGTTGTATAGAAAAGGCGCAATATAAGTAATAAATTATTATTATATTATTATTAATTATCTATTAGTAACAAGTGCTCAATCATCAGAGAATACTTTTGTAATATTTCGCTTTTGATGTCAAAAATGATCGCCACATTTTATTCGTGTTATAAAATACCTTTGCTGTACAGCCCATCTCAGCATACGGACAGGACACTATGGCAAGCGGACAATCGTTGGCAATGTGAGCTGAAATCTGTAACATCAAAGAAATTGTAGAATTGTTATCATGATATACCTCACCGAAGGGCAGGACAACAGGGAAAAAATCGTTGGTTTACACTACCAGTTCAGTTGACAAATGCACAAGTTCGATATTATCCGATATGCTGCCGCCATAAAACTGACTACTTAAGGTGGCCGAATACAGTTTTTCAGTGTACAGGTATTACAAGACGTTATTTGGAAACTACGTATTTCTGGAAGCCCAAAATTGTAAGTACCGTTTCCATGGCAACGCAGCGAACTATTAAACGTCCATAAATAGTAGGTTTCCTTTATTTTTAGAAAATGTACTCATTAGATTTTTT
This sequence comes from Pavona decussata, assembly GCF_977016875.1. NCBI lineage: Eukaryota > Metazoa > Cnidaria > Anthozoa > Scleractinia > Agariciidae > Pavona > Pavona decussata. The sequence continues at coordinate 2,542,016 of NW_028145436.1, read as the reverse complement.
CCATTTTTTGTATCCAGAAAAAATCACAAAACGCTGACACGGTTGCACTACTTTCATGTAATTTTAACAGAGAGAACTCCTGTAAATATTGATTTTGCATTTTAATGTTTTGCGGAAGATACCCTCTGTTAGATTTAGGTTTATCTTTGAAGGTGAGTTACGCTTTTAGGGAACTTTTTTCATGCCAAATTTCACGAAATTCTAATGAGCGGTTCCTTAAAAAACAGTTCATTTCCACGAAAACAACCAGTCGCAATTTTTTGGTCAAATGCGCATGCGTGGCTTTAATTGGGTTTCATGGCAAAGATGAAAAGCATGAAAATGTTCTTGGTGAATGACTTTTTTGCTCGGAAAGAAAAGAAAAAGAGTCCGGAAACGAGAAACTTAGTTATTTAGGATCAAAACTTAACTTTATTATCAATTTCATGTGAAATTGAGGGATCACTTTATCGACCGCCGTATTTGCGTACCACAACCCTAGCGCGCGCTTAATAGCATCACTAGCAGAATCTATAAAGCGCGCGCAAACTGTGCTCGGCCACCTTAAGTATACAACTACGGATAAAACAACGCCAGTCAAAGGAACCTGGTGACAGCTTGTGAGATCATCCGGAAAAGAAAGAAAGTATATTAATAAATGAATATGAACGCATCAACGGCCAATCACGCGTGTGAGATTTGAACAGGGGGCAAAACAACTCACGAGTGAAACACACTCGCAGGAGCTGATATAAAGTTAGCTACTTGCAAAGAAACCATGACCGTGCGATATCGGTGTTCAAATTATAGAACCTACCTCCTCTCTGGCGATGACTGCGCCACAACTCTTTGAACAATTCAGTGGAAATCTTTTACACTCACTCTGATGAGCCTTTAAATGCAATGAAAAAAGAAAGTATTCAGTATCTTAATACCTGCTATTTTCTCTTGGCAGAGAAAGAAGCATGTAGGTTGCCGTGACTGAGGTGAAACAGCCTCCGGTATTTTGTAATTCTTATTTTCCAAGTCCTATTTTGACAGAAGGGATTTCTCATTCACCATCATCGGTTCAATCAATATTGGTGCATGGGTATCTATGGCAATGGCCATCGGATTTGTAAACTAATACAACAAAAATAGTTGCAACGAAAGCCGGAGAAGACATAAATGTTGAGATCATTGCAAATCAATGCTGACGCAAAGACTCTTTTACTGAGCTTTCAAACCCGTGAGATGGGGCAGTGGTGAGTACAATCAAACCAATTCACAAGCTGAATTAAACAAAATTGATTTTTGTTGTTTGTATGTTTTTTTCTTGTTCAATGATCTTGGAGTAAGGCTTGGAAACAAACAAACAAACTCAACTCACAGCTGTAGATATGATGCAGAAAATGGCTGGAAAGAAATTGGTTAAACTTAACCCTCACCCAACGGTTCGATGGCATTATTCAAGAGATGTGACATGCTGTTCCTAATAAAGCAAAAAAACGATAAAATTTACCTTTATTTTACACGCTGGAATTGGAAAACTGCAGTGCTCGCAACAAAGAATCCTCCAATCACACGTGGTGGTCACGTGCAATTGCAATTTGTTTCTTGTCAGTGTCACGTGACAGTTTTGGTTTGTACAGGAAACAACTTTCAATGGGCAGACTTCCAAATGATCCTTTGTCATTCAAGGAAAGTAAAAAATGACATATAAATAATTTTACATTTATAACATAGTTATATGTACATTTAAATTAGTTTTACTAAAAGGGTATCCACGAAAATTGAGCCACACAAGTTCAAATACGTAGTATGGAGAAGAAGAAGAAAAAAGAAGAAATTTTTGACACGTTTCGCCAAACTACAAACAAAAAAGTTACAATGCAGACTCGCACTCTTCCTCCTACACTCCCCAATAGGTTTCGCTTTCAAAAATCATGGTCATTAAAACTTGAGCCTCCTTGTTGCAAAAACGCTCAAACGTTAATTTAATTTATCCAATAAGCCTAAAAATCACACGAAAGAAGCATACACAAAATATGGCTTTCTATGTGCCTATTGGTTGTGTAAAGCGTACAGCTGCCATCTTTTTTCGCAAGGTGGATTCCAAGCGCGATAATTACTCCCACACACGCTAATAGAACAGCATTGTTTTCAAATATCTAAGTAGCTACATTTCGATGGTGAGGAATCTACGTAATCTGAAAAAAAATAATAAATCAATCGCTTCCAGTCTCTGAATGCTGGTATCTGACTACATGAAGTAGTTACAAGAAAATGGTGAAGGACAAAAAGCAAAATCTTACCTCTTTTGACCTCAGTTCACCAGTCCACTGACATCCCTCATTTGGACACTTGATAACAAACGAGAGAACTTTTCGATTTGTGGCTTTGTCAGGGAACATGTCCTTTGGATATAAAAATAATGACGAAGTTTAATTATATAAAGCAATTTATCTATAATTCATTTTGTTGACCTCAATTGTTTGATGTCAATTGGTTTTGGTTCTTCGGCAACATATGGTTTTTCCGTAAGCTTTGCTAATTATGTGGTTATTTGAAATAATTATTTCTTTACTATGAAAACTTGGCCTGCTAAGGAGCTAGTAAGAAATAAACAAACCCAAAGCGATCTCAGTGTAAGTTACAAAGTACCCGGGCCTAAATCCACAACTCCCCCATCAGTTCCCCTGGAAAGGAATACACATAGCAATCCTTGGAAAATTATTGAAAATGTGCTAGCACGAGCAATGCACACGGTCAGCAAGCTTTCGTTCGATTTCATTACTTTTCATTATTCTATGCTTGCTAACTCAATGTCCCTATAGTTTCAGAGTTCTCTTACCCTTTCACGAGTCAGGTTGTTTCGATCCAAAGGACAGCTTAAAGGTCTCCTGTCACGCTCCAACCTGTTGCAATTCAGACAGAGTTTTATTAGGGTGAGATTTGATACAATAATCTGAATATTTTTAGTATTCTCGATATCCAAAAAGTATGAGCAACAAACTTCGATATACATAAAAATATGGGCGGCCATCACCGCCAAAAATACAAGCAGTGCAAACGATATAGAATAAACAGAAATGGTTTAATTGTCCTTTGTAAATTGGTTTAGACAATTAAGAAACGATTCAGTTAGAATGCATTTGGACAGGTTGTCTTTGATGGAATCATATAGTCAAACAATAAATGGTTTAGACAATTGCAAAAATGTCCAACTATCAATGGCAAAACGGTACACGAAAGACAGAAATGATCTAGTCTGAATGTAAATAATTCAGCTTCCGTTAGTAAAACAGCACAGGCTTAATGGAATTGGACAAAGTAAATGAAAAGTGGTGAAGTGGTCAATGTTAAATTGGCGAAGTCAATTCTCAAACGGTTTAGCGTAATCTGGAATGATTTAGTGCAATGCCAAACAGTATAGCTTTCTGTGAAATGGTTTGTGACTTAACATCAAACGGTTTAGCGTGACACAAAACGGTTTAGCGCGACATAAAATGGTTTAGTGTTAGATCAATTGATTATCGCCGGAACCGCCAAAAATACAAACATGAAATGGAACGGCTTGTTGTGAAATGGTCTAGTCCATGTGGGGTATGACGTCATGGTTGTGGATTTTGGCGCGAACACAGCTCACGTACTCTGTGCAGTCGGTCACACAAATAAACTTCGCTTTCTCTTCGAAGAAAATTCAGGTTACATTTACTCGTTTTTATTTGCCGTTGTCAACTACTTTATGGTAAATCGATTAACCTGGTGTAGATTACGCGTTGTTGAACGGGTGTATTTGCTGTCGGAGTTCAAGTTCTTTATCGACAGTCTCGCTGTCTAGAACGATGATTCTGCTTTTTTATTCAGTAGAACTGACATTTCACGTTTTTTATAGCATGCTGCGAGGCCCTTATTATTAGTAACACTAAACCATTTTATGTCGCGCTAAACCGTTTTGTGTCACGCTAAACCGTTTGATGTTAAGTCACAAACCATTTCACAGAAAGCTATACTGTTTGGCATTGCACTAAATCATTTCAGATTACGCTAAACCGTTTGAGAATTGACTTTGCCAATTTAACAGTGACCACTTCACCACTTTTCATTTACTTTGTCCAATTCTATTAAGCCTGTGCTGTTTTACTAACGGAAGCTGAATTATTTACATTCAGACTAGATCATTTCTGTCTTTCGTGTACCGTTTTGCCATTGATAGTTGGACAGTTTTGCAATTGTCTAAACCATTTATTGTTTGGCTATATCATTCCATCAAAGACAACCTGTCCAAATGCATTCTAACTGCATCGTTTCTAAATTGTCTAAACCAATTTACAAAGGACACAGTTAAACCATTTCTGTTTATTCTATATCGTTTGCACTGCTTGTATTTTTGGCGGTGATGGCCGCCCATACTCGTCGTTTATCATGACTGTAAATTAGGAAGAACCGGAACGCGACCAGTTATGGTTTGATTGCCAGTGTAGAAACTCTAGCCCTGTTACCACTTCCCTTGCACATACTACCAACACATCGGCAAATGATGAAAAGTCGAATTCGTCATCAACAAAATAAACTAGCGTAGACACCTTTTTTTCCACATCAAACGGACCGAAGTCGAAGCACGAATTTTCCATCACTATCGCCTGAGGCTCTTGGCAAAATCTCAAAAAACGGATAATATTTCTGTGGCCTTTAACACTGTTTAGAATTCCAGCTTCCTTCTGAAAGCGTCGCTTTGATTCTGCGGATTAACCTTTCAACCTCTTGATAACAACACTACGTTGCTCGCCAGAAACATTGAAATCGGCCAAATAAACGGACCCAAACGTACCACTTCCCAGCTCTTCTTTAATCATTATGGAATTCCAAGAGAATTCTGGAAGTTCTAACGGGCGTCGTCGCTTTTTAGAGAGAGACGGAAGCTTGAAAGCCGCAATCTCTACCCCGCGCACTACAAACTTTTCGAAACTTTCGCGCCCAAAATTAAATTATGCATAATTATTTCGGTCAAAGATGAGCAAAATGTCGACATATTTGAAATTATTGCCGGTTTTCACTGTCGATTTTTGTCACGCCATTAAAAAAAAAAACATTCCATGAATGAAGTCAAGAAATTGACATGTTATAGATGATAAGTAAATAAGGAATCTGTCCAAACGTCAGGTCTGAGCGGTATTCCGTACACGAGCGGTTATTTGACAAGACACCAACATGGCGGCCGGAAATAGGAAAAAAACATCTGGAGTTCACTTTTGCCAAAAAAGAGGTTTGATTTCCCTTGTGATTTTTCGAATGTTTAGATAAATATTTGGCCTCAAACTTAAATTGTTTAGAATGCTGAAAATCACCCGAAGAGTCATTTTTAAGATACGGAACAGCTCTGTCACGACCGTCCTCCTGATGTCACGCACGACGAGAACTCGGATATGGAAACTACTCTATTTTCAAAAGGAAGTACGACATCGAGCTAAGAAATTGTGAAAAGAAATGTTTTTAGGTATTCTTCCCTTGAATGCAGGTAAAAATTTTGTAGGACTCCCGGTTTTGAATTATAGAATTTGGTAACGTCACGTGAAAACCAGGAATTCTCAAATGAAGAGGACAAAGCTGATCCCAATTAAGTTTCAAAAACTAACTGATTTAATATTGCTATCTTATTTCTTTTATTTCCACCAGAAACGCTCCGATCCACTGATATAGTGAATACCTTTTGAAGCTTTGGTAAGGAATATTTAAATAAGGAGTCAAAAGTTTGGTTATTAAATAGCCATATCGCTCCTCTAACAGCTTTTTCCCATCGACTGCCAAGTGGGCAAAACACGAAGTTTAAATTTACTTCTTCCAAGATGGAAATATGCAGTGTAAAATTTAAGACTTTTGAGCATCATAAAAATAACTTTCACAAACAAATACCACAAACAGGATTTCTCATTGTCCACCATTTGTTTCATTTCGGTCTGTAGGAAGAAATTGATAAAAGCGTCCTTTGTTTTAATTACCTCCCTCCTCTACGTTTTTCTCGTTTTTATATTGTATTTATTCCTTATAAAGTTTATAAAAGTTCAAAGACTGTGATCACTAGTGAATTGACTGGCACGTTTGCATATGTCGGAATCGGTTGGTATTCAGTAAAAAATCCTTTTTACTTTAGTCTTCAATAACAGATGCTTTTTAGGGATAGGAGGATATTGGTTTAGAAGACGCGGAATGTCTGCGTATGATGTCTATGATGTCATGTTTGTCTCAGCGTTTATGAGAATCAAATAGAAAGGGCCCAAGAGTTGTACCCATAGTTAAATATTTTCTGATATAAACCACCAAGTTTCCGCTCTAATGGTTGACTGATATGCTTTTCGGTGTTGTTCAATTCATGATTGTTGTTGATCTAATTTACATAATTTCCGGACTGAAACTAACAGGCACTTGTTTCCTTACAACGGTGATTTTATTGTATTCGGGTTCCTAGTTATATCAGGAAGAAAACGTTCGCTGAAGCTAGAAACTGCATGACAATAATTTCGTAAGATTGCTGATGTCCGCGTCGATACCGTAAATATGTCCACTAAGGGTGGGACGTGCATCTTTAATTGGCTTGAGAATAAAATTATGCTAAGGTGGTCCAGCTAACAATTTTCTTGCGAATTCCAGAGCTTTATTTCTTTTACTTTTCACAGAGCGACACGGTTAAAAAGGTTTCAAACGTCTATAATTATAAAGGAATGTACTCTAACCTTGTGAAGTGCCCTTCAAGACACTTTCTGCAAAATCGATGACCACATTCTTCTGTCAGTACTGTATCTTTCAAGGGCAGTTGACAGATTGGACATTGCAAATCATCTTCCACTACACTTAGAAACTCGTCATCGTATCCACCAAGCGAACGATTTGCTCGAGCTTCCGCCATGTTCTTATCAAGAATGGTGGGTGTTACCTGACTCGAGCGACACTAGATAGCATGAATCAATTAAAACCAGTTTATTGCTTTCACTTTGCTGCGTCGTGTCAGTCATGGGTGACATGAAATATTTCATCTGTTGATTTATAACTGTCAATGCAAATCAGATCATTTTATTAGCCTCACGCATTAGTGGCCCGCACGACTGATGTTCCCTGCTAAGAGTCGTGAGCGCGAAAGATCAAAAAGGCGGCCACACGAATGGAAACAGAGTTGGGAGGGAAGGAAAAAACAAAACAAAAAGTATACGGAAGGGAAGAAAGAAAGGAAAGGGTAGAGGAAAGGGAAAGAAGAGAAAAGGAAAAGAGAGACAAACAAAACGAAAAGGTATAGAGAAAGAAACAGAAAGCCACTAACGTTTGCCTACAAGCTCTCGAAGGAGTAGAATAGAATGGTGTTCAGTTCAGATGAGAAAAAATCGGCACTTCAGTATCAACAACTTTAAAAACTTGATTCTACCGCAGAATCGGAACTTTTTTTCTTCGAAAAGATAACCAAAAGGTTTCAATCCATTAGCTATAGTAACAAAATCCACCCTCTCTCCACCCTACATACGGGATAAAGCCACATTCGATTCAGACCAAGAATATTAGCAGTGAAACTTCTTTACGACTTAATGAGACTTCAGTGGCTAAAAAATTATAGACAGCTCTGGTAAAAAAGTGCAATGACATGACTATCAGTGTAATCGTCGTCCGACAGGGTAACTAACTTCTTGCAAGCTGTATGAAGAATCAATTAGAATAAAAATTAAAGGTAACTGTACAAAATTGTTTTTGAGAAACAAAAAAAAATAGAACGGGAAGTACCCTGCGTGCGAACATAGGGGTGATTTAGAAGCATCGCATTGTTAAATCAGTGATAGTCCAATACACCTCTTAAATTGTTGTTTCTATCAAGTGCGATGTGCTAGATCTCTCTTTCCTCCACAAAGGCTTCTCTTTCATTCTTGCTACTTTCTTACTTGTGCACGTGGCATCGTTTATTTCATGGAATACGGTATATTAATATGCAACACATTCAATTTATTTCAGTAGTAGTAGAGAAGCAACATATTATCAATGATGAAAACTAATCTCGATCTTGTTTACGCGCTGAATATCATTTCTTATACTAATGCAGCCATTATTTTTATTATAGATGATGGAGTCAGTTGTGACAAGGAGTTGAGCGACTCAGAATGTGTGTGTGTGTGCCGTAACAGACCCCAGCTTCAACAGCCGCCAGAGACCTGCCACTATTCAGCACTTTATGAGAACCAAGTTACTTTACTGAATAATCCAAACCATTGCGTTCGGACAGAAACCATGGGACTGCAAATGAAGATGGTGTTACCCCCTTCCTCCAACCCCACCCACTCTCAATCTTCTAACCTTAAAAACGCTGACGACTAAATAGCCACCCCTTTATCAGGAGTAAAAACTGAGATAATTACTCAAATCTTCCTACCATTACATTTTGTCTCTAAGTTTCACCAGATGGGTGGTATTTTGTGTAACCTCTTTACTTATAAACAAGGAGAATCCTCATTTCCAGCACATTTTTTTTTCAAGAGTTCAACCTTTAAAAATACTAATACAATATACGGGGATTGCGTAATGGGGTCAAAGGCTTTCAATAGAGCCAACGTATTCTTGGGTGTAAGACTCAGACGACAGTCAAACATACAATGCCAAGGCTAAATTTTTTTTCGTCACTGAATGAACACACAGAGTCCTCAAATTGTTCGGCGGTGGAAAATTTACGTGCTTCTGTTAATTAATAGTTTGTGGGCCAACACCGTTTGCCCACAGTAGAGGTATGTACGAGAGAATATACTTCGTATGGAGAAATTGTGCGTAGTATTTGGAGTCTTGAATTGTGGTCTTTGTTAACCCACGTTGCTCACAGCAGAATGTTTTGGCGGATTGATAGGGTAACATGGCTATGGGAAGAAGTCTTGGACCCCATACCCCGTAAGGATAGACTTTTCGTGGGTTGGCTTAGGGGATGTTTTGGAAACGGACAACTCGCTTTGCGCCTGCGATGTAATGCTACTATCGATCATTCAGTGTCTTAGCAAATTCCTTTAGAAGTTCCCATAAGTTGACTCTGTTACCTATTTGTCAAGAAGCAATACGGCTTAGGATATATCTTAAATTAGTAGCTTTGTGAGTTCAGGGCTAGATTCACAATGCCCTCTTAATTTAAAATGTATCCTAGGTATTGCTTCTTTAATAACAACAGACTATTGTTGGAGTAACAATAAGCTGTCGTCAAGATGCAATACCGCCCTTTGAAATATCTCATTCATGTTTCAAGCAATCCAAAAACTCTACACTCATCCCGTGAATCTGTATTGTGGGGTGTTTTGTGAATTTTGGGGTGATTTTTGGGTTTATTTGGGAGGAGATGATTTTTCTTGAAGGATTGGTAAAATTTAGAGAAACAATATATATTGAAGATTTAGTGAAGTTTTAAAATTAGAATTTTATAGTTAATAATTAATAGACAGATACCAAGTTATTCAACTAGCAACCTGGAGTGCTCTTGCGTGGGTATCAACGGTCTGTTAGTGTTCCAAAAATCATTTTCTTTCTTCTATCCCTTCTTAAAGCCTCTTCAAATTTCATTCAAATTTAGGTAGAATCCCCCCTTAACTTAGCAAGGCTTCGTTTATCTGGCCCCAGATTACAAACGCCAAGGGTTAAAAAAGTAGAGTTTGTCTTGTCGTGCGCGCCCTTATTTGGTCCCAATCCTACGCGTCTTATGATTCTCGCCTCGTCTTTTTTATCAATACCACAATAGCAAAATCGAAAACAGAGACAAAAAGACTGCAATCAGTCTAAATGTACTCAAAATGATCAAAACCAATAAGGACATGCTACCACGGTATAAAATATAAAGTTACATCGAGAAAATTCAAATTCAGAATCATGTCACGTAAGTAATTATAATGAGATGCCATACTAAATTGTTGCTAGAAAAATTCAAGGAAAAGTTTCGATGTTTGGTGGCTTTTGCTTTGATGTTGAGAAAGAAAGGAAAGTTCGAAGTCAGGGTGAGCACTTTATTTGATTTTACAAAATACAGCATGCAAATGCGCAATACTCGGTACATATTATCTAACGGCGTCTTGAAAAATAACAGTTGAAAGCAATTAATTTTTTGAAGGTAATAACATAACATGAACATAACATTTCAGAAATAAAAAGTAGCGATATTAAAACATGACGTTTCGGCGACGACATGTCACCATTATCAAACGTCATGTTTTAATATTTTTTTATTCTGAAATGTTTTTTCCAAATCCTTAATTATCAGAAGTATGAACATAACAGTAAGAAAGATACAGAATGATGTCCGTGGTCAACAATCTAGGATGTGCCATTCGATATTTTTTTCATACATTGCTACAGCTAAGTAACAATTATCCTGCGAAATCGCGCGGAATATCGCCTGGTACTCAGCCGACGAGGCCGTGGGCCGAGTTGGCTAATATTCCGCAAGATTGAGCAGGATAATTGTTTTATAGGTCTTATCACGGTTTTTGACGCCATTTTGACGAGTAGGCAAACAGGCTTGAAATAACAGTGTTTGTATGGAAATCCGATGTCAAATAATTTTCATAAAACATCGCTTGTGAAAAATTCATGAATTGGAAACTTTTGGCACTAGGAAAAGAATTTTAAGAAAAAAATTGGAAGGATGTAGCTGTGCCAGAAAGCGTTCACTCGTGTTTTGAACTTTCCATACATTTGTCTGTAAAGCGAACCAGCCGTGAACTGCTGCTAAAAATAGTTCGCGGAAAAAAAATACAGGTAAAAGTATGGAAATTTCAAAACACGACTGTACGCTTTCTGGCACAGCTACATCCTTCCAATTTTTTTCTTAAAATCTTTTTCCTCTTTCCTCAGTGTTTTGACAAACGTATCTAGCGCCTTGTTGCTTGCAAGAAATCTGGATCTGTTAAGATACTAATTGTTTTTTTTAGGCGGCTCTAATGGTTCTGGGAGTAATTGCTTTGCACTCCGTCTATCTTTTTGTCTGCCAGAAAGCTAAAATTTCCCGAGGCACTTCAGTGCGAGCTCGGATTTTCTCAGGTGGTTTTCTCCATCTCTTCAAGACGAGCCGAGATCTCTGTTTAACGGTTGCGAGAACCAATCTAAGAAAATACATGTACTGTTTGCAATTTCTGAGCCTTTGCTAGAATATGGGACATTCTAAAGTCTAGCGAAAATTACATCAATTCAAACGTTTTTGCTGCACGGTAATTTGCCTGTTCATAAACAGAAAGGTAAGCAATGAAAGTTTTTGCGCTAACCATTACAATTCTTAACAGCAAACTTGGTTGCCTTCTTTGTGTTCAGTACAAAACAGTGTTATTAAATAAATATATGGCGTTCTTCCGAGGTCATTACTTTTTGAAAACGCTCTGTCATTTTTCTCCCCGACGCACGAAAACTACGTATATCGCAGGATATCTGTTTTGTGCGGGCGACGTATATTGAGTTGGCCATGACCATATTTGGGCAGTGTCACAATGTGTTGAACAATAATGCTGAGATTGGTTCTTTCAGGTAGATTATACAGCCGGGGCAAGATAAGATTTCTATTGAGCTGAGGCAAATAACTTATTTGTTTCTTTCCGACTATAATTAACTAAATATACAATGTCATTACGTTCCTACTTAGTGTTGAGCAAACTAGGTGGTATGTCAGTGCAGGAGACTGCCTGGAGGTGGACTCAAAAGACCTGTAACAGATAAGCTAATTTGGTCACCGTAAAGAGATTCAAGAGCTGACTGTTTTCGAGCGTTGGCCCTTCATCAGAGCAAATCAAGGTACTGTGAGTTGTGTGTGGTTGATGGAGTTCAGTTTTTTGCGTTAAGTGCGTTTTACCCAACAGATAACATTAACGGAAGTGCATGTAAAACAATCAGTGATCAGTTTTAATAGATCGCAAGTGTCCCGATAATTCATGTATAATGCCTTGTATGCAGGACTTGTATGTTGTTGGCTAGAAAAGCTTTTTATGAAAGTTTGTTTAAGATAAACAGCCAAAGGGATGCACCACATTTTTTTATCCAAGCAAACATTGCTCGCACAAATTAATTCTCAGTCGGTACTCCTGGTTTAAAAAGAAAAAAAAGGATCACAATTTGTAGTATTTCTAATGTTAGTGTCGGCAGACAAGATAAAACAACCAGGATTAACTTACGCTAAAAATGCGAGACTCTAGTTTTATTTGTATTGGAGTTACATCCGTTTAGGCGGATCAACTCTAGCCTGAATGAAGATAGTGTCATCCACAAGGTAGCACCTTTCCTTCAGTTCAGTGTGCGATACAAATTCATGAAAACCCCAACCTGTATTTTCATAGGTTACAGGCCTCGCAAAGTTCTTCTTAGTAGGGTCTGCTGTAAAAGACATAACAATGTTCTCCCTATAATTTGGAGTTTCCTGTTGATCAATCAATGTAAGAGTTACTTTTTTATGAAAAGGCCAGGGTAATATAGCGTCGTTTTCCCCTTTCATTGTATGGAAGTATACTGAGAGGCGAGTATTTTTTCCTGAGCCTTTGCCATTTGGAGCCAATTCTAATCTAAATTTATAGTTCTTATAGTAGAACGGAGAGCTAAATATTGTAGTTTTCTCTCGGCTTCGGGCCTGTCTCAAGACTTCACTGAAGCCGCTGATCTTCCATGTGTATTTTTCCGGGCTTTGCATAAGTTGATTTTGAAGGGCATTTATCCTCTCCTCGAGTTTTCTAGTGGTCTCCTCAATCTTATTTTGAGTTGAATGGAACTCCAACAGTGTGTTCCTTAACTGTTCTTTTGTATCTCCTAATTCCCCTTGCGTCTTATTCAGCTGAACTTGTGTGTCACTCAACTTGACACAGGCCAAGTCAAAATGAACTGTCAGGGCGGATTGAAGATGTGATTCTATTTCACTTCGCTGAACCTGTAAGGAGAATTGTTAATCGTTATTATGCTGAATAACCCTAATAACTAACTCTTAATGCGCCAATACCATGTAATACAAAACAAACTGCCCTTGTACACCATGATGAAAACGTTTCCTTACAGATATTGCTTATTCATTAAAATAAAGCCGTGCAGATTTGGTATCCTGTTTCTTGTTGGAACCCTAGTGTCGTCCCAACGATACCAACAACAATAACCTACTTTTGAAAGAAATTAACAAACACGAAGAAAACTACGAAAAAATGGTTACCTGACGAGACTGGCTTCGTTCAAAATGGACTAAAAGATCAATTGCTATAGTAGTAAGACAAACAATATCACTTTCTTTGGCACGGCAGTTTTAAAAGCTCCCTTCCAAGTGCAAGTAACAAGTTTCGGTGATTCGTCCAGTGACACGGCTTTAGCATGAGGAAATTGATTTACAAGGTGTGATTGGATCTTTTTACTAGTAAAGGGTTAACAAGCTATCGGTCAACAGGGCATACTCTCAAACTTTTGAATAAGGAGACTTTTCAAGGGAAACTGAACTTAGCAATTTTTAGTACACACAAGAATACAAATCTTGTTAATGAAAACTTCCTCGTATACAAACAGCCTAAGTTGGTTCAAAGGCGACACAGACGAGCGTTTCATTGTACGATTTTGTTTCTTGGGAGCTCCCCGCGAGCTTTAAATACAGTCGAACCTGTATATAACGGCCCTGTATTAAGCGGCCACCCTCTATTAAGCGGCCACTTTTTAAAGTCCCGATTGTCTGCTCATACAAACGCTGTATTTGTTACCTGTATTAGGCGGCCACCTCTATTAAGCGGCCGCGGCCACCCTGTAGCAGTCCTATGTTTGTCTTTCTTTGTTATTTTTACCTGTATTAAGCGGCCACCCTTGAATGGAAACTAAGCCATATGTTATTTTATGCGGTATTTTATTGTGTTTAAAATGCGATCCAGTGTCACTATAAAGAAACAACATGTACAAAGCTACTGCAAGCTGATACTCGGCCGTTTAATATAGTTAACGCTTTTCATAAGTCCGCAATGTGCTGAAGTACAGTACCATATCACGAACGCTAAAAAACAGTTTGTTTTGAATATGCTTCACTCTTTAGCAAGAAATTCCTCTTTAATTAACTTGTTCTTCCGCCATGTGACATTGAACATTGAGCGTAACAACTATGAAATGACGGAATGAGATATTTTGTTGTGAACTGTAAGTCATAGAAATAGAGCACTGTATACCGTAGGAGAGTAGAGGACAATTTATTGTAACGTACTTTTACACAATGTTACGGATTTTATATACCGTTAAGTCGCAAGTTGGCAATGAACTTTGTTTAAAGTATTGATCACTTGAAAGAGTGTTGATTGTCCTATTGTTTCCTTGCATGAAGTGTTTTTGTATGATACGCCATTAAAATTGACATTAGACCACGCCCAGTGAGTATTTTTAGTGATCCTGTATTAAGCGACCACCTGTATTAAGCGGCCAGTTACTCAAGTCCCGAGGGTGGCCGTTATATACAGGTTCGACTGTAACAAGAGTCCTAAGTAGTGGGATACCACAGAACGAGTCTTTGAAAACGGTGAGTCTACAATACCTTGGTTGTACAGCCCATCTCAGCATATGGACACAAAATCATAGTCAGTGGACAATCTCTGTCGATGTGGGATGAAATCTGTAAAAAAGTGAGCAAACGTTGTGGAAGTTAGTTAATTTATTTCTTAATTTCGGTTTTTGGATTGCTAGCTAAACAAAGACAGAGAGAAGGACGGACGGACGGATTGATGGATGGATGAATGGATAGACAGGTAGAACCCCTTTACTTCTAAACACGATTGTAATAACGCTTATGTGGTCGTGTTTTAAGGCAAATTGAAGTAAAATTTAATGAAAGATCACAAGCGCAGAACTTACTTCTTCTCTTGGGATGACTGCTCCACAGTTCTCGGGACAGTTTAGTGGCAATCTTTTACATTCACCTTGATGGACCTTTACAAAAGTAACGCAAGGCATTCATTAAGAATTTCCTCTTGGTGGAATCGAAGAGGAGCAAAATAAGTTGGTTGTTCAGCAAATGAATGCAAATGAATGAGAATGACAAAGTTAGATTTTTGTTTCGTGTTATTTCTGATTTTTATTGTTTTCATCTAGTTTATTATTATTATTATTATTATTATTATTATTATTATTATTAATCTACTGCCAGCGTGAGAGTGAGAAGAAGAGAATGTATGCCAGCAGGGTGCTAGAAGTTGAACAAGGTTCCTTCACTCCACTGGTATTTACTACCACCGGAGGAATGGCAGGTGAATGCGTGAGATATCACAGTAGACTGGCTGAACTTTTATCAACCAAAAAGGGAGAGGATTACAGTACTACAATGTCATGGATTCGCGCCAAAGTCTCATTCGCCCTCCTGAGGTCTGCGCTGCTATGCTTGAGAGGCTCACGTTGTACGCGAAGAGCACCGCTGAACGTTACAGATACCGACTTTGAAATCGATAAGCAACTAGCGAGATTTTAGGATTAAAACGTTTAACATTCTTCACATTTAGGATTAATAGGGGTTTTCGAATTTCACATTTTAGTGTATAATATATATCAGAAGCAAATATTTCCTTTGTTTTTCAACGCAAATTGAATATATATTTTTTCTTTTTATAAATATTTTAAAGCTTCACGTTGAACATGTTTATCCTTATATCACAAGAATTTGAATACGAGAATGTTATATTTGCTGAAAATGTACATAATTTTTAGGAGTGCATAGGGTCGCGTTAAGAGTTGGTCAAACCGCCGACCGGTTAGCTCAGTTGGTAGAGTGCCGGACTACCGTGCGGGAGGTCGCGGACTCAAACCCCGGCCGGACCACCACTCAGGGTCTTTAAATAACTGAGGAGAAAGTGCTGCCTTTGCTCTGACATCTGCAAATGGTTAGACTTTCTAGTCTTCTCGGATAAGGACGATAAACCGTAGGCTCCGTCTCACAAACCTTGTTTGTAAATAACTCTGTGGGACGTTAAAAGAACCCACTCACTGTTCGCAAAGAGTAGGGGACGTAGTTCCCGGTGTTGTGGTCTGGTCTTTGTGCGTATATTCCGTATATCCCGGGTCCGCAGTAATTGGCTTTAGCTGTTGCGGTATCCCTGTCCATATTGGACAAAGCTAAATAAATAAATAATTATAAATAGGTTTCAATAGTTCTTTTTTCAACTTTTAACTTGTAAATAACAATTTGCTTGGAATATGTTAATAAAGAGATTATTATTATTATTATTATTATTATTATTATTATTGTTGTTGTTGTTATTATTATTATTATTATTATTATATATTTTTTAAAAAATAACAACAGAGCTATTTTCAAGCACAATTTTCTTTTAAAAATAATAATAAATTAAAAAAAAAAAGTCATTCATATGACCAATCATACATTATTATTATTATTATGGCAGTAAAAACTTCTGGATGCCCAGATTACCTAAACAATGATTGGGCGGCCAGCCGTAGCCAACATTAGCCAATGTACATTATTATCATCATTATTATTATTATCATTATTATTATAATTATTGTTATTATTATTATTATTATTATTATTATTATTATTATTATTATTATTATTATTTTCTTTTTCGTTTGTTTTCCTCGTTTGCTAAAGGCACCTAACCAAGGACTCAAGCAGGACGTCTAAAACACTGATCCGGAGACGCAAGATGACCGGCAACTTCAGCTACTCGCTAATTTTCTGGTCCATAAATGTATTCAAAACTTCTCAGCAGACGAAGGTTCTTACCTTTGCATTACACACTGCATGTGGCGTAGTGCAGTATCTGCAGCGGAGAATCCTCCATTCACACGTGATGCTCACGTGTTCTTGCATTTCGCCCCTTATTACATTCACGTGACAATTTTCGTTCGTGCAAGAAACAACCTTGAGGGGGCAGGATTCTAAATGCTCCTATTTTGTTTAAAAAAAGTGGAAAATAACATTTAAATACTTTTACAATTATCGTGCTCTTATAAACAGTCAGAACAAAAACAATCATGTTTTAAACTGTTTTCGCAACTGTTTATGTTCTCTAAGTACTTTTCAGTATTGAACCAAACAAGGGAGATTACGCTGATAACAACCTTTCGGGAATAAAGGACTTTTGGAACAACCAACATGTCCTATAAGCGTTTTAATTCTTCACCGGATGAGTAGGACTACTCCTCAGGTTCAGGTCTAAATATGGCAGTATAATACAAGGGATCGTTATCGTTAATCATTAACTGCGCAATAGACTAGTGTGCTGCTAGGGGCGATCTTCTTATTTCTCTTTTACAGTCAACTCTCGCCTTCTGGACACCTCGCTATTACGGACACCCCGATAATACGGACAGCAGCGAAATACCCGGCAAAAATAGAGTTCAAACGTTTCACTCAAATAAATTCACACTATTACGGACTCACGCTGTTAAGGACACTAACTCGCGGTCCCGAGGGTGTTCGCAATTAAGGGAGTTGACTGTAGTTAGCAGTCGCCTTGTATTCGCTGTTAGGTTTTATTTTACCCATATTTTAGTCCCACCCACGGGCCACATCAAGAAGATGGGGGAGGGTACAACTTAAACTCTCCTCCCGCTTAATTGATCCGGCCTTGTTGGTTCTTATTGTTTCCAGTAAACCATGATTTGTATAATTATTTTCAATAGAGTGTTATCCTTGTATATACACTTTTTGTTATTTAAAGAAAAGGACTTTGATCAAGGATGAGTTATGATCCGATTTTCACTATTTTCACGAAAATAATTCTTGAAATAGAGTATCTTACATCTGTTGACCTCAGTTCACCAGTCCACTGACATCCTTCACTTGGACACTTGATAAGAAAGGAAAGAATCTTTCGATTTGTTGCTTTGTCAGGGAACATGTCCTACAAGAAACAATATTATAAATGCCTCTAAATCCAGTTGCAAATTCAGTTTAGAGAAACTGGAAAGTTAGGTTTAAAAGATAATATTTTAGTCAGTAGGGAAACCAAATGTAAGTGGAGGAGTTTATTTTTCGGACTAACCAATTCTTCCTTAAATAATCTTACATAAAAGAAAGTGACGAACTGAGAAAACAATAGAAGCATTATACATGCTCATAAATCTCGGGGTTGGGCGGAGAAATTTTGGTAACAAGAAAGCCTCCTTGAAACGCACTATTGCCTCACCAATAATTAACTTGAGAGAGACACAGGGGTCCTGATTTTTGAGGCACACCAACTCCTCCAGGAAAAAAATGTCAGTCCTTGGAGAAAGTCCTGTGGTACTGCTGCCAAAACCGCGAATTTCCATTTCATTTCATATTTTGATCCAAAGCAAACCATCATTTATTTCCCCATTATTTCGAATTAATTGATACAAGACGTAGTCATAGATTAAACATACAATAGCTTGGGCAGAAGCTCTCGGAAAACCCTAAGGAGAGCCCTTGATGAAGCTTACAATTGTAAAGGTTTTCAACATGACTGTGATATATATTACTAATATATATATACTATTTTAGTTCTCTTACCCTTTCTCGAGTCAGGTTGTTTCGATCCACTGGACAGCTTAATGGCTTGTTATCACGCTCCAGCCTGTATAAAAATAATTCAACAAAATTATATTAAAAAAGACGACCTGTATTTGTTAAAAGTTTTCGGTTGCCAGGCTGCAACCCGTGATAATAAAAATACCGACCACGGTAGGCCTTTACATATTCACTTGCAGCCTTGCTCCTGCTTTGAGTTTTATAGACAGGTTTGTATATTTCAGAAGTACTTTAAAAAGCCAAATATAATAATATATAATAAAATAATAAAATTTTCACATTTGTAGCTAAGGAAGTGTGTCCATGTAATTCCAAACGCATACATAAAATGACCTCAACAAACATTGTTCCAAGTCCTTTAATGAAGACTACTGAGCTCGTTTTTGAACTTTTTATAAACTACTTTCTCAGTGTGTTTGCACGTAAACGAGCTTATAAACAGAGGTCCAGCATGTAAATTACAAGAGTCAAAGATTTATTAAATTGGCTCAAGAGAAACTGAGTTCCTTTGTGAAGAATATTGTAAAGAACGCTCATTGATTCATTGTAATCTAACAACTTAATCATGTTGTTCCGGTTTGATCAAAGAAACAATTACGCCTTTTTGTGGTCGCTATCAAAGGAGCACGTAATCATCTAGTTATTCAGTAGTCTCTGTACTCTCCCCACAAACACAAGTTACAAGTTAAGTTACAAGTCTAGCCACAAGTTTCCAAGTAGTTCTTCTTTGGAGACAAGAAAAGGACTGATATGTAAGTGTTCAACCTCTCTTTTATTGTTGGTTTGATTCTTAAGTTTTCGCTTTGATTTCGCCTAAATAGTCAGTAACTTAGCCATCAGCGGGGCTGCTCCAATAGCCTAATTCTCAATAAGTTTGTTTGCAAGTTTTGAGTTTTGTACAAGTCACGCACGTGGTCACCATTTGCTTAGCTATATTACTCGCAAAATAGTTTTTCTCTTAGCTTATATTTTATATGTTAATCAAATTTCAGTTTACGGCTCAACAACGATTATTGCAATTGATGTCAAAGGAATAAATCAAGTAAACTTATTCTACATCAGGCTGCTTTATTCGCCAAGCTCGTAAAATAGTCTTCAGTTATCTTCATCACCGGCTCACGACACCTCCTGAAAATTCTGAGAGTCGCTCGCCGCGACAAATATGCCTTCAAACTGTCCTATTCATCAGCCTATTCATGACGCAGAAACAAAATACTGACTCGTTTTGATGTCAGCCTGAATTAAGACAATTGTTAGGCGTCTTCCACTTTATGATCGTAGTTTTAAATAACCATCAGTAGTAACGAACACGACTGGATACCGGAATGGAACAGTTGCACAAGCAGATGGGCGTTAAGTAATTCTGAGGTCTCAGACAAATACCAAGTTTCTGCACTACTGATTTCACTGATCTATGGATGATAATGCGAATGAGCGCTTCTTGGACGTTGAGTCCGTTAAATTGTAATGGTCTTTGTGACTCAGTGCTGATCAAATTTACACTGCGTTTTTAGACTGGAACGGAAAAACTAGTTTAATTGTGGCTTTGTAATGGCTAATACATAGGAACCGTTCGCTAATGTCTTCAGTCAGTTGCTTGAATACTCATTTACCGGTTCAGTGTATGATTATACTTCACGGCTGTATTAAAACTGTTCCTCGGTCTGAAATGGAGTCCAGAAGAAAGTTTTGTTTAGTAGTTTAGCCTTATAAATCTCCCTTCAACTACACCTGCGATTTCTCCGCGCGATAACACTAAATATTAAAGCTTTAATTTAAGCCCAGGCCATGAAGTAAACTTATCAAGGACCGCTAACCTTAAAAAGTGCCCTTCAAGACACTTTCTGCAAAATCGATGGCCACATTCTTCAGTTTGGACTGTATCTTTCAGTGGCAAATGACAGATTGGACATTGCAAATCTTCATCCACTGTACTCACAAACTCTTCATTGTATCCACCAAACGATGGATATCCCTCAGCTTCCGCCATATTTTTCACCTGACTCGAGCGTCGCAAGCGAGTTGAGTGTGTTAATAAAAACACTTTCACTTCGGGTCAGTCGTGAATGACCTGGGATTTTTCCTTTGTCAATAAACTGTCAAGAATATCATTTCAATATCACGCATAACCGTGACAGTGATTGATCACTCTTTCGAAAACAAATTAAAAAAAAGAAAATAAGAAAGAAGAACTTTAGAATGTCAGACTAATTTCAGATCAATTTGAGCGCCAGCTTGTTTCCCAAACAGCGTCAGGTAATTCAGCAAACGGTGTTTGAACGAGTTCTTTTGTGTTTGAAAATTCTTTTTTTTTTTATAGTAGTTTGCCTCAGGACATTTGGTCTATAAACCAACCTACATCTCCACTACAAGAGATCCGGAAACTAAAAGTATTCAGAACAGTTTATATGTGTATCATGTGGTTCTTTGCATTCTGTCAAAAGTGTAGTCTAAAGTTTCGTAATAAAGTCTATGATTGTAGTTCTCTAGCGCATGCTTGTACCGTAGAGTCACGTCAATGTGCTTTAATAAGCTTTATTCATCCATCTTAAAAAAAAAAACCAAATATACAATGGATTTACATAATTGGATCTAAAATTAAAAAGACACAATCATAAACGAAGGAGCCTTGCGGCCCTTGCTGTCTTGTTGCTGTCAGTAGCGTCCAAAAATTGTTTCATGGGTCTTTCACGTTTAAGCTCCTGAAGATCACTGAAACATCATTTGGCTTTCCTGAATTTATGTTCTTCTGAATGATACCTAATAACTAATCTGGTTGTTATCGGCTGGCATAGATAAACTCGAAATACTAGCCGAGAAGAGTTTAAATATATTACAGAATAGCTCAACATCCTGAAAAAGAGAATATCTTGCGTCGTTCACAAGCAAATAAGTCGTTTGTCATTTGTTTGTGGTAGAAGGCGTCGTAGAAGATTCTAACATTTTACCAGCCGGTGGTCGCATATAGTTTTTCACTCGGGATCCCCGTAGCAATGCCAGGGGGACGAAAAACGAGTTCCCGCGTAACTAATTTTTTAAAAAACTCATATTGTGGGGGAACAAAAACAGAAATAAAAATGAATAATCTAACCTGGTCAACAATCTATAAAAATGCATTGTATTTCTTTTCGTGCACAGCTGCAGCTAATATCACTGACTTTGACTGTGCAGTATTCAAATACTCCCTTTCACTGTTAGCTTTATATTAGAGGGTCACCTCGTTCAGCCTCTCTTAATCCGCGAGTTGTGGAAAAACTAGTAAGACAAAAACAACTGAAAAAAATTTAACACACAGACATAGTATAACTGAAAGCGGGCTACCTGTGGAACAAGGGCTTATTTTTTCAAGCACCTGAATGGACTAAGATGGCGATGATTTTACAAGGTAAGCGATATAACACGCCTTGTTATTTTCTGCCGGTGGGGAACCCCTATCATGAAGTAATCGGGTTGCGTTTAGGAAATGTTTAGAGGAACCCCCTAATTTTGTTTTTGTTTTCTCGTTTGCTTGTATGTTATAATATCATTACGTGACATTAAGATTTCTTGTTATCAATCTTAACTCAAATTCAACTCCACTTGTAACTCGATAACTAGCCGATCTCATAAATAAATGACACAGCGAAGTAACTTTAAAACATTAAATGGTGAGCTTGCTAGTGTCCCAGATCTTTGTTGTCCCTTCTGATGTAACTCTTTCCCCTCCAATACAGTTTGCCATTCACAGGCCATATTTCTATGTGTGTTTCTGTTGTTGACTGAACTCGGAAATTTTAATATAGGACAAGTTAGGAAGAAGATTAAAGGGTCAGATTAGACAGGCTGAAATTTTGGATACAGAAGGCGTAAAAAAGAAAAACAAAGTCCTCAGTTTGCAAACTTAGTTGTTAACATTCTTGCGCTCGTTGCTATCTACAACATAGGTTGTTCTACTAAATGTAAAAAGACGAAAGAACAGAATAATAATAACTGAAAGAGTCTGATATTCTCCATTATCTTTCTTTCACGAGATTCAATACTAGACCGACTAGAAAAGCTTCTATGTCTCCATAAGGACATATCCACTTGAAAGTCCAATAACATGGGCCTCTAATATTCTCGGCGTACTCAATCGATAAAAATCGATATCAATCAAGTGATTTTTACCGATTGATAACAGAAATCGGTGACAATCGATAAATTAATTTGGTGTGCCAAATCGATATTTTTCATGATTTTATTGATTTAAACGGAAGTCCAACACTGTTGTTACAGATGTATTTGGCATGAATTAAATAATGCAGCTGGGAATACAGGGATAATTGAACAATGAAGTATTTTGCCACTTAGAACAATTGAAACAAATTCCTACATTCACGAGAAAAACCGATCTCTAAACAAGAGAAATGAGAAATGTGGAAACTTTTACACACAAACGTTCGACAACCCTTTATTTTAGCAGCAACAAAAATGGCTCTGTTCAACTATAGTTAGTTCTTGCAGGTAAATATCGTGAAAAATACAACTCTAGATTGGCAAAATACAAACGAGCAAGTGTGAACATATCGTGAATATGCGTACCTTGGTATGGGGGGGTGGTTTTGGATTTTGGGAGCTTCCACCCACTGGGCTCCCTATAACACGCCCAGTCCTAACCTCGTGATGGCTTATAATCAATGTTCCTGCAAATTGTAGCATTTCTGCCCAAACGTAATGTAATAGGTACATTATTCAAAAATTTGTGACAAAGTTTAAATAAATTCAAGATTGGCTGGAGCAAATTTCGTTGTTTCCTCTAAACGAACACAAGCAAGTAGAAAGTTTAAAGCGTGCAGGTTAATGGCTATGATCTAGCGTCGGTGAGGTAAAAGTGAAAAACCGAGGAGGCAATTTGAGGACTTTCCGTTGGCGAGTCTCGACACCCTTTATGTCAAATGCGATGGAAGGCCAAGCAAAGACTTAATGAAACGTTCGGCTCAGATTCTTAACAACATGGGCTTTTTTTAAATAAAACACACAATGATTTCAAGGTTAAATCTGGATTTTGATATATTTCACGTCAATCATTTACAGGTTCACTGATAGCAGACAGGAAAAGAATAAAAATCCCTTGCCTAGTCCCTGTACGGTATTCTCTTAGGCCCTCACGTTTTGGTGACGTATCCGAGGCGAACGACCGGGGAAAGCCTAGACAAAAACAGACTGCGCACGCGTTTGTTTTATTTTTCAAAATGGTGGACTTAGCAGGTTTATATAAGATGTTGCAAACTGCGGCAAATTAGGGAGGTTAAGCAGCGACAACGCCAACAACAACGTCACCTGGAAATATAACTTTATTTCATTTGTGCTACTTCGCGATTATTTCAACTCGCTCACCTTTTACAAAAGTGGCGAACTATCCAGGAACCAAGAAAATGAAAAATTCACCGCCGTATGTTCACGTTCTCCTCAAAACCTTGAATATGGTCATTTCACGTTGTTGTTTAGCAGAGGACGACAAGAAATGTACCAAAATGTAAAACGCACGTGCAGAGCGATTGTTTTTGCTCATTAAACCTATTGTTTTGCGGCGTTGTCGTTGCCGTCGCCGTCGTCGTTGCTTAAGCTCCCTCTATTATGGTTTCAAAGCCCTTGTGGATGCATGTGTAATTGTGGATCGCCTGTTGCCATCTTTGCAAACTCCTGAAAATGTTATGCATGGACCACTTGCGATCGATTTTAGCTCTTGCGACCTTATTCCGACGGAGCCTTAACATGTAAACAACTGCGACTGAAATATGAAAGCTCTCTTAACTTTTTCTTCAACCGAATCATGAATCCAAAATTAAAACCGGTCAAGACATCAATTCTTTTGCTGTATGATGCAAAAATGAAGAAGAAACAAAGGCCTCACGTAATCTCCTGTGAAAAGTATAAAGGCTTACCTTTTGTGTTTCTCCTTCGTAGGTGTTGTTAAACTAACAAATTGCTGGGTCACACTCTCTAGTTCGCTTTCTAAAAACGTAGTAAGTAACTGGTTGAAAATAGAGCCTTTCATTACAAAATGATGATTTCAACGGCGAAGCCGATCGCTCATTTCCCAGTTAAATAAACTTATGCTTACCTTCAAATTGGTCGTCGAAAAGGCGCTTCCTAGAGGATAAAGCCATACCGTATGGTCCATTTATTTCCTTTTCAAAAATAATACGAATTAACTAGTCTTATACACTCGAAGAAGCATTCGCGTCGAAAATGAGTTCGAACTTACCACCTCTTCTGATTTTTTCCGCCATGGCGCGAACTGCTCAACGTGAAAACAAGTCGCGCTAAAAAACATTAAGACATTTGTCTCAATGTTTTATGTTTGTGTAGGCCTCGCTTTTTCGCTCGGACCACGTGACCCAAAACCGATTGACCGAGATGAAAAACAGAGAGGAGCCTAGGAACTAGGCAAAAACAAACCCACATAGTTGACGACTTCAGTTTCTGTGATCAAGAATAACCATTCTTGTATTATAAAACAAATTTGTCCAAAGTTGATTAACAAGGACTGTTGTATTTTCGCCGATAGTTTTTGTTCCCTGGTTCGTAACCTTGGGCTAACATACTATAATCTGCTGCGAAAACATTTTGCGTGCCACATGCACCTCGGACCAACATTTATCCCAAAATATACGTGTTAAAATACAACAGTTTATAGCTTACAATAATGAAAGAAAATGGAGAAGGCAAGATATATTTGTACTAATTATATGCCCTTTTCAATTAGATAACATCAGTTTTTCCCAAGATAAAAATTAAAACATAATACAAGAGACTGAGGAGACAATGAAACACTAAAGTGATATAGATGTTACAAATGTCGTTAAGTAGTGATTAATACTGATTAAAATTAATACTGCTAAAGTGCTCTTTACGATAATTTTGTAGAATTTTTTTTTGTTCAGTTGATTGTGAGTTGGAACTAAACCTATTTCGGGGGATCGATTTTAACTTGAATGAAAATAACGTCATCCACCAGGTAGCGTCTGGTTTTAAGATCAGTGTGTGATACAAACGTAGGGAAGCCCCAACCAGTGTTACTGTCTGCCTCAGGCCTCTGGAAACTATCACGTGTTCGGTTAGCTGAAAAATACTCGACAATATCTTTTTTGTCTTTTTCTTCTTGTTGTTGATCGATCAGCGTAAAAGTTACTTTTTTATGGAAAGGCCACGGTAACATGGCATCGTAGTCGCTTTTCAATATTCTAATATATATCGAGAGATGAGTATTCTTTCCATCGCTTTGGCCATTCGGCGACAATTGTAATTTAAATTTGTATCCATAGTCGTAAAACGGATCACTGAATATATCGGTTTCTTCTCCAGCTTTGGCTTTCCTTAAGACTTCACTAAAGTTGCTAATCTTCCACGTATTTTTAGTAGCATTGAATCTCGCCTCAAGCTCCCCAAGCTCTTCTCGGTTAACCTACAAAGAATAAAATAAAACAATTGAAAATGGTTTCCGTGATGAGAAACGATGTGGTGTATCCCAAAATGCTTTTTTCCAACGTTTTTCATTTTTCCTACAAGGACCGGCTTACTTGCTGTCTCGACTCATATATTGGCTCAAAAATTACGTTTTCAAAAAATATTCATAAAGCAGCATGATAAAGACAAAAGAAAAGCCCCAAAATTGTCTGATTTGGTAAAGACTTCTTCCATGAATCTCAATAAGGAAACAGGATCCATGATTCATGAACACAGACCATCTCACTGGTTATCAAGTGAAGCCCTGGCGGGTGGTTTAATTGGTCACTCAAGCCGGCTGCGGCGGTAGCGCCAACAAAATTAAGAATAATTTATGGGCGCGCGGAGATATGGAATTTATCTTCGAGTGTTCACATCGATACCTAACGAGTGAGCGTTGCGAACGAGTGAGATATCGAATGTGAACACGAGAAGATAAATTCCATATCTCCAAGCGTCCATGTATTATTCTGTTTATAAACGAGAATCAGCCATTCCATAAACCAAAACCATGCCATATATTCGAGAACCCGATAAATGTATTTCATTGTTTAAAATACTCCAGTGAAAACTCGGAGCTCTACAAAGTACAGTAAAAATAAACGAAAACGAAAACGTAAACGAAAGTGCAAGTTGCTATGGCAGCAAAAGATTTCCGGATTTCTGATTGGCTGATATTTTCACATGTAAAAAATTTCGTATTTTTACATGTGAAAATATATGGATTTTCTCAGTGGCAGAAATCCTAATAAAACACTGGTGTTTATATAATAAAACGTTATAACCAGGTGAAGCTAAAATTAGAGGTCACCAAATTTTCGTAAAGCCAGCAGGCATGAAAAAAATTTTATGAAGGTTGCGACATTTTTTATCGTTAGCATGTTTCGGATAAACTTCATCCATCTTCAGTACAGAACCCGCTTTAAATCTTTCACTAACTATTTAGTTTCGTTTGTCTTCTCAATATACATTTTCTGTTTCACGTTCCTTTATTATCGACACGCCGTGATTAACCATATTTTTACTTTTCTTGTCACGTTATAATTAGTCATAAATGCCCTATATTGGTTGTCACGTAATCGGCTTTATTGTATATTTCATGTACTGAAGATGGATGAAGGTTCATCTGAAACATGTTTACGATAAACAGTGTCGCAACCTTCATAAAAATTATAAAATTAGAGGTGTTTTTAACATGTTATAATGTTGCTATGGTGATTTGAGGCAGACAGCAAGGAATATTCTTCGTACTTAGTGAATCAGCCATATTTTCATATAGGATTACTATAATGATCGGTTATATGAAAGGAACAAAGTAAGTAGGCGTGTAAAAACAAGATGTAACGTACTACATGAAAATATGGTTCGCCGGCGAGGACTCCAACCTCGGTCTCCTACATTAAGGCAGACATGATACAGTAGAAGCAGGCGAAATAGCAATAATAATTTTAGTAGCGGAGCTTCGGGCGCCGAAGGCGAGCACGCCGAGCACCATGGGTAAGAAATGGGTAAATTTGATGGGAAATGCAGGCAAACAAAAAATCTTACATCCTACGAAAAGTTAACAAAACTCGGAGATTCTGAGATGATTGCTTCTTGCGAAGATAAACAGATATGATAATTTGAAAATGGGGAACAATGCATTCTAATAAGCATTATAATATGTGATTGCTTAGCCAGTGATGACAGTATTTAAGTTAAATTTCTTAGAGTGTCTACAGCTTGATGCCAGTTCGTTTCTGCTGTTAAGGGATGACATTTCCGGTTTACATATGATGAAGTATTTCTCCCATAGACACAAATTACATTTATTGTTAATGTTTGAATATGATTTTGCACGCTTCACTTTTCGCCATTCGATGACATAATCAATTTTCTGGTCGTTTAAGTTCCATATAAATTTGCTGAGTTCAGTTGCGTTTCTGTACCGTTCGTTTCTGAAAGAGCACATGTGATTTCTATATCGTAATTTAAATGTAGTGTCGCAAATTGTGACGTGGTGCCCTCTGCTTGATAAACGATGTTGTGTTCGTTACAATTTCCGTCCATGGGGCAAGACGCACTCAACAAAAGTGGTTACCAATACAACCTATCATACAATGACTCACCCCATAACATCCCACGAACAAGCAGAAACCGTCAAAGAAACAATACGTGGTTTAACCCACCGTACAGCAAGAATCCAAAAACGAATGTAGGGAGGAGCTTTCTGTCTCTCATCGACCATCACTTTCCCAAATCAAATCCACTCCACAAAATCTTTAACCGCAACACTCTTAAATTGAGCTACAGCTGCATAAGCAACATTAAAACCACTATCTCGAACCACATAAAGCTGACATCAGCAAATCATCAACACCCTTTGAAGGAGCGAAAAACAACTGTAACTGCCGGAACAAAAATCGCACTTCTCGACTAATCGATCACTAGCCTAACAACACTACAGTTATGAGGGCGAAAAATAATCGAATAGCTTTTCAAACTCACGCTTTCTGAAGAGAAAATCCTTGCCAATTCAAGCTCGTGTTTTGCCATTTTACTCTCAAGTCCCGGATGATGTAATCAACGTTTGGACGGTAAAGGTTAGTGCCCTTTTCAACCAGAAAAAAATACTAAGTCTTTGGCTGGGTCAAAAATTTCCGATAATTTCACGCTTCCCGACTAAAAAACATCCCTGAGACCTACTTTCTATAGCCAAATACTGTCACCTCCTCAAGCAAAGCTCACAATATGCAACCCTTAGTCTCTGCCCGAGTAACTTAAAATTACGCGTTTAGCTCAGAAGAGAACTCAGAGGGAGTATATTGGACGAGGCATACGTTGCACCCGTAAGACTTTTTTCCCTCATTAGACTTAATGATGTCCTCAGGAAAACTTTGCTTCAGGAAGCCAAACAAAAAGCTAGGTCTAATGTTTTTCTAATTATCTGGAGTGCTTAGGGTCAAATTGTTCAGAACGGGTTGATATTCCCCTTTGTATCATTAACCACTTCAAGATTAGCAACCAAATAAGCAGGAAAGGGTACCTCCAGAAGTTTTCACTTAGGTATAAGAAATCATGTCAGTTTATGAGTGCCACACAGCAAGGGCTAACTAGTTCCTTGCATTCATCATATCCTGAAATAACCGGTAAAGTTGAGGCTTTAAGCCCTACCACTAGCATCAGTTACATTGCTAGACAAAACAACTGTGATTTAGAAAAGCAGGGCTAGCAAAAAAAGCCCATATTCGACTTATATTATTGTAATATCTGTCTGGATTTGTAAGAACATACCCTTTCCACGTTTGTCAATATATCCAACGAATACATATAAATTGACTTTACATTTTGTGTTCTTTAGCATTTCCGTTGTAAACGCATCTTGCCATGCAACTTCCCGCCAAAACAAAGACGGGCGCATTAGCATTATGGGATTGCGTACGGGGTACGGACGGACAAAAGTGACGTCATAACCGAACCAAAATTTTTCACATTCATGGGTTTCCCAAATTTTCATAGTTATGGGGCTCCGCGCGCGCGCGCCGAAGCTCCGCTAATATATTTCCCCCGAAACGAACAAAGGAATCCGAGGTTTTGTAAAAGTAACCTGCGTTGGCGCCAGTTATATGCGCTTTCTTCGAAATCTGATTGGCTCATTGCGTTGTGAACGTCTGAGTGGCTAGTTGGTTTTGGCTTTAAGTAAATATATAATTACGCAATATTTCAAGTGAACAAATACAGCAGAGTTTTGCTTAAGTGGACTTCTCAAGGAAGATACAAGGAGATATTTCATAGCTTACCTGTTCCTTGCCCAGCTTTGTCACTGTTTCCTCTAGTAATTCTATCGAAGTGGTCTCCACTGTGTTGAGCTGAGTTTGAAAAGTATCTAACTTTTCGTTAAATCCCCTGAACATATCATCAAACAGCTTCAATTTATCTTCCAGCGTATTGACCTTCTCGTCAAGTTCACGTGTAACGCCTTGCGACTTTTCCAACTCCGCTTGGGTGTAACTAAGCTTTACACAGGCCAAGTCAAGGTGAACTCTCGTAGCACACTGAAGATGGGATTCAACCTCTCTTCGCTGAACCTACAGGAACAAATCAAAGTATCTTAATATTCTGATAACCTTAGCACTGAAAAAAAACCGTTCCCACAGGAAGAAGAAACATGCGTTATAACGTGATTAACCCTCCTATGTTATGTAGTATTGCCTCACAGGTTACCATAACAATGAATAATCAGATAATGGTAATTATATATGGTGATTGTCGGCAGCCGTTGGGACGGAGTTGGCTTTCCGCAAATCAATACAATCTAAATATAGCTAAGGGTGAATAGCGGTTCTGATTGGATCAAGGAATAAAGTTAATAATCTTGTCATCCAGAGGAAAGTAACCATTGATAATCAAACTGCAAATAGAATTAGATATTGTAAAAACAAAACGTTTTCGAAGTACATGGCGAATATTTTCTAAGTTGGGAAGAATATATTGATTACAATGCTACTTACACGCTTACTTACTCCCCTTAAGCTTCACTTAACCTTGAATAAATCACAACTTATTTCTTGGATCTAAATTAAACCTAGACATTACAGTTGTCAAATGAAAAGTGAACAGGTTAGTTAAAGCTTTTGTTATAGCGTATAGGCTTCGGGTAGAAATGAAGCTGAAACCTTGAAACGTAGAAAGAGCTACAGGTAGGTTACACGAGAAAAACTCTTATGCTCTCGTCAAACTTCCACATGTAGCAGCATGTTCAAATGCTGCCTTCTAAGATTATGAATGTTGATTTAGTGTTTCGTTTTCTGCCTCCTTTCGTTTTTTATACTCTTCAGACCTTTCTCGATCACGCAGTATCAACCCATTGAACAATAATGGAGAGTGAAACAAACCGTTAACCTGTCTATCAACTGAAATTACCCCACTTTCGCAAAGAAATCTATTGACAATTTCCTTTCATATGTAAAACCTTTTAGTATGTCCGTGCAATTATTTACACTGCCATTCAGCTGACCCATGACGATAACGTAGCCTGGAAGATTAAATTTTTTTCACCATAACCGATTACGATTTGTTAAGCATCTAACTCAACTCAATACGTGGCTGCATTCACACTATAATAATAATAATAATAATAATAATAATAATAATAATAATAATAATAATAATAATAATAATAATAATAATAATAATAGATCAAAATATATTGAAATGTATAAAAATCCGAAGCCCATCTACGTCATCTATTATCGTTTACAAGTTCTCAAAGACATACTGTAATACGAGTCTATTAACAAACGATAGTTTGAAGCGTCCAGTGTTTACCTTAGGGTACATAAAAGTACCGTAAAATTCCTTGTAACGGAGAGTTCTTACAAGAGGCCTTTCTAAAAATCTGAATGTCCCCTTTTTCCCTGATATCCACTTTCTTTGAAAAATACTTCCGTTAAATACTTCCGTCATACATAGGACTCCGTTAACAGAGAATTAACTGTCCAGCATAGACTCCACGGGATATTTAAAGGATATTATACTTTTGCCCAAACTTCGCTTTCACTTCACCTAGGTGGTGAATAGTATGACGAAAAAGAGAAAGGGCGAGGCGCGAAAAGCTAGATAATCAGCCAGAACCAATAAACAGTGAGGATCGAATCTCACACGCCTGACGTGAGGTAGAGTCTCATAGCCCCATCCGGACGCATATGATCCAGCCCCCATAAAACCTACAACAATGAACATGTTCAAAATTTTTGAACAAGGAAACTTTCAAGGAACTGAATTGAACTTTTTTTCGTGCACGCGAGAATATACAAATCGTGTCAAGGAAACCTTCCTCGTGAACACTGAACCTGGCACAAACTGCAGTTTGTGCCAGGTTCAGTGTTCACGAGGAAGGTACATGTGCTTGAAGTACAATCAAAGGCTCCTGTGAGCCAACTCGTGAATGCAGATGACACATAGTAATTGCAATTTAGACGGCTACGGAAACTTCCTCAAAAGCTAAAAGAAATTATATCTTTGCCCGATTATGTAACGAAAAATGACCATTCTTGTACTATTAAAATGATCGTCAAATTATTCTGTACAGATTGAATAAGCCGATTATTCTGATGCGCCGATTAAAAAATATCACGTGTTTTTTTTATTCAAAGTTTATAGGAGCACGCCATGTGCAGCTACGTCATGCAAATTCGTGTGATAGTTCGCGGCTACTGGATTTCGCGATCGGGCTAGTGGATTCTAACCATCACTTGCCCGATGGGCAAGTGAAGTTTTTTTGGGAATTAAAATTACAAAATTACTGTAGGGCAAGCCGATCTCACAAAGGGAAATATGTTCAACAAAGTATCGCATTACGATTCATGCCCGACATAAATGCGTGAAATTTTTCCTTTGGAGTTCAGTCCACGCAATCCTCAAGTAAAAATAATGAACTATGACAAGCTCTTGCTAAATAATAATTATTTATCGACCGCGTCCTTTTGCTTTCCCATAAATTACCAGTTGTAAATTTCGAAAATGAAACATTTTTTCCCTTTGAAACCTCTATGAAAGCTGACAAGATCTTAAAAGTGTTCATTTCACCAGAAATTTGCATAATTTTGTTTACGACGTCAATGATGCGTGACATGGTACGTTCCGCTTTCGCGTGAAAACTGACAAATTAAATTATTTTTTAATTAAATTATTTTTAAATTAAATTATTTTTAATTCTTGAAAGAAACCGCACTTCGTAGAAAAAAACGAAAAAATCCTATAACTTTGCTCAGATTCAACGAAAAATCCCCATTCTTACACTAAAATGATTGTCAAATTATTCTCTACAGAATGAATGAGAGAATTCTGACGCGTCGTGAAACAAATTTTCACGTTTTTTTTTTTTTTCACTAATTGAGTTTACGACCCCGGACTTTCTGAAAAACTGAAAAAACTTGAAACTTTGCTCAGATTGAACGAAAAATCGCCATTCTTGCACTAAATGATCGTCAAATTATTCTCTACATATTGAATAAGAATTTCCTGATGCGCCATGAACAACAAATGTTCGCGTGTTTTTTCCACTAATTGAATTTAAAACTCATTCACTGCGCACGCCCGAAAGTTAACGACAAAACCGACTGATCGACCGACCAAGTCGAGAGTCAGCTATCGCTATAACTCGTTCATTGCGCATGCGCGCATTCACGAGTTAAAAAGGGGATCGTTACTTAAACACCACACGACTACTACGAGTAAGTTACGAGTAGTATACGGATTCATACGAGTACATACGAATACATACGAATGACAAGCGATTGATATACAAGTAACATACAAATACATACGAATAACATACGATCGCACAAGGGCAATACGCGAGAAATCTATCTTTTTATGTTATATTAGGAACCAAAATCGGGGACGGAGGTCGTAAGTTCATAGTGCGCGCGTCACTATGTCTTGTGCAATTTGTGTAAACATGCGCGCAAGCTCCCCCCTCCTCCTCCCATGATTGCGATGATGACAACGATGCAGGTGACGATGATTACAAAAACCTTCAGTGACAAGGTGTGGGACGACTCCTGCTTCTCCCCATTTATTGATTTTCGTTTTTTAACCTTGGCATCGGTTTGCATGTTTCCTTAACATGACAAAATGGTAGATTTCACGCGTATTACCTTTGTGCCGTCGTACGTTACTCGTATGTATTTGTATGTTGCTCTTATGTACTCGTATGTATCCGTATGTTACTTGTAGTACTCGTGTGGTGTTGTAGTCACGATCCAAAAGGCGCTCCATTCTTGAAAATTACCTTGATTGTACAGCCCATTTCAACATATGGACACGAAATCATAGTCAGCGGACAATCCTTCTCAACATGAGACAAAATCTGTGAAAAAATTACATAAATCGTTTCTAAGACTCTAATATATAAAGATGAAACAAAGCAGCACAAAACGTTGTGTTTGGGGCTGCAGCGAACGGGGAAATAAAAATAGACATAACCAAATCTACATTACCAGGAGAATGCTTCTGTAATTATAAAACCATTCATCAAATAAACAACAACTCCCAGCTTGAGAATCCCCAAAGAGCAAAAGAATAGATTATATTTTCGTCTATAACATACCCTGTGAGCAGAGATCCATTCGATCTTCCGATTTTTCTAGGAAGATCGAATGGATCTCTGCTCACAAGGTATCTGACAGTGAGATGTGAGCAAATAAGTCTTACTTGAACCTTCTAGAAGGCAGATGATAAGAAAGCGTTTAACTTAATGAGTTCTTGCACTGCGTATCAACGGAGGCATTTTTGAATTATTCGGATAGATAGACAAGACGGACGGAATGTCCTTAATAGAAAGAGTCCGTAACATGGGAAATTTATTTCAGTCAAACGTCTGTTATTTATTATTTCCGGGGATTTAGCAGCTGTCCGTATTATCGGGATGTCCGTAATAGCGAGGTGTCCGCAATGCGAGAGCTGACTGTAATACGACCACCTTTGGCCGTTAAAATGTAGTTGTAATAACGGAGTGCTAAGATTAACGAGGCTGTAAAATAAAGGAAATGACTGGACTTTCGATTCGTTCAGGGCACAAAAAAGTGGTCGTAAGAACGAGGTGGTCGTAAGGCGGGGTTCCACTGTAGATGTACCTTTTTTCAGTAAGTGACGCAGGCATACTCGGAAAAAGAAAATTCAATTGCTCCTATCAGGAGTCGAACATTAGACCTTCCGATTACTAATTCAGATGCTCTACCACTGAGCTACAGGAGACTCGTAGATTCGGACATTAAACTACGTTCATGTTACAAACAACTTTCATACTACTAGGATTTGAATGTGGTTGCGTGGTATATTTGAGTAAATGATGGAATGATGTACTTTTTCCTCCTGTAGCTCAGTGGTAGAGCAAAGACATACGATCACATTTCTTTCAAAAATTATCAGTGTTAGACTAAAATTTTGCGTTGCTATTTTATACTAATCAAATTTGAAAAGTACCTCTTTCCTTGGCTCCGTTTGAATAGACAGACTGAGAGAGAAAAATAATCTCGTTCCACTTACAGAACATAAAAATATTGCAACCGGTAACAATTTAAAAACATTATTCAGCTTAACTCCTCTTTTCACTAAAAGTCTCATGCACAGAACCTACCTCTTCTCTTGGGATGACTGCTCCACAGTTCTCGGGACAGTTTAATGGGAATCTTTTACATTCACTTTGATGGACCTTAAAAAAAAAAACAATATTGAGAACCTTAAAAATAGGATAATTTCCTCTTAGTAGAAAAGTAGCAAACTACGTCGTGGGTGTGCAAGGTGCTACATATTTTGTGCTTGACATAATTTTGGGGCCCACAGTTTTACAACTGAAAGAGTTCGCAGACGTGCTGCTCACTAGTTTTATCTAAAAAATTAGATAATTTCCTCTTAGTAGAAAAGTAGCAAACTAAGTCGTGAATTACTTGTTTTTCTTTTAGTTAGTTAGTTAGCTAGCTAGTTAGTTAGTTAGTTAGTTAGTTAGTTAGTTAGTTAGTTAGTTAGTTAGTTAGTTAGTTACTAAAATTAGTTATCTATATATTTAATAATTTATTTATTTATTTATCTATCATTTTTTTCGCTTGTGGGCTGACACAATTGAGAGATAACTGTCGAGCGTCATGAAATTCAACCACTCACTTAGTTTGCTGTTAATGTATTCAAAACGGTTCCATTATTTTTACTTCTCAACAAACCAAGGTTCTTACCTTTGTATTACACGCTGCATGTGACGCACTACAGTACGTGCATCGAAGAATTCTCCATTCACACGTGATGCTCACGTGTTCTTGCATTTTGCCCCTGGTTAGCTTCACTTGACAATTTTCGTTTGTGCAAGAAACAACTTTGAATGGGCAGGATTCTAAATGCTCCTATTTTGTTTAAGAAAAATCGAAAAATAGCATTTAAAATGAATACTTTTACAATATCTTGCTCTCATAAAGAGAGAGAACAAAAACAATCGTATTTTAAAATGTTTTACAACTTTCATTTCATTTTCATTTTCATTTTACAAATTCGCCCTGTGGCAGGTGGGAAAACAATAGAACACTAGGTCCCCTGCTGGTTAAACCCACCACCTATTCCATTCCCCAACCAACCATGAGAGTACACACACAAAGACCAGACCACAACACCGAGAACTACGTCCCCTACTCTTTGCGAACATTGAGTGGGAGTTATTTACAAACAAGGGTTGTGAGACGTGGCCTACGATTTATCGTCCTTATCCGCGAAGACTAGAAAGTCTAACCATTTGCAGATGTCAGAGCAAAGGCAGCGCTTTCTCCTCAGTTATTTAAAGACCCTGAGTGTTGGTCCAGCCGGGGTTTGAACCTAACAGTTAATGTTGTCTGATAACTTTTCAGAATTGAATCATACAATCGAGATTACGGTGATACAATCTTGTGCGGAAAAAAGGGCTTTTCAAACAAACAAAATGTCCTATTAGCGTTTTAATTCTTCACTGGATAAGTGGGACTATACCTCAGGTATAAATATGGCAGCATAATACAAAAGAACGTTATCGTTTATCATTAACTTCTCAGTAGACTAGCGTGCTAGAGGCGATCTTCGTATTCCTCTTTTGCTAACAGTCGTCTTGCATGCCCTGATAGGTTTGTTTCATCCGCCTTTCTGTCCCATCCACGGGTCGCATCAAGGGGAGTGGGGTGCGGTTTAGACTGCCTGGTTCACTTAATTAATCCGGCCTTGTTTTTTATTTTTAATTTCTAGTAAACCATGATTTGTATATATTCAACAGAACGTTATCCTTGTGTATTTACGCTGTGCAAAATTTGTGACAGTACTAATAATTTCTAACTTGAAACGGATCGTTCCTGGGAGGTTTAATCAAGAATGACCCACTTATTATCTATTTCAGTTCACAAAAATTATTTCGGAAAATGGAGTATCTTACGTCTTTTGACCTCAGTTCACCAGTCCACTGACATCCTCCACTTGGACACTTGATAATAAACGAAAGAACCTTTCGATTTGTTCCTAGATAGTTTAACACGTCAAAGCCCTGCTGTGAACAAATGTACGAAATATCGCTCGTGATGCGCTGACAGGCCATCGCGGCCGACCGCAAACCCATAGGGAGCACCACATCAAAATAATAACAATCATTCCAGTGAAAACCCAATAATGGGAAGTCATAAGGATCAACGTAAAATTGGCGATAGGCTTTGCGCAGGTCACATTTATAAATCAAACAACCCGGTCCCTTCCGAGCTATTAAACTAGCAATGTGATCCACCGTAGGATATGTCAGGGAAAACTCCACCCCTTCATGCAGCGAGTTATCGAC
The DNA here is from genome assembly GCF_977016875.1 of Pavona decussata. Classification (NCBI taxonomy): domain Eukaryota; kingdom Metazoa; phylum Cnidaria; class Anthozoa; order Scleractinia; family Agariciidae; genus Pavona; species Pavona decussata. The sequence continues at coordinate 2,504,787 of NW_028145436.1, read as the reverse complement.
TCCGACGTTGACAGACGTGTTTAAAGGCCAACTCAGATCAAGGATAATTCGCCGTTCGACAGAATCTTTCTTTGGTACAGAATTCAGAGGCGACACCGCCAGCCGCCCAGAAAATGGAAGCGATGAAAATGGACCTGCCACAGAATGCCTCGCAATCTCAGTGTCAATATAAAGGTTTAAATCACGGGGATAGTTGGTGGCGCCAGAGTGATTGCGTAACTGGCTGACTGGAAAACCAAACTGTTCGTAATCATAGCCAACTGGCCAGCCAAACTCAAGATAATCAACGATATTATTGTCATGATAAGCACTAAGAAAGGACCTCCACCGAGGAATGTTAAGCTCGGAAACTAAAGGTATCCGTAATCCTCTGTAATTAGGAACACCCGAAGTAAAAACGCGCTCATGAAGCGCAACCATGTTGGCACTAAATTCATCTGGATTGCTATAAGCGCTAGTGTCAAATGAAAGTGTTCGCGAAGTAACGAGAGACGAAACAGTGTCCTGAGTAACTGTCCGGGAAAATTCTTGATTATCTGTTATGAGAGACGCAACAGTGTCCGGAATAAATGTCATGGAAAAGTCGTGATTATCCGTATTACAAAATTCCTGAAAAGGGGTGCTGTGAAAATCTGAATTGTCCTGATGAACGCAAAAAACCTGTGCAGATGTCCTGCTAAAAACACAATTGTCCTGAAATAAGTTCCTGGTAACGTCCTGAGAACCGGCAACAATAAAGTCCTGAATTAACGGAATACACGTGGCATTGTCTAGTCATTCTTTCGGTTTGTTTGGGCAATCATCCGCGTACTCAGAATGCATCCGTTTAGCCTTGTCCTTCACCCAACACGCCGCACAAATATGGCAAAGCCATTTCTTTTCCCCTTTAAGCATGGCGTAGTGATCTTTGGAGTGGGAGCACGAACCCTTCTGGTAATCACGGCAAAACAAAACTGCATTTGAAGAAGAGGGGGCGGGGCGCTTTTGGTCCTTTGTCTTCTTGTGTAAACCCGCGAGGGTACGATTTTCAAGGTGAAGAAATGAGTCCCCCCAGTTAAGACGGCCTCTCTCGATTTCTGATAAAATCGCCGCGTGAAAACTGCGATTCGTAAATGGACGCAAGATACATTAAAGCTCCCAAGTGTTCTGTGCGATGCTTGCGTTCGTGCGAAGATACTTGCGGCAACAGTAGGATAGCACTGTATCCGGCAACAAATTCCTCTAAAGTTAGCTCATCATAGCTAACGTTCTTAGATACATAACTCATACTCAATTCACTATGCGGCCATAGTTGGCGCCGTACTACACGCGTAGCAATTTTCGCCGTTTTACCGGATTTCAAGTGCCGCTTACCTCGTTCCTTTCTTGATGAACGCTCAGTTGAAGAAGATTCATCGTCGCTGTCTTCGCTTGACGTGGATTCGTCTGCTGCGGCTGCCGAGGCAGAAGAAAGACCCATTTTACTGAGTCGTTTTTCCACTTTGTGAGATAACTCTTCGAACTCACGAAGGTCGCGGGAAGAAACTTCTCTGCCGTTTTTGGAACCAATTTTCTTAGGCACCTTTCTCCCGGTCTTGCTTGTACCCGTGGCACGCGCGAGCTTGAGCTGTTCTGCCACGGTTTCCTTTTCCAACTCTTTTAACTTTTGTTTTAACGCTACTAACTTTACTTTTTGGCGGGCGTTATCCAGCGTACTCTCTTGCTTCGCTATCAAAGCCTCTAATGCTTCCGCTGTCTCATCTGGAATCTCCTCTTCGTGTCCCTCGTGGTCCTGATCCGAGAGAACTAGGGATTCTTCGGTGTCGCGCTCCGATTCACTATGATCTGTAGTATGTTTGCGAGCACTCATGATAGCGTTGTCCAGTCCGTGTAATGTCCTGTAGTTTACACGTTGTAACCGTGGCCGCAAATTGTACATAAAAATTACTCTTGTAAATAATCAAGGTACGCCCGCTAAACAATGTCAACTGAGGAACTCCCTATAGTCACATGCTATATGAACCATATCCGTTAATCAGTAACCATGATGCAGTTGACGTTGTCAAGCGTACGTAACAAATTGCGTAATACACACCTAGCTCAAATTAATTATTTTAAGCAGGGCTAAAAATATAACAATTATTGCGGAAAATGGAGTATCTTACGTCTTTTGACCTCAGTTCACCAGTCCACTGACATCCTCCACTTGGACACTTGATAATAAACGAAAGAACCTTTCGATTTGTTCCTTTGTCAGGGAACATGTCCTACAGAAAACAAATGTTATGACTGCCGTGTAAGTCCAGGATGACGCTAGCCACAGCGTTGATTTATAGTTCCTACGTTGACATAAGAAGTTTTAGAAACAGAAAAGTCGAGTTTAAAGATAAGCTTTTGTTACCCTTCTAGCAGAGCGTTTCTTTCTGGCATGATTTTAAGCATGTTGGCTTGTTAAGTGTCTCTCGGGGACGCTAAACAAGGGAACTAAGCGACTGATAACAAGACACGCGAACGACTTCCGTACATGTTAAAAACTTGCCAAAAAGAAACGCTCTGCTAGAAGGGTAAGCTCTAGTCAGGAAGCAAAACCAAATATGAGTGGAGGAGTTTTGCTACCCACATTAATTATGACTGATTAATTCTTGCATACAAAAACCTGACAAATAGGAAAGCGAGGAAAGGCCCACTCTGGGACATAAGTCGCTGAAAAATCGCCTTAAGTCGCTTAAAGAGTTGCTTCAATTTTAAAGTGTGTTTTGTTTAAGTCGCCTTAAATCGCCCTAAGTCGACCAAAGTTACGGCGACTTAAGGTCCCGGAGTAGGCCTGAGGAAAACAAGCATTACATGCACATAAATCTCGGTTCTTGTTATATCTGGTTTGCAAATTTTGGTAACAAGTAGGATTCCTCGAACCACACTGTTGCCTCACCAATAATTAACTAGAAGGGCCCTGATTTTTAAGGCAGCATTCCCTTCCTCAGCCGTGCCTGAGTTCAGCACTTCCTCCAAGAATAGCATGCCAGTCCTTGGAGAAATTCCTGTGGTGTTTACAACTAGATGCACAGGCTCAGCGAAGTTACGTTCCATCTCATATTCTGATTCAAAGCAACCAGTTTCAATACTTTTCATCTTTGCATGCTCGTGGCAAAGTGACTACCGTGTAGCATGAAAATTTTGCTGGTTCTTATTTTTGCGGATTTTGCGGATTGACCACGATCCGCAAAAATTAGTTCCCGCAGAAAAAAATACCCGCAAAATAAAACGCCGCAAAAATAACTCCCTTCAGTCAAATTGAAAACTTCGCTTGTAATAGACTTGTGCCACTGGGCGTTATAAATTAGACTCAAACATGGACATGGACAAGATATTCCATTGTAAAAGGCAACCAGAGCTTAGACACATACTGTAGTCTGTTTCGCAAACAAAACCATATGTAAAGAACAAAAAATGTAAAGTGTACAGTAATTCAGTACATTAGATTGGCACGAAAGGGGTCATCTGAAGAAAGATAAGATAAGATAAGATAATACTTTATTGAACACTCCCCAGAGGGGCTTTTCAGTGATCAATACATAAACACCATTTGCTAGGGCGTTTGCGATGCCAGATCTTTTACATCCATTCTCAATGATTGCGGGGTTTTTCTGCTTCTTGAACAATGAATCGCAAAAATTAGTTCCCACCAGAAATTTCAGTCATCTCGAGCCGCAAAAATTTGTTCCCGCAAACCACAAACTATCGCCAATCCGCAAAATTTTCATGCTACACGGTATGCTTAATTCAATCAGTTCCCGTGGCTTCATAGTTAACCAACATATATTTGCCCTTTTTTTGAACGAATCTAGACAAGATTTATCATAGATTAAATTACTGATACTTGCCCCCGATAAAGCTTCCGACTGATCAAGTGTAAAGGTTTTCAACATGTCTGTGACATATATTATTCATATGTAAAGATATTATGTTATGTCTATTACCCTTTCCCGAGTCAGGTTGTTTCGATCCACTGGACAGCTTAATGGTTTGTCATCACGTTCCAGCCTGTATAAAAATAATTCAAACAAAATTTAAATTCAAAATTCCGGTTGCCAGACTGCAACCTTTGATAATATAAATACCGACCACGATAGGCCTTTGCACATTCAGTTGAAGCCCTGTTCCTGCTTTTCTTTCATAGACAGGTTTGAATATCGCAGCAGCCGTTAACAGAGCAACTCAGTTCCTACATGAAGAATATGATATCAATAAACAACCAACAACAGTTGCGTAAGCCGATGAATGTTTAATTATTCTGAGATATGTCAAATTTCCGCACTACTGATTTCACTAATCTATGGAAAATAAGCAAACGAGCACTTTGTCGGTGTATTCCGTTGAATTACATTGCTTTTCCGAAACTGTTTCTGATCAAATGTACACTACGTTCCTGTTCGTTTTCAGACTTTAACGAACAAACTCGTCAAATTGGGGTTTTACAGTTGCTTTTACATACCCTACATAGGAATGCTCGGCTTATATTTCTCGGCGCCTGTATTACATGTAAAAGTGTTCCTCGGTTTAAATGGAGTCCAGAAAAAAGGTTTGTTTAGTAGCTTAGCCTTATAAGTTTCCTTTCAACTACACCTGCGATTCCCCGCGCAATAACACTTAATATTAAAGCTTAAATTAAGCCAAGCCCACGAAGTAAACTTATCAAGGAACGCTAACCTTAAAAAGTGCCCTTCAAGACACTTTCTGCAAAATCGATGGCCACATTCTTCCGTTAGGACTGTATCTTTCAGCGGCAAATGACAGATTGGACATTGCCAATCTTCATCCACTGCACTCACAAACTCTTCGTCGTATCCACCAAGCGATGGATATCCTTCAGCTTCCGCCATATTTGTCATCTGACTCAAACGAAACGACTATCGCTCTTGGGTCAGTCATGAGTAACCTGGCATTTTTCCTTTGTCAAGAATATCATTTCAATGTCACGCATAATCGTGACAGCCTGATTGTTTACTTTTTCGAGAAAAAAAAGGAAAGAAAGAAAATACGAAAGAAGAACTTTAGGATGTCGGATCAATTTCAGATCAATTCCTTTTACTTGACGGAGGAAGTTTGTTTCGCAAACAGCGTCAGGTAATTCAGCAAACGGTGTTTCAACGATTTCTTTTGTGTTCGAAAATGGTTTTTCTTATTGCACATTGCCCTAGGACATTTGGCATATAAACCATACTGCATCTCCACTACAAGAGATCCGGCAAGGAAAAGTGTTCAGAACAGTTGATATCTGTATCATGTAGTTTTTCGCATTCAAAATACATAGTTTTACACTCGAGAATCGAACCTGGGAGGGAGGGGGGGTACTCCCAAAAAAATTGGATAGGGATGTGCGGCCCGCTTCCCAAAACCCTTACCCTATTTATGACCAAATTCTGCGATTTTTCCTACCCTATTTATGACCTGACCAAAAATGTGATACCCAATTTATGACCTGATAGTGTCTGGTCAACTTCAGTTCAAAAACCCCTGGAGTCCAGCTCGTTACAAGCTGTTGCGGCACGTACACAGTACTGTAAACATCATGAAATTCAAGACTAGATTGAAAAAAATAGAAACCCTATTTATTACCAAAATGGCGGCAAAATGGCTAAAATCGATACCCTAGTTATGACCAAAGTGGCTGAAAAACCATACCCTTTAGGGCCGCACATACCTATCTAGCCCTTATAAGGAGTACCCCACCCTCGGATCGGCGTGGTAAGCCAGGGGGATGACAAAAGGGGTTCTCGAGTATCTAACTTTCAAAAAAATTCTTTCATATCGTGAAGCGCTGACGGCAAAACCTCCCCGTAATACTTCAGAAAGTTATTGTAGAAAGTTGTGAATTGCATGTTTAATAAAATGAGAGATAAAAGAACAAAAAAATAGTTTGAATGTCGTTTTGTTTTTTGTTTGAAGAACTTTCTTTGAACTTTAGTTGTTGTTCCACTCCAGATTGATTAATTAAAACTTTTATCTTTGGTTTCAAGTATTAAAATCCATTGTTTATAGAATGTCAGCAGCGATTTAGTCAAGTTGTACCTTTGGCTTCGTAACTACAATGAAAACCCAATGTGACACCTGTACCGGATATGAAACAACGCTCAACAAGATGACACAATTCTAAAAGTGCGTTTTCCTCCTGGATGAAATAATTGCCAGTCGCAATTCAGACAACTCACTACTCAACTTTCAGTCGTTTCCCGTACATTTTTAAGCTTTCCCAGGGAACCTCAGTAAAACTGACCTGCCTTTTTGTGTTTCAGGAGTTTGCTCTCATGTGCTATGCTGAGAAGACAGCGCAGTGCTTACTTTTTACCTTCGACGGCTGATATTGGATTAATACTGCTCCTAGCAATCGCTTCATATCTGCATAAGCAAGCGTATATTTTGCTCTAAGGGCCAGAGGCGTTTCTCGCGCGATCTTGATGTCAAAATGTTTCTGAGTTGGCGCCGCATGTTACTCTGACGACTTGCTCCGCTCGTTAGTCGGCCTATTTGACCGACTGCTGGACCAGAAAAAGACGCGCGAAAGAAAACTTTGGCAGCCAGGGTATGTTTATGTAACAAAATAGGTGGAAAAAATGTGCGATAAAAGCACATGATGGATGCAGGGCTTTACAAAAACCTTTCATGTATATTTTAAAGGAATCCAAACAGAAATCAGTATTCAAAGATAAAGAATAAATAATGTAACCTGGTCAACAACCTATAAAAAAGCTGTGCTGATATCACTGATTGTGAGTGCAGTATTCAAATATTCCCTGTCGCTATTAACTTTAGAGGGTCACCTCGTTTAGCCGCTCTTCATCAGCGAGTTTTGGAAAAACTAGTGAGACAAAAACAACTGAAAAAAAGTTATCACAGAGACATAGTATAAATGAAAGAGGTTACTGACCTGTGGAACAAGGGATTATTTTTTCAAGCAAATGAATGGACTAAGATCGTGATGATTTTGTAAGGTCAGCGATATAACACGCCTTGTGCTTTTCTTCCGGTGGGGACCCTCTTTCATGAAGTAATCGGGTTGCGTTTAGGAAATGTTTAAAGGAACCCCCTAATTTCGTTGTTGTTGTTGTTGTTGTTGTTGTTATTGTTTTCTCGTTTGCTTGTATGTTATAATATCATCAAGTGGTATTTAGGTTTCTTGTTATCAATCTTAACCCACATTCAACTCTACTTGTAACTCGCTAAATAGCCGACCCCATAAATAAATGAGACAGCAAAGCAGGCCCGTAGCAGGGGGAGGGGCAGGGAGGGCATGAGCCCCCCCCCCCCCCCCCCAGAATTTTTGGAAGTTAAAAAACAATGTGCCAAAAAAAAAATGATAATTAATACAGATTAATGTGTACTGATCAATCAGTCTTGAACTCTGATGCTGTAAGTGCCTTTTTACAACCTTCATTTGTACCTGTCAGTTTCTTTCGCTAACAGTTTGTTTTTATATACAACGGCAACAAAGGCAATCCTTCCTTGTGAGTAGGAAATAAGAACCAAAATGGATCGAAATCAACAAATCTCAAACCGTGAAAGCTGTTGAAATAAACTACTTGTTTTTTAAGACATCCGCTCTGATTGATAGCAATATAAATGCCCTTAGTTTATAACAATTTAGTATTCACGCGTTGTCGAAAGCCACAAAAATATGTCCTCTCAAGAGCAAAATTTTCTTGCAGTCAGATTCTCACTGCCCGATTCCAAATTTAAAAAGAGAAAGAAAAATTTGTCCTCGTTGGTTTACGTCCTCCTTTAAACGTAAAATAAGGAAATTTCACGTGGTAGTCCGCGTAAAAAAAATAAAAAAAAAAAACGGCAAAGAAATGCACCAAAAAGGGTGACACAGGTGGAAAGTTATTGATTTGCTTACTAATTCTACTGCTTTTTTTATGTTTTCATTGCATCTTAAACTCCCTAATCTGTCTGTTTTTGGGGCGACGGGCCAGGAGGAGGAGGGGGGGGGGGGGTAACAGTGTTGTTTAACCATTTTGTTTGGCCCCCCTAGTTATTTTAGCCTTGCTACGGGCCTGCAAAGTAACTTTAAAACATTAAATGGTGAGCTTGCTAGTGTCCCAGATCTTTGTTCTCCCATTTGATGTAACACTTTAACCTCCAATACAGCTTGCCATTCACAGGCCATATTTTTATGTGTGTTTCTGTTGTTGACTGAACTCGGAACTGATCTTAATATAGGAAGAAGATTCAAGGGGCAGATTAGACAGCCTAAAATTTTGGATGCAGGGAGGGTAAAAAAGAAAAAAAGTAATCAGTTTGCAAACTTAGTTCTTAACATTCTTGCGCTCGTTGCTATCCACAACACAGGTTGTTCTACTATAAAGTGTAAAATGAAAAAAGAACAGAATAATAATAACTGAAAGAGTCTGATATTCTCCATTATCTTTCTTTATTTTCGTCAGTTTATTCCAATCTTAGATCACCGCGTCAACGCAGATGTTATGTCTCCTGCGTCAGATTAAATTAATGAAACACGAGATACAATACTAGACCGACTAGAAAAGCTTTCATGCCTCCATAAGGAGACACTGGGAAAGTCCAACAACATGGGCTTCTAATATTCCCGGTGTAATTAATCGATAAAAATCGATATCAATCAAGTGATTTTTACCGATTGATAACTGGAATCGGTGACAATCGATAAATTAACTTGGTGTGTCAAATCGACTAATATTATCGATTTTCAGGATTTTATCGATTTATAACGGAGGTCCAACGCTGTTGTTATTTGGCAGGAATTAAATAATACAGCTGGGAATACAGGGACAATTCAACGAACTCCTACATTCACGAGAAAAACTGGTCTATAAACCAAAAAATGAGAAATGTGGAAACTTTTACACACAAACGCTCTACAACCCTTTAATTTAGCAGCAACAAAAATGGCTCTGTTGAGCTACAATCAGTTCTTGCAGGTAAATATCGTGAAAAATATATCTCTAGATTGGCAGAAAATAAACGAGCAAGTGTGAACATATCGTGAATACGCGTACCTTGGCAGGGGCGTAGCTCCCTTTAAGCCATTAAGCCGGGCTTACAAACTTTTCGTTGTATATTCATTATGCCAGTATTTTTATTTCATAGAACTAATTCAGGAACTAGTTTCTTGGGTGATTTTATTAAGAAAACGTAGAGGGAAGGAAAATTAAAAAAAAAAACATTATGTTAGGCGCGTATGTTAAGCACTGTAAAAACCATAGCTTTTTGCGTTTGACTATACAGCAAAGCGACTGCTGGCCTTTCAGGAGTCTCTCGATCAGCCCACTTGTTAAAAGGGCAAATAACTTTATCCAGCGAATAACTTGCTATCCAGCGAATAAAATGTATTCCTTGGAGAACATTTTATCCATCGGATAGCGATTTATCCACTGGATAGAGTTATCCGCTATTTGAACAACCCAGAAGATAAGCGAGTATGGCTGATGCTTTATATACCTTCCGTGCAGCGTTCCAAGTCGTAGTTCAGCCGCTCGAGATCTTGTCCCAGGATGAAGGGGCTACTTATGCTCTATCAAGTAGTTTGATCTTATTACAGTATTGCTTTATATACAACAGAGCATGCCCTTTCAAACATACTTGCCTTGTCAACTATGCTGCAATGAAAAATCGTAGATGTCCTCGAGGCATCCCAAGAAGCAAGAGTCGTGATAAATATCATGAAAACTGAGAGAGGCGATCCGTCGCGGTTTGGAAGGAAGTGTATGAGCTGGGTAAACAGAATGATTGCAGCCGAGTTTAACATTGAGCCATGCATGCCAAGAAAAATTGGGAGGTAGCAACACAGGGTGAATATCCCAGTCACAAACCAAGAGTCCTACTGGCAAAGAGCTGCGTATCTCCCTCTTATTGGTCATCTCATTCAAGGAATGAACGGCAGGCTCTTATCACAGGAGGATCGCTTCCTAGGTCAGTATCTTCTTCCAACAAAACTACAGGGATTAACCAGCGACGTCCAAGATTAAATGCATGCGGCGTACAAAAACGATCTAACCAACAAGAGAGATTACAACAACGAGATGTTGCGGTGGAAAAAACGTGGCTAAATTCAACTAGAAAATGACCAGCAACTCCGGCTAACGCTCTCGACGGCATTAATCCAACTCTTTATCGAAACGTTAACACTATCCTCACGATCCTTTTCACGATGCTTGTGTCAACCGCAACTCCTGAGCGCAGTTTTAGCACGATGCGTAGAGTCCAGACTTATCTGCGGGCAACCATGAAGACAGAACGACTCTCGGCTCTTGCTCTAATGCACGCGTGTAAAAGGACATGACCATTGACGGGGAGGCCAGGGCTCATGAGCTTTGCAGCAGGAAGAACAAGATACTAAACTTTGGATTCCCATAAAACTTGACTTGAGATACTTAGCTCGGTATTCAGTCCAATAGTTCTGGATTGTACTGTACAGTCCGTTATAACTTCAAATTAGATCACGTTTAGTTGCTGAGAAATCACGACGTGAGGATATTTTATAATAAAGTTCTTTATCTTATCTTTATCTGTAATAAAGTATGAATTGAACAAATCATAGGCCTACTTGACTTTCCCCCTCCCCCCACCCGCGCTACACTCGTAAGGTATGAAACGGGCTTACAGACCAGAAATAGCTAGCTGTGCCCCTGCTTAATTGGATAGGTGGTTTTGGATTTTGTGAGCTTCTACCCACCGGGCTCCCAGTCCTGACCACGTGATGGATTATAGGCAATATTCCCTGAGAATTGTAGCATTTCTGCCCAAACGTAATGAAATAGGTATATCATTCATTTTCAAAAATTTGCGACAAAGTTTAGATAAATTCATGATTGGCTGGAGCAAATTGCGTTGTTTCCTCCAAACGAACTCAAGCAAGTAGGAAACAAAAAGCAGAAAACAGAGTGTGCCCAGTAAAAAAAAACAGACCAAGGCGTGCGGGTTAAGGCCCTGGCCATGGCCCAGCGCCGTTAAGGTGAAAGTGAAAAAACCGAGGAGGCAATAATTTGAGGACTTTCCGTTGGCGAGTCTGGACACCCTTTATGTCAAATGCGATGGAAGACCAAACAAAGGCTTCATGAAACGTTCGGGTCAGATTCTTAACATTGAAGGAAACTAGCTGATCTCTGGGAAAGTCCAACAACATGGACTTCTAATAAAACACACAATGATTTCCAGATTAAATTTGGATTTTCATATATTTCACGTCAATAATTTACAGGTTCACTGATAGCAAACAGTATAAGAATAAAAAAAAACACATAGATTGATGATTTCAGTTCCTGTGATCGAGGGCAACTATTCTTGTATTTCAAACAAATTTGTCAAAAGTTGATTAACAGGGACCGGTTGTATTTTCGCCGATAGTTTTTGTTCCCTGGTTCGTAACCTAGGGCTTACATACTTAAATCTGCTGGGATAACATTTTACGTGTTTAAACAGCCACACCTCGGACCAACATTTATTCCAAAATATACGCCGCTATTTTTTTTTTTTTTTTTTTGTGGAATTTTTAGTTTTTTTCTCTACTTCGTGTTAAAATACAACAGTTTATGGCTTACAATAACGAAAGAAATGGAGAAGGCACAATATAGTTGGACTAATTATATGCCGTTTTCAATAAGATTACATTTTTTTCCTAAGATAAAAACGGAAAACACTACAGGATACAAGACAGGAAACGATGAAACACCATGTAACTGGATGTTACGAATGCCGGTGAAGCAGTGATTAAAACAGTCAGTAACCAAATTAATACTGCTCTCAAGTGCTCTTTTAGATAATTTTTTGATTGTTCTTTTTTTAAACGAATCGAAATAGGAATATCATTCTATTAGAAACATCCTATTGGACGAAAAAATTTATATCTATTCTCAAAGAGCTAGGACTAAGGTGCAGTAAGGATGTTCTTCAAATGATGTAATTTTTCATTTCAGTTAATTTTTTTTATTACTATACTACACACATTACAAATTACGATACAAAATACAGGTAATTGTGAGCAACTCTTCCCTATCTAGACAGATGCAGGTCACTCAAGCCCAATCAATACTCGAGGTTTTGGAATCAGAAAAAAAGCACAGTTAGGGATCGCATTATAAAACACGGATTTACCGCACTAACATCGCATAATCAATTATTACATCAACAAACGCTAAACAATCCAGGAATCTGTTTTGCTCGGGTGTTTTTTAATTGCAATTAAACCTATTGTGGTGGATCGATTTGAACTTGGATAAAAATAGTGTCATCCACCACGTAGCGTCTGGTCCTCAGATCAGTGTGTGACACAAATGCAGGGAAGCCCCGAGCAATGTTACTATCTGCCTCAGGCCGAGCGAAGTTCTTAAATTCTGGGCCAGCTATTAATGACTCAACAATGTTCATTTTGTCTTTTTCTTGTTGTTGTTGATCGATCAGCGTAATAGTTACTTTCTTATGGAAAGGCCACGGTAACATAGCATCGTAGTCGCTTTTCATTATGCTAAAAAATATCGAGAAATGAGTATTTTTTGCTGTGCCTTGGCCATTTGGCGTCGCTTTTAATTGAAATTTGTATCCATAATCGTAAAATGGGGCACTGTATATATCGGCCTTTTCTCCAGCTTTGGCTTTTCTCAAGACTTTACTGAAGTTGCTAATCTTCCACGTATTTTTAGTAGCACTCAATCTCGCCTCAAGCTCCCCAAACTCTTCTCTTCGTTTAACCTAAAAAAATAATAAAATAATGAGTAACGATGTGGTGTTGTATGATGTGGCTGCTAATGTTAGTAATTACTTAATTAGATATTTAATGATACCGGCTTTCATTTGACTATTAAAATGAATTTCGCGTTTGCTTTGGTTTTGCTTTACTGCGCTCTGTGATTGATGCGCGCCATTTTGTCAACCAATGGGAAGCCAACCAAAGCCAATCGTGTCTTGATCGCAGGCGTTTTCCTGCACTTCGCGCCAGTTACCGGTACTTTGTTGGAAATCTGATTGGTTCATTGCGTTGTGTACGTCTGTTGTAATTGCCTAGATGGTTTTGGGTCTACGAAACTTAATTGAAACTCGCTGTAATTAAGAAGTAAGTAAAGATATAATTAATAAGTGAGCAAGCTGAGCAAAGTTTGCTGGAGTGGATTTCTTAACGAAAATACGAGGAGGTATTTCATATGCAGCACTTGGATTGGTTTACCTGTTCCTTGTTTAGCTGAGTTTGAAAAGTATGTAACTTTCCATTAAATCCCCTGAACATATTTTCAAGTGTATGGACCTTCTCGTCAAGTATACGTACGACTTCTTGTGAATTTTTTAAGTCCACTTGGGTGTAACTAAGTTTTACACAAGCCAAGTCAAGATGAAGTCTCGTGGCACACTGAAGATGGGATTCAACCTCTCTTCGCTGAACCTACAGGAACAAATCAATTGAAAACATTTTAATATTCTAATAACCTTAGCAATGAAGAAAACTGTTCCTAACAGGAAGAGGAGACATGTGTTAAAATGTGATTAACTCTCCTAGGTTGTGCATTGCCTCACAGGTTACCATAAGAAAAACTCTTATGCCCTCGTCAAAACTTCCACATGTAACATCATGTTCATATGATTTCTTCCAAAACTAGGAAAGTTGATTTAGTGACCTTACTGCCTCCTTTCGTGTTCGACTTTGCTCTTATCGACTCTTAACTCTTCAAGCCCTTTTCGATTACACAGTATCCGCCATAACCCTTTGAACAATAAGAGAGAGGAAAACAAACCATTTTAGGGTTTAAAACCTGTGTGTGAACTAAAATTACCTCACTTTCACAAAGCAATCTATTGACAGTTTTCTTTTCTACTTCACTAAAACCTTTAAGTATGTCCGTGCAATAAGTTACACTCCCATACAGCAGACTCGTAATGATAACATAGCCTGGAGCACTATAAATGTCAATTCTTTCCAGGGGATCGACATAAGATCCTCTCTAAATTTATTTTGGTCGAAGTCTCTATACTGTCTTCAATCGATAACTCTAGACCAAACTTTATTGGGTGGTATTTTTCGTATGACATAAATTAAATTATGGTCACTAATAGCAATCTCTGAGACTCCATAAAGGGAGAAATTTGTGGCATCATGAGCCAAGAAAAGATCTAAAATAGGAGATGAATCCTTTATAGTTCTGGCCCCAGTTGTTCAAAGGGCGGATAACTTTATCCACTAGATAGGTCGCTATCCGGCAGATGAAATGTGTGCAAGATTTTCCCGATAGCCCTATAATTTGTGGATAGAGTAGAAGCATATGTCAAATTTAAGTGTCGGATTGTGTGGAAAACTTGGCAAAAGGGTTAGTTGGAGTCATTTGCTCCACTGGATAGCGACTTATCCAGTAGATAAAGTTATCTTCCCTTTGAACAACTGGCGCCTGGTCGGCTGATCTATTATTAACAATTAAATTGTGAGCTCGAGATTTCTATAACGTGATAGTTGATGAGAGCGAAGCCCGAATCAACTATCACGCATAGAAATCGAGAATGGATAATCTAATTGTCTTAGTATAAATCTACTAATTGTTCAAAACTAAACAAGTAAATTATCTATATCCTGATCGCAGACACTTCGAAAACGCGACAAAGCTGTCGCCATTTTGTTGAAAACCGCTACTCACTTAATCTATCACAGAATAGATAGCGAGTAGCGTAGCCAATCAGAGAACGAACACTAGTAGATTTATACTAATTGTTGATATTGAAACACATTACATATTTCAAGTAATCGTGATGTGTGGTGGTCACAGGGGGTAGCATATACATTACAATTCAGGTCACCAAGGATATAAATTTCAATCCCCCTGTGACTCCCTTTTTTTCAAGTAGGCTTTCAAAGATGTTCATTAAATTTACACTACTTGAAGGAGGTTTATACCATGTTGCAACCAAGCTGCAGCCAGGTAGAACCTGATGGTACGTACAAAAGGCTCAAGGAAAGGCATAAAATATTGGTGGTGGCTCTCTCCAAGGTACGAGGAGCAGCGACACTAAGATTGCAAAACAAGAAATCATGGAAACGGTCACTTTGACAACACTGCGTGAAATCCACACGAAAGGATGGCCCAAACGCTGTATCCTGTGATTGTATCAACAGCAGCAAAAGTGCAATCAATTTACAAATAGAGCCGTTGTTGTTGTTGTATTTTTTCCCAAGTGCGTAACTGTCTTGAACTGAGCCGTAGCTTTTATTTCATTAAATTGGATGTATAGCTTTTAACGTTAAGGATGGTGCACAATTCAACACGTTGGACAGAGAGAAGTAGATAGGCTCCTAGGGAAATCAAAATTGGCTTTTCTACTGTAGACTTTGACTGCATTGCAAAAGGTAAAGAAAAAAATTAGGGAAGACTACGTCATCCTCAACGTGCGATGACACGGACAAAACTTGATTGTGTATGAGGTATAACATGAGAGTGGCATGCGTATGTATAATATATATATTTTCTGTAGTGCTGTATCCGAGTAACAAATAAAACAGCTGATTTTACAGCTGTGTGCTCAGTCACCTGGGCCTAGTTGTTCAAAACTCGATTAACCTATAACCCTGGATTCATGTGAACTTTGATTAATGACTAATCAGTAAAGATTCTTCAAAATATATTTTTTTCTCTTAGTTTTTGACTTAGACTTGTCTTTAACATTAGCTTAAAATTAGCTTTAAAAAACAGTTTTAATGAGCGAGATGAAAACCTCAGCGTTAATCGGCTAACGAACAACCGGGCACTGGTCTTTCAGTGACTTGAATAGAAGCGAAAAGTGAACTTGGGCATGCCAAATCATTAATTTTGTTTTTCCCCACGTAACTTTAATTGCAAACGGGCTGAAATTCATCAAGTAACCGCGATGAAATCTCAGCTCCAAACTAGGCTAATATTTTAGCCTGATAACTCTGGGGACGACTGATGTGCGTGCTATCTATTCACCTGTTCCTCTTATTCTGTGACACCTGGGTATGAAAGCCTCTTAGCCTTCAGAAAAACTTTTGAATGCAGAGGTCCACACAACGCAGGAATTAAACGTGCTGGTATAGCTCTGGCCCTGAGGAAGACTAATTCTATTAGTCGAAATATTGGCCACTAATAAATCCGCCCTTTGCCGTAGTGCCAGCCTTGCATTCAGTTTTGTATTTTCTCTTAGCCTTATATATTAGTTCCCAGACACCATCGACTAAGAGGGACAGGTGGCCCTGGAAACGAGAATATGTACACTACCTTCGCCGTGCATCCCATCTGAGCATACGGACAGGAGATAATGGCCAGCGGGCAATCATTCTCTTTATGAGCTGGAATCTGTTAAAGACATTGATACACAAAGTAGAATATAAACCTTCCGTTATGGTAAAGATGATGATGGTGACTTCCTACAAAACTCGCCAGCTGTAATAGTGCAGACGATTGCATGCACAGTGTGAAACGAGGACTGACCTACTAACCTCTGACTTACCTATCTAGCTCGGCTACCTACCTACAGTACTTACCTATCTATTTACTCATGGGGTCCCGTTACTTACCCACCTACTACCTACCTATCTATTTACTTATGGAGTACTGTTACTTATCTACGGGGCGTCAATTTGGAATTCTCTACCAGATCACGTGACAGAACTACCATCCATGCTTTTTCAATTTCGCATCGATAATATTATTTGTATACTGAATATTTTTGTAAACAGGGTTTGCTTTGTAATGTTATGCCACATGGCTCTTAGATAGAACAGACTTTAAATGTATAATACAAATATAGAATTGATAAGATTACCACGTATAATAAACAATTTGTCGGCAGTTTTCTATGGTCTATACTTTTATAGACCATAAAATGACGTCAAAAAATGTTCAAAACTCAAGTGGAACGACGAGCTGCAGGCGAGTGGTTTCACTGCCAAGTTTTGGACATTTTATGGCGTCATTTTATGGTCTATGAGAGTTAGACCATAGAAAACTAACGTCGAGTTGTTTTTTACAATAACATGGAAAAAGTACGAGCGGAATTGGCTATTTTTTTCGTTGAGAAAGCGCGCGCGTTTAATACATCTGACGTCATTTTTATTGTCTCTACTCTTATAGACAGTAGCTACGAGCCAATCAGCGCGCGGGAATTTGGACAGTTATTGTAAAAATAAATTTTTCTGATCCCACCCTATCCTCCCCGCTATCTTCCTTCAACCGACCTACGTATTTACTCACTCACTCACTGACTTGCTTACTAACTTGCTTGTTTGCTTGCTTACTTACCTATTTCTAAGTACATATTTTCCCGTCCGGCCCGATCTGACTCAGCCATTAAGATCATCTGATAATTATACTTACTTTCGCACTTACTTTCGCACTTACTTACTTATCTATAATTACTCAAGGCTTCAATTTTCATCAATGATTATAAATTTTACAAAATCATTCGAATTTTTAGATATTTAGTCTTCTATTTGTGGCATAAACTTACTTCCGCTCGAGAGAGCACTGCACCACAATTATTTGGACAGTTGATTGGTTTTCTTTGGTACTGACGTTCATGATCCTTTAAAACAAAGTAAAAGCGATAGCTTTACTGGCAGTTTTCACAGTGCAAATGGATAGGATCGGGTCCAATGATATGAGGGTATCGGACTTGTGACTGAAATATAATTACCTCTTACTAGCCTCGTTTTCTCGGTCCGTACTGTAAGTTACGGACCGAGAAAACGAGGTTAGCAAGATTTTTTTATCTCTCGGGTTAATCGGGCGCACGGGCAAGGGTCGGGAAAGGAAACTAGTTGAAGTTTAGCGGGCCTTACAGTGAAATATGTCCTGAAAAATTGACCAATCACACCGTGCATACTAACTGAGAGATATAATAAAACAGATTATAGCTCTTTCCTTTCAATATGACATACCCGGCGGCGCAATCTGAGCCGGTTATTTTAAAACTACTTGCGGTTTTCGTATCTACCCTTTCACTTTGAAATTCACACCTTGAGCCGTAACGTTGCCGAAGGAAGAAATTAAGAAGGTACCAAAGCTTTAAGAGAAAACCATGTGTTGATACAGAGACTATAGCAACCTCGCTCTATGGCGTTCCACCATTTTGAATATCGCAAGCTCCTGGGGACTAAAGTTGAGACTATAACACAACGGGCTATGAGAGTTTGGTAAGGCAGAGAATTTTGTCATTGAGCTGCGATCAATGCAGATGACCTAGTCGTTCCTTTTTTCTCTAATTACATTTTTTTCTGCCAGTAAATGATGGCTGAAATTGAACGGCTAATCAAAGAACTGTAACAGATAGAGTGGTTAAAATAAGGCGTTGCCATGGCATCCAGCCTCATTCCTATGGCTTTTCCCATTTTACAAGGAAAAAGCTCTGGGAACGAGGTTGCATGGCAACCAGATTCTCACCTGAGTTTTACACGCTGGATATGACATGCTACAGTGAGTGAGACAATTTTGGTATGTACAAGAAACAACTTTTAGAGGACTAGATGACAAATGGTTCTATAAGAAAGAAAAGAGAAATAGATGAGACAGTTAACCATCTTAAATAAAAAATTGAGGACATTTGAATGTTAAGAAGCAAGTAGAGAGACTGCTGAGATCGTTTGAGTTTGAATTTACTTTGAGAATGCCATGTGATTTCACTCCTTAATTTATAGCTTTTTTGATATCTTTTATTCAAAAAATCATAAAAGGGTTTTTTAATGTATTTATTGCATAACGTTACATTTCTAAAGGCCTTTGTTTTCCGAGTTTAAGAGATAGAGGAATACTGATTGCTTGTGAGAGGGGGTGGTTCTGTAGATTAGCTTAGATTCGACGTAAAAGTTCTTTTGGTTGTTTTTTGGTTGTTGTTGTTTTTCTCTTGATCATGTACGTGTAATTTGGATTTGTAATGTCATATATTGTTTTTCAGTGTGAAAAAGTTCTTTGCTGGTCCAACAATGGTTTAAATTACCGACGCTGTACCAAATTTCCACAGCGAAATTCGAATTTTTTTTTTTAAGCGACCTGGGATGGAAACTTGTCGCGCCGGGAAGTGGGGTGAGGCAATTCTTGGGTGGAATAGAAGAACCGAACGGGCAGGGGATGGGACGTTTGTAAAATAAGAACATAAAGTTGCTAATCAATACCACCCTCGCGTGCACATTGCAAAATGTTTACCTTTTGCATTTTAAAAATGGCCCTTTGAACAAAAAGAATTCAAACCACGAAAAAGGGCAATTAAGTCTGATAAGTTGCTAGGTAGTACCTCTTTGTCTCTCAGCTCGCCAGTCCATTCACAGCCTTCACCTGGACATTTGATGTGAAGTGAGAGAATTTTTCTCTCCGTTGCTTTGTCGGGGAAAATGTCCTGAAGCAAAACATTGCCTGTGTCAGTAATAAGCATAATTGCCTTTAATTCACTCTTCATCAACTCTTATACGGAATTTTATAACAATATGGGAATGAGAATAACTGGAACAGCTGTTATATTTTTGTTTTTCTAAAGGTAAACTTGGGAAATGCAACTTTCGCTGATTCACGATAATTCAAGAGTCATTTTGCCTTCCAGCAGCTCCAAAAACCTGTTATGAGGGATTTCTAGTAGTCATTGTATGTACTATTTGTCCGGAAAGAAGAACTATAAAATATTGCGTGATAAAATGCTAACTAGAAAATTAATTAAACTGATAATAACACGAAGTATTTCAGATGTAACGCGAGTAATACATCAGTCAATTGAAACGCCGACCCCCGGACAAAGCGGGGAATTTCAACAACTTTCGGCACTAAAACACCGCTTATTTTCCCGCCCCCAGGGGCAAGTAGACTGTGAAAAGCCATGCATAGGAGGGCATCAGTAACGTACTTCAGAACCAATTAAAATACATGTACAAATCAGTTTGAGTCCCGGGGTTTGAGTTTGTTGGTAAAAGTCGAAATTATTCAGCAAGGTATCATAACATTCCAATCCGATCCTAATGCATGTACCCGCCGTAACTCAAACGTCTCGTTAAATAAGCTCGATTAAATTGTCCGTGATCTAATTAAACTAACGTTTGTGACTGTGTTTTATTTAAAATCGCATTAAAATAAGAAGAACAAGGGCTCGGCTTAATGTTCCTTCATGTTAAATCCCCGCTGTTGTCCCCGCTTCCGGTTTAGTGTCCCCGGTCAAACCGACATTTTGGTTATTTTTCCAGCCCCTCGGGGCAAACTGGTTGTTAAATGAGCGTTAAATCCGGTCTATGGCCTCGTTAAATCCCCGCTTTGTCCTGGAGGGCCGGGATTTCAATTGACTGGTGCATGAACCGGAAAATTCCGAAGTTCATGCACTGCGTGAAAATGTATCCTCGCGCATCTATTAACCTAAATTAGGAAAAGAAACGCGTGCAATTGTAGGAGTATTATAACTTATATATTATAACTGAGAGCCGGTAGGTTTGGGATTTTACTGTGCTTGTGATTGGAGGGAAAGTACTTGTTGCGACAATAGAACTGAGTAAATCTTAGCATAATTGTAATGTAAGTTTAGATCGAGTAAGAACAGAATTGTAGATTGTAAATAAAGGATAGTGAACTGTATATTGGATATTGGAGATTGTTGGAATGTTAGAAAAAAAACTTCAGAAAAGGAAAGATACCTCTTCAGTTTGTGAACCGGCGAGTGCGAAGTACGCAAAAGATTTTGCGATACTATAGATTCCTATTCCATGATCGCATCCTTAGTAATCAGTTTGGTGCGCTCATCAGTAGTTTGTCACTTTAAGTTATGTAGTAAAACCAAAAACGTTTATAGTTTGACGGTTCAACCTAATCCACCCATTTCCCTGCCGACCTTTACTGATTCTTACCCTGTCCTGCACTAGTTGGCTTCGATCCGAGGGGCAGCTAAACCGGATCGGCGGTGGTGTCTGAGGCGGTCGCCTTGATCTTAACTGCTCTTGCTCTTGAGTGCGTTTCTGGCTGTGTAAGAATAATAAAAAACAAAACGCGTTTTACTTTGACTCATCTGACTCATGTCAGATATCGGCGATTAAATTCGCTGGCATTTAATTAATTAATTCGCCAAGTGTGCCCGTTCCCGCGATTTTCTACGCTCATGACATCGCTGCGACTCGCCAACCAATTCAGGATGGGCTATTTTATCAGATTACTTTTCAAAATGGTGGATAGCAGCGATAAGATGGAACCTGGGAACAAGCTTGAAGTGCCACATCGTGAGGATCGGCGAAAAAAAATGCCAAGTGTGTCCGCATGAATCAGTGTCAAAAATCGCTTGCGATTTTCGCTGACGATCAAATTCGCCGCGATCAGCGAATAAAATCGCCTAGTGTGTCGCCGGCCTTAGCAGTACTTGGCAGCCAGGAGTGTCGTTTGCGATGCGAAATCGTATGGCTTAAAAAAACAAGCGATCCGTCAGGTTCGACATTAATCTCGTACCCAGATCTCCCACGGTCAGATCGGGGTACGAGATTAGTTCGACATGACATCAAGTGAAGACCAGCTTCCATGCATAGATTAGGCTCCGAATCGCTTTGCTGTGTATAGCAAAATTACTGATGCGTCACAAAGTTTTCCTGTGCTATAAAAGAAAGAGACGGAACGTGACTACCTCGTTCCCATGGAGACTGCCACGTGATATGCCGTTGAAACCACTGTGACGTAAATCCCTTTTTCATATCATTACACATTCTGGACAGCGTTTCTGAGTATTTTTTATCTGCATAAACAACCAGTGATACACAACTGTACTCGGGGCTCTATTCTCTGGTTTGTTCCTGTTTTTTTGGGAAATATTTTAAACTGTTGGCATCAGGATCATCAATCACTATGTGGGAAACTACCAGTTTTAATCGCAATTTTCTCATTGATTCATAAGCTGAATTTGACGGTAAGGGCTTAATAAAACATATAGTTGTAGAAATAATAATAATAATAATAATAATAATAATAATAATAATAATAATAATTTAACAAATAGATTCCATTTTCCCGTGCGCCTGTACTTTGATAACGCACAGATGACGTCAAAACGTGGTGAGAACAAAGAAGTACGCTTCGAGCCGCAGGCGAGTAGCGTGACTGATGTTCTCACCACGTTTTGACGTCCTCTGTGCGTTATCAGAGTACAGACCCACGGCAAAATGGAATCTATTTGTTTTATACAATAATCAAGACATTTCAACACATTTCGTGAGCGGGCATCGCGTTGCCTGAGCTGAGTCAAAACCTTTCCAACAAACTCAGTTTTAGACTACTGCACACATGCAGTTGTGATCTTCTTAATTAGAGTATAATCCGAAAGAATTTCACTAACAATTTTTTCAAAACTAACCTTTATTCCAGAAGGAAATCCCGACCCCAAAATATTACAGCATGTAAGTCGTTTCACTGCGATTTGTAATCGCTTACTCGCCATTACCGGATTAAGTTTATCGGCGACATATTTCGACAAATATTTGCTTCCCTTTCACGTCACAACAAAGTTCTAGCTTTCCTATCCTGTTTGAGGTCACTCTCAGCAGTCTTTGTCCAATTTGTTATTGGGCAGTTTTCCTTTCCTACGAAAATTTGCCTGTGTTTGTCCGCTAGTCGCAAAAACAGTGAAAAACTGCACTTGCAAAACTTTGTTGACCAGTTACTCTGTCTGGACTCTAGACTCTGATCACGTGCGCTGGTCACACCACTCGATGACGTCAATCGTGCGTCTATACTCTAATCACACACTCCTCTAGACCAATCAAAACGCGATTTTTACACAGTTCATTGTATAAAATAATAATAATGATAATAATAATAATAATAATAAGTATAATAATAATACACGGAAATCAACCTTGAAGAAAGAAATAGATCTAACACATTCCTGACTAAATCTTTTGTTTTGCTATTCCGCAGTTTCTTCTCGAGTTTAAGTTACATGTCAACCTAAATACAGGCGCCAAACAGATTTTATAGTTACGCTCGTTCACATGTGAGTTTTTGTGCAATTTTTCTCGCATTTTTCAATGCAACTTTTGTCGCGCAAGTATTGAGCTTGCGATGAAAGTCGCTGGCGTAAACTAGTGGCGATTTCAGTGCGATTTCGGCGCGATTTCCCTGTCGAAACTTCGTGCTTCCTGGCGGGGATTTGGGCAAAATTGCAGCAAATTGCAAAAAATATCGCACCCAAATTGCACCCAAATTTTCATCCCGGGTGTGTATTTAACGACCTTGTACTTGCGAAGGCGAGTGGACCGAAAAACGAAACAAACGCTGCCTCTGCAAGCGTCGAGAGCGTGATTCGGCAACGTTAACTCTGGGGCCTGTGGAACCTTTTATAAAAGGTTTCTAGAGTATCTTGTAAGGGAGCTCAGTTCAGTTTTAATTAACGAGGGTCAACTTTTCGACTGTTCAAAGTAGAGGAATGAGTACAAACCTTTCGAAGTGTTCGTCGAGGCATATTTTGCAAAATCTGTGGCCACATCTCGTTAGGAATGGGTCTTTAAGCGGCAAATAGCAAATGACACATTGCAATTCTTCATCTACTGCACTCACAAACTCGTCATCGTATCCACCAAGCGCCGGATTTGCTCCACCTTCTGCCATATTTAGTTTCAGAGAACTGTCTAGCTTGGTAGTTTCAGGGTAAGGGTTGGATAAGATAATTGAAAAGAACTCAGTCATAAGTGACTGGAATGTTTACTCGCCAATAAGAGGTAAGCACGTTGTAGAATGAAATCAAAATAGGTGATGATGTAACAAAATGCTTACACGGAAGTATGTTTTACGAAGTGAACGACATCACTTTGCATGTCATTTTACTGAAGTCCAGTATTGTGCCATACGGTATTGCTCACCCGGCGTACCAACCGTTTTAGGCAAAGTTTCTTACACGGTAATGTTTATGTGAAGTGGAACGTTTTTATGATAGTTATAATGTAAAACCAAATGCAAGGCTGATCGGACAGCTAAAATAATTTTATTGCCCATTGTTTCGGTTAGACAAAACTAACCTTCTTCAGGGGCTTCAAAAAGCTAATGAAATATTGGAAATAAACGGTTACAATATATTTAAAGATGATACAATTGAAAAGATAAGATGTGATTGGTTGATACAAGAAAGCAGAAACGTGTACAGAAGCCATTATTAAAATAGCAATATACAGTAGACAGATTAAGTTTCATCGCATCTGTTCATTCCATAGGGTCCAAGAGTCTTGCCCTTGGAAACTAAAAGTACTTCTCTAGCTTTCCGTTGGAACAGAAATAGATGCAAAACGTGTGCCTTTATTTAGGAGGGAAACACTTTTTACACCTTTTCCCCTCATTATTATTATTATTATCATTATTATTATTATTATTATTATTATTATTATTATTATTATTATTATTATTATTATTATTATTATGTATGTCTTTTATCTTCTGAACCAAACTCATAAATTAGCTTTTATACTTGATAAGATGTTGATATTTTACAATTTTATGACAGCAAACTGTAAAATCACTCAGGTTTTAATAGAATCAAACTGTATCTAGTAGATTTTATTCTTGTAAATAATAAAGTTTTATTATTATTATTATTATTATTATTATTATTATTATTATTATTATTATTATTATTGAAGATTTCATTTTTGTTTCATGAATTATTTATAACTTGCGGACACGGTTCTGGGCTAGTTATGTTACACTCAATCATTTTCATTACATTCAAAACAGTTTATATGTATTCATAGAACTTCTTAACTATATTTGCGTTCTGGCGGATGATTCATTTCTGACAGCGTTCAATAAGGAAGAACAACTCTTTGTCAGTGTTCGTTATTGAACTTATTATTACTTTTATGCGCAGTTAAACTATCTGTATGCACAGTATCAGAAAGCAACACAGGGCGCATAGCGTAACCTGTGAGCCAAGCGAAACTTAAAATAGCACGTGAATAAGTCAATAAAATATATATACATAATATATAAAATATAAAAGTCATAGTCTAGATGTCTGAAAGTCTTAAACTCATAAAAATAACTATTCATGGCTGGTCTATCAATCTTGGTATAATATGACATTTTCATGTTACTACTTTGAAAGTTCTTTTTGTGCATTGTTCAGCGTCGCCGATAAAACTGCCTTCTGCATTCTCTCTAACACTTGAGTAGTCTTTCGCCCAACCAGAGATCGCACACTAATCTCTACAACTCGGTATACCGGTATAATTAAATATTCATAGAGCAAAAGAAAACGTGAAAAGGGCTTCTAAACCGACTTCCTGCTAAAAGCAGCGCTTCAACGACTATCACTCTAAAAGTCGTCATAAAAGTCCTGAAATTACAGAGAATTTTTAAAGTACGAGCAATGTTCAAACTGTATGACAGAATCACTTTCTGCATCCGCCTCAGCAACGAACCGGATCGCTGTCCGACAAGTTCTTTCGCTGTCTCTTCAAATTCCACCAAGCACCCTACGAGGACATCAATAGGTAGCCTAAGCACGGACGTTCGTGAGCCACGGACGGCAACCGGAAGTAGAATGTTTCCTTTTTTGGCGTAGTTTTGCTCCTTACCACGGAGAGGAAAAGCTTCTTGTTGATGACTCAATCATGAGGACTCGTATTCTCTTTTGGCTTGACGTTACAAGCGCGATGACACTGAAAGGCTCCAAAAAGGGAAAAATTCAATTTCCGGTTGCCGTCCGAGGGTCAAAAACGTCTGTGCTTAAGCTCCCTATAATAACTTTGTTGAACTGCTTCACATCGTACCGGGATGTTGCTGTTTAAGCTCCCATCCGAGAGGACCGTACTTGGCCGGTTGTCTTCTTGCTTCTTTAGTCGATCTGTTGTCCATCCACGGGCAGCTCATCTCAATCATGACGACTCGCTTTCTCTTTTGTTTACTACTCTCGCATCAATTCTGTTTGTTTTCACCTCCTCATTCTCTTCATAGACCGGTATATTCCAGAGCGCTTTAGCTCTTTCATTCTCATATAGGTGCTTAGGTGGACCGGCGAGTATGGTGGTGCCTTGGACACCAAGCTCTGGTCTCTAAGCATGCATTATTATTATCATCATCACCATCATCATCATAGCATCATCATTCTTATTATTATTATTATTATTATTATTATTATTATTATTATTATTACCAGTTTGCTGATCCATTATTGATTTTCCGATTGATTGATTGATTGATTGATTGATTGATTTTTACAAGTTCTCGTACAGCTTAGCGATAAGAGTACTAGTCAACTCCTTAGATTACTATACTAATAATAATATAATAATAGCTAATTAGCCGTGTGAGAGTCGATCTGTTATCCATCCACGGGCAGCTCATCTCAATCATGAATCAAAGAAATGAAATGATCAGAACTAGCCTTGAAGAAGTGAGAGTGAAATTCATGCAACTGTCAAAAAATTTTTAAAATGGCAAGTCATGTTTTCAGACAAAAAAAGAAATGAAATGATCAGACTAGCCTTGAAGATTTGCTGACAGTCCATTACAATATAATATTGGTACAATGACTCGAAATCGGCCGATGTAGGAGTGTTATCGCGTCAATATATAAATCAATTAAAGAGGAAGACATAACCCCTACAAATTACCTGGAATCGGGTTAGGTATGGGAAAGGGAGGCGGCCGGAAAACGAGGATTAAAATTTCAAAGCCGGTTCCCAGGTCAGGGTGAACAACGAGAGATGACTCAAAATCAAACCCGGAAAGAATACCCAAATTAGCGACAGGGAAATTGTTTAGCTTAAGCTTAGTTACATGCAGTCATATCCGTTTCCGAAAAAAGGAGCAGCGTAAGTTGCATGCGAAACATTTGTCATTCATTTTATACTGAAAGACTAATTCCTGATATACAAATGGTAGAAAAGGAAATCATAGTCTGGTTTTTAAGAAGTAGGCGAGAGCAGTTTAAATTGAGGGGGTTGGTAAAAGCTCTTACAGACCTAGGAAGCGTATTCTAGGTCTATGCCTCACTGTTTCGTTCTTGCAAGGGGCAATCTTAGCAAGTTCCTAGTGCAAATTTGTTTTAGAATTGTGATCGTGCCAATCTACGCAATCGTGGACAAAAAAAAATTTAAGGAAAAAGCGTGAACCCACCGGTACACAGTTGGGTACAGTACAACCGCTGCAGCTGTTATTTTTCGACTATTATTAGTGCTATATAATTGTAATGTAGCGTGTAATGTATATGTATAAACTGTTTTTATTATTAGACCTTATTAATATCTATGTGTCATACAGACTCCATTTAAACCAGTTTATGCTGAACTGAATACTCCCTGAATAAATATTTGTTCAAATAATTAAATTTATAAATTTGCGAAACTGACAACTTCAGGGGTATTTTTACGTTCGAGAAAATACAACACTGACACTTTTTCATACACAAAATTTTCCTCAGACAAATATATCAAGCAATTTTCCCCAAAAAATGCGCAAACCACTGAAACCATTCCTAGTTTCAAGGGATTTGAAGTTGCAATGTATTAGTATCCAAGCCATCTGTACCCCCTAAAAGACGCTTATAATAATCCCCCCTCCAGGCCAAAACTGGACCATCATGCTTGATATTTGTGTTCCCCTCGATTCTCCATGGCCACACCTTTTTGTCCAGGCCTACTCCAGACCCAGGTCATTACAGATCCACTCCTATACGAAGTTACCTTAACAACAGAACATAATGTTCCCAGCCCTAACAAACAATGCAGATGCACGTTATAAAAGTCTTTTAAGGGTTTAGTGAAAAAAGAGCTTTTGAAAGGTGCAGGTCTTTGCAGGTCTGACTGTTACGAAGTCACACAAAGTCTGCATGCAAATCACAAAACTAGTTCCCAGGAAACAGAGGAAAGTCATAGTGTCGTAGTGTCGTCTCGTGCCTGTGAATGACCTACGCAGACTCAGTATTTGAAGGCTTATTGAGATGGCTGGTTACAAGGAGAACTTTGTAGCAACAGTGGAAGATGATGTTAAATGTTCCGTTTGTAATTTACCATTGCGAGAACCCGTTCAAACGAGATGTGGCCACAGATTCTGTCGGGAATGTCTCGAGGAAGCTACCAGAAGGTACGATTCTTTTTTGCCACAGCTGTTAAACCTTTATAAATGTATAAGCTTATGTTGTTGTTTAAAAGCTGGGTTTGGTTCTAAATTTTACAGACTTACTTTTATTATCTCTTGTTCCTGAGTTGAAAAATTAAAATTTTAAACCAAAAATAAATTTCACTTTACCATTAATTGTTATTAATCATGAATTGATCGAGAAGACCTTGGGGACGAGGTTGAAGTACAAGTTTCATCGACAGTTTCATCGACATGAGACAGGGTGAGGGAACCCCTTAAATCTACACTTTGTTGCTTCGACAATGTTGCTTCGATCTTTCTTCATGATCAAGTGCTGTCATTTTTTAAATACAGTCGAACCTCCCGTAAGCGACCACCCATAATGTCAAGCATACGTGGTCGCTTACCAGAGGTCACACCACGGGGGGTCTAAATTTCGGGTAATGTACATATGGTAATTACGGAGACCTAACCCTTTTGCCAGTGCTAATCGAAACCCATAATAATAACTTTTCTTAGCTACAAGTATATTAAGACTGGTCCAAAGTTATTCTAGGCAAAAAATCTTTCGATCTATGTTGATTATTGTTTGTATCTCCCAAATTTCTAAGCGATTGAGACAATTATTGTGAAAGAAACCTGACTCTTTTATTACTCCAGGTGGCGCTGTCTAAATTTTTCAGGGAGCGGAACATAAGCAAAAAGATAAGAAAGAGAAAAGATAAGAGAGTTTTTTTCTTACAAGGGATCCAATCTGCATTAAAGTTTATTTCAGTGTGAAGTATGTGTAACGACAGGCGGAAAGACACAGAGTCCGCAAAACACAACTTATTTATTCCGGTTGAACAGCGACAACAAAACTTCAAGATGGCTTCCTACAATATCGGTCACGTGACACGCAAGGCGGGAACTAGACTTGTACTTCATGTAACCATACTCGTTACATCTCCCTTCCTAAGTCTAATAGTTTAGTTTATGCATACAGAACGTTAATGATAATAAAAAAGCAATAACATAATGTTCAAATCTGCCTTAGAAAGTCTCCTATATTAAAACGCCCCTGCAAAAGTACATAATAAAGCCAAATTGAAAAAAGGGGCAACAAGGCAGAGTCAGTGTCTTATTTCAGCACTCATAATCTTTTAACCACACAGGGGGGCGGCGGTCCCGCACTGGACGACCTTCAGTATGAGGCCCAGAAACCACTGGTGATGATGGTATCATTGCCTGTGGCGGCTCAGCAGGACTTGACTCTACCAGTTCCATTGGATCGGTCATGTCGAGGTTTGTCTCCACTGACTCCGGTAACTCCTCGGGTGTTGCTCTGAGCCATTTGCGGTTCCGACGATAATGCTTTCCGTTCACTTCAACCAAGTAGGAACGGGTCCCCTCCTCTCCAATGACGCGCCCCAGTGACCATTCCTTCTCGCGTGGCAATCGCATTCTAATGGCATCACCGTCACGCAATTTTGGCAGTTCATGTGAGTGACGATCATAGTAGCATTTCTGCTTCTGCTTTCTAATCTTGATCTTTTCGGGGACATCAGTTATCACCTGTGGAGTTAACAATTGCTTGGCTACTGGGAGACGGGTGCGTGTTCGCCTACCATATAGTAGCTGAACAGGAGAAGCATTCATACCCTCAGTTGGTGTGTTGCGCCACTCAAGTAACGCCAGCAGAGGATCACGCTTATCAGCTCGGGCTTTGGTCAGCAATGACTTGCAAGTCTTAACTGCATTTTCCACACGACCATTACTTTGTGCGTGATAAGGGCTTGATGTGACGTGGTGAAAATCCCATTCCTTACTGAAGCTCTGGAAATCTTCACTGTTGAAGGGGGGCCCATTGTCACTGATGAGAGTCACAGGAATACCATGCCTGGAAAACCACGCCTTTAGAATGGTGATAACACGGTTGCTGGTGGTGCTACTCATATCTTGCACTTCAAAATAGCCAGAGTAGTAATCAACAGCTATCAAAAATGATTGCCCGTCCAGCACGAAAAGATCAACACCAACTTTCTGCCATGGCAAATTAGGCACATCATGAGGCTTTAAAGGCTCTTTACATTGTTCGGGCTGATAACGGTTACAGATTCCACACCTTGACAAGTGATCTTTGAGCTGGGCTGTGATTCCAGGCCAGTAAACAATGTCGCGGGCACGACGCAATGTTCCTTCTATTCCAATATGTGATTCATGCAGGCTCTTTACAACACCAGAACGCTCTTTAAATGGTATCACAAGGCGATGACCCTTGTATACCAATCCATCTTCTATGGTCAGCTCATCACGGCTGTTCCAATACAGCTCAATTACTTGCCTCCGACGCCGGTCATATTTGTGAGCTTCTGACAGGGTCTCTGGCCAACCCTCATGAATAACATCAGACAGGGTCTGTAATTCTTCATCCTGAGCAGTCTCCTTGCTCAGCTCTTCCAGGCGAGTGGGGGAGACACTTAGATCTTCACCATTTTTAATCTGCTCTAACTCAAAAGCGAACAGTCGTTCTCTGACAGAACGGACGTCACTGTCCTGGGTCTGACTCACTGGTTCCTTTTCCAAGTAAGCGCGACTTAATGTGTCAGCCAAGAACATGGTCTCTCCTTTCTTGTATACCACTTGGATGTCATAGTTCTGTAAGCGGAGACGCATGCGTTGGAGGCGTTTTGGCGAACTGTGGATTGGCTTCTTGAATATGGTTTCCAACGGCTTGTGGTCTGACTGCACAATTACATTGCTCCTTCCAAAAATGTACTGATCAAATTTCTCACAAGCATAAACTATGGCGAGTAGCTCTTTTTCAATCTGAGCATAGTTTTGTTCCGTTTGAGTCATTACACGAGAGCTGTAAGCCACTGGGCGCTCCTCCTGTAGCAGAGCTGCACCAAGTCCACTTTGGGAAGCATCGCATTGAATGACCACTGGCTTATTCACGTCATAGTAGGCAAGTACAGGTGCAGATACAATCATTTCCTTGACATGGGCCACAGCATCAGTATGACTTTGCAGCCAACACCACTCAGCATCCTTTTCAGTGAGTTTTCTCAAGACTTCTGTTTCTTCGGATAGACGTGGGAGGAACTTTGCCAAGTAGTTCACCATGCCCAGGAACCTACGTAAGGACTGGACATCAGTCGGGTCTGGCATCCCCACAATTGCCTCAACCTTGTGTGGATCTGGTTTCAGTCCCTCACGGGTTAGAATGTGTCCGATGAAGGGAACTTCTTGCTGTCTCAGTCGGGCTTTCTTCTTGTTCAACTTCAGGTTTCTCTCACGGCAACGGTCTAGGAAGGCACGCACATTCCGGTCATGGTCTGTCTGCCACTCAGCAGGTGTGTTGCCAAATCCAACGATCACAAAATCATCTGCAATTACTTCTACTCCTTTAAGCCCCTCAATGTGCTCTCGCATTTTGCGCTGCCAAACTTCCGGTGCACTATTGATGCCGAATGGCATTCGCTTCCAACGGTAGCGCCCGAACGGGGTGTTAAACGTTGTTAAACTACTAGACTCATCGTCAAGTTCCACTTGCCAGAAACCATTACTGGCATCAAAAACACTGAACAATTTTGCCCCATTCAGCCTAGTTGCAATCTCTTCAATTGTCGGCATCGGGAAGTGTTCACGCTTTATGGCAAGATTCAGATCCCTGGGATCCAAACAGATGCGTAACTTGGTTTCCCCCTCAGCTTCGGTGGATGGCTTGGTCACCACTAGCATACTGGATACCCAGTCAGTAGGATGGTCGACTTGTTCGATTATGTTAGCAGCTACCATTTCTTCGAGTTTCCGCTGAACTCGCTCAGTCATCGCAACAGGTAAACGCCGCGGAGGATGCACTACAGGTCTGATGGACTCGTCTGTTACAATGTGGTACTGTCCGTCCAACTTTCCAAGGCCTTCAAATACATCGTCATACTCTTCCAGCAGTGGCTCTGTGTCGGACTTCAGTACATTGACGCGTGGATCTCGGTCACTGTCTAGGATCTTTATCAAGTTCATTTCCAGCATTGTCTGCTTAGACAGTATGGGCTCATACCCATGGCCTCTGACTACATTGACTTCAATTTTGTGTGCGTTTCCTTTGCGGGAGACATACATTGTGGCTTTGCCCTCGATGGGTTGCTCATCTCCATTAGCTAAAACCAGGATTGACTTGCCGCGTGCATTGAGGAAATTCAAGTGCAGATCGCCAGTCACCTTCTTGTACACATCCAAGGGCAAAAGATTGCATTCAGCCCCCGTGTCCATCAAGAAGCTTACATCGTGACCTGAAAGGGGGTTAGACTCTTTTGATACAGTGAGGGTAACCATCTCACGACCTCCGTTTCCAACACCTGCGGCACTTAAATAAAATCGCTCTTGGACAGAAGACACCTTGCTTTTTGCTGGGCACTTGACAACAAAATGATTCCTTTTTTTACAATATGCACAAATCTGGCCAAAGGCAGGGCAGCTACGTCTTTCGTGGTTCCTACCACAGAATCTGCAGTCCTTGATCCAGCCACTGCTGACAGATGGGACATTTTCTGACTGCTCTTTCTCTTTCTCTTTCACAGCACTCAATCCAGACTCAGCAGACATAACTTTCATTTGAACAGCCGTACTCTCGGCGGCACGAGCGATATCTATAGCTTTCTCAAGAGTCAATTTCTTCTCTTTGAGCAAATTTTCACGTACCTTGGCAGTTTTGGTACCTGTCACCAGTCGATCCCGGAGAAGCTGATCGGGTGTGATTGACTCGAAATCACAATTTGCTGCAATTTGGCGAAGCTCCGTCAAATATTGATCAACAGTTTCAGATTCCCGCTGATCCCGCGTAAAGAAAAGAAAACGTTCGTAAATAGTGTTTTCCCTGGGAATGCAATACTCTTCGAACTTGCTTACAACCGCAGCGATTTTCTTCGCGTCGTCTGGCGAGGCCCACGTGAAAGTACGAAACACCTTGTTCGCTTCTTTTCCAATTACGGCCAAAAGTGTTGCTACTTGGCGTGCTTCTTCCTCTTTATCTAGCTTCGTAGCCAGCCTGTAATTATTCCAAGCAGAAACCCAAGTTCGCCAATTGGACGCTGTCGAACCATCGTTTAGCTCGAGTATGTCAGGAGGAGGTATTTGGAAATTCGCCATGGTTATCAAACTTGAAGCCGGACTTTCGCTATTTTGAACACTGGTTTCAGGCATAAATTCGGTAGCTTCTGCCACAAATCATTCCTTTTCGTGTCGACGTGTGGATCCGGGAAACTTCTGACACCATGTAACGACAGGCGGAAAGACACAGAGTCCGCAAAACACAACTTATTTATTCCGGTTGAACAGCGACAACAAAACTTCAAGATGGCTTCCTACAATATCGGTCACGTGACACGCAAGGCGGGAACTAGACTTGTACTTCATGTAACCATACTCGTTACAGTATGGTGCATGTGTATTTTATCAATTGTTTTAATGCTATATCAGGAAACAAAATGCGGTAGCTCCAACTGTGAGATTTACGACGTCCGCTGTAATGATGTGGCCAATATGTCACAGAGACACATTTTTCAATTTCAATTTGAGAGATACAGCCAATTGTGTGTCAAATGGTCGCCTACGGGATCGAATCGATGTTAAAAACAATTGAAAATTTTAAACAATCATCTCTAAAAGTGGTCGCTTATGAGAGGTGGTCGCTTACGGGAGGTGGTCGCCTACGAGAGGTTCCATCTATAGTGATTTTACTTGAAAACTTTTGGTATTTTGGAAAAGTGGTCGCTAATGAGAGGTGGTCGCTTACGAGAGGTGGTCGCAAAGGGAGGTTTGACTGTAACTTAGCCTTTTCACAACTGGACTGACTATCCTGTGGCACTTGTTCAGAAAACTCTTTGGAATTCCAAACTTTACAACACTGGTGGTCCCTTTTACCTTGAAAATTACTTCTACCTTCTTCCAAGAAACCCCACCTCCTTCAAAAATGAAGATTCTTGTGAGGGCCGGGTTGTTAAAAGTAAATAAATAGATAAATTGGCTAACAATATGTAAATTACAAATAGATAAACAAATTGAAAATTAACTGTATCTATTATTCAAAGTGACTACTGCTTATAGAAATAATAGATCCAAGCATCAAACAAGGTAATTAACTTAATAAGCCTTATCACGGTTTTTGACACCATTTTGACAAGTAGGCAAACAGGGGTGAAGTAACAGTGTTTGTATGGAAATTTGATGTCAAATTATTTTCATGAAACATCTCTTCTGAAAAATTCATGAATTGGAAACTTTTGGCACTAGGAAAAGGATTTTAAGAAAAAAAAGTTGGAGGGATGTAGCTGTGCCAGAAAGCGCCCAGTCGTGTTTTGAACTTTCCATACATTTGTCTGTATAGCGAACCAGCCATAAACTGCTCTAAAAATAGCTCGCGGGAAAAAAATACAGGGAAATGTATGAAAAGTTCAAAACAGGACTGGACGCTTTCTAGCACAGCTACGTCCCTCCAAGTTTTTTCTTAAAATCCTTTTCTCAGTGCCAACAGTTTCCAATTCATGAAGTTTTCAGAAGCAATGTTTTATGAAAATTATTTGACATTGGATTTCCATACAAACACTGTTGATTCAAGCGTGTTTGCCTACTCATCAAAATGGCGTTGAAAACCGTGATAAAAGGCCTATTTTTTATGTCTTATTCAGAAATTGATGTGGGGTGCCTGTGTTGTCATCTCTTCTACAGTTGAACTTGTATTTTGTCTGTATTAAGAGGTCATCTTTTGGAAATGGCCACAGTAAATTAAGGGAAGTATAGTTTTCACGTCTGTCACAACTGACCACTTAAAATAGAGGGTGACTGCCTAATATGATGCTGCTTAATACAGGTTCAATAAGTTTTTTGACTACATTTGCACCTTAATACAGTCGAACCTGTATTAAGCGGTCGTGGTCACCCTATTCTAAGTCCCAGCAAGCTGTTTGTATTGTCTTGACCTGTTTTAAGCAGTCACTTTGTAAAAGGAAACCACTTCAATATGATAACAAATTATAGTGCGCCAGGCAATTGTGTTTCTTGAGTGAGCTGCACTATCGTGGCATTAATGTTTTACTAGTCCGTTTCAATATTATGCTCTCCTTTGTCATACCATTTTATCGCTAAACTTTCTTAACCAAGTAAGTGATGTATTCTGTGCAACCTGTATTAAGCAGCCAACCTGTATTAAGCGGTCACTCAGAGCCATTCCCCGAGGGTGACCACTTCATACAGCTGATTCGACTGTACTTTCTGTACGTACTCAGCAGTCAGTTTCCTCTCCCCAAAACTCCTTCTCTACCTCTCCAGCAACTGAAGAGGAAAAAAAAATAATTACGTATTTCTTTTCTTAGCAAATATCCTGGGACCACAGTTGTTCAATTAGCCTGATTAAGCTAGTCCTAGGTTAACATGAACTGTGATTCAAGTTTAATTACTAATCAATAAAGATTCTTTAAAAAGATTTTTGTTCCTCAGTTTCACCTACTATAGGAATTTTCTTTACCGTTAATTTAAGCTTAAAATTAGCTTTTAAAAACATTTTTAATGAGGGAGAGAAAACCTCAGTTAATTTTTAATCTGGATTAGCATTAATCAACTTTTGAACAACCAGGCCCTGTTCTCCAAAGAAAACAAGCAAAAAGAGGGATGATTACTCAGTCAGTATCAGTCAGTCAGTCAGCCTGTTACTCACTGAGTGACAGTCACTCAATATTAGTTGACCAGTCAGTCACTCAGTCAGTTTAACTCACTGAGAGACAGTCACTTAGCATCAGTTGACCAGTCAGTCACTCAGTCAGTTTAACTCACTGAGAGACAGTCACTTAGTATCAGTTGACCAGTCAGTCACTCAGTCAGTTTAACTCACTGAGAGACAGTCACTTAGTATCAGTTGACCAGTCAGTCAGTGACAGTCAGTCAGGTAATCAGTAATCAGTCAGTCAGTCAGTCATCATAAGGTCAGTCATGGCCAGCAAGTCAGTCAGTCAGTCAGTCATACAAACAGTCAGTCAGTCTTTCACTCACTCACTCAATGCATCTATTAAAATAGATGTCAGAGTCCCTTAAATTATGAAAGATGTATGATGAAAAGGAAGCAGACAATGAATCACTTTTCCCAAATAACGATTTGGAGTCTGTAGTATGTATTTGGCCTATTGTGCAATTCCAGAAAATGTCCATACACCCCCATTGAAGGTTTTTTGTTTTGCACCCCCCCTCCCTCCTCCCAGGAAATTTCAGCTTTGCTTCACACTTTGCTTCTAAACTATTGGCTTCTAAGCACCCCCCCGCCCCCCTCCCAGGAATTTCCAGTGACATTCCCAGGGGTGGCTATGGATTTTTTAACACTGTAAGAAATGAAATGTTAAAAAAACATAAGTAGTGTTATTAATTATAAGTATTACATTGTCTACATATGCAGGAGTCATGTTGTAAGTAATGTATGTATAATATATTGTGAGTAGTGTTCGGTTATGTATTGTAATTAGTGCTAGTATATTTTTCCAAGTTGAAGCTGATAACAAGTTAATTTCTGGAAAAATGTACAGTTACTCCTAATTTTCTTTTGGATAATTTAGAATAACACTTGCTTATAAGATCCACTTTTTCTGCATGCATAGTCACAAACTGCACAAAAATACCATTGTATATATTTCCTTAGAAACCCGTTGGTTTTTTTGGACCATTCTGAGATGCAGAATGTACATGCAAATTGGACTGGCACCATCCTATAGGTGTGAACATGTTATCCTTAAGTGTGATCATGTTATTTACAGGAAACTGTTTATGTTCTGAAGAACCTTTTCTTATTCCTAGAGTGATGACATATGATTGGGGTGACAAGCCAGAAAATGAAGATTTCTACTCCATTACTTGCCCTGTGGATAATGTAAATTTAGATCTTGAAAAAGTGAGTGTTGATAATTGTAGTCATCTTTAGATATATTGGACACTGTTAGACTCTGGGTGTTGATAAAAAATAATTAGAGTTTTGTCCTATAGATCTGCAAATTGACGCTTCATTCTCACTGAGAATTAATATTATTTGGGAGGTTTATTTTTGGACAACAACTGTTTATGTTATGGTACTCCCTGACAGAAAGGCAAATAAATATACATTGCCATGTGATGTGATATTTTGGCTAAATTAAGTTAATCAGATTAGGCAATAAGCTAAGTTATTTAATGAAAACTGGTTTTGGTTTACTGCACCGCAGTACAGTTAATTGTTCTTTTCGACTGAGTACACGTACGTACGTACGTACTAGTCTACTAAGAAATTGATGATTGTTGTAAGTTTTTGTTTTGTCGTTTTATCGCATATTTGTGTGATTATCTGCATTCACGCTATCACTTGCTATTTGAGGTTAGGGGTAGGGTGGGCCCCACCCTACCACCGTAGCTGTTTGGCTCAGGAATGAGGGTTGAGAATAAATGGCGGTATGTACTGGGGGCAAAGGTTGATGGGAAGTGGCTGAGAGGTGAGGGCCAATAACTTGATCATGAGTTCCTTGCGCCTTGAGGGTGTTGATGTTACCAGAAGGCCGAAAACCACAAAAACAAATTTTCATGAATTTTTTATATGGTTACATGCAGTCAGTATTTTGTATTGCTGGTATTAAGCCCTTTCAGATAATCTGCCCTGCACTTGGCAAAACCCTTAAGCATAACATTACCTGAAAGTAAAACACAAAAAGATGTGGTGACAATTGTCAATTGTCCAGAGATATCCATTGCATATAAATTAATAACTTATAGACTTCCTCAAAGTCTTTCACTTCTCATTTCTGGCCTAACATGCTCTTGCTGCTCTTATATATTTGCTTCCCTCCATGCTCTTTGTACATGTTTTTCCTGAGATCAACTTGTAAGCAAGCATACCCTGGTGAAAATCTTTTGAGGATCTTTAAAGATCCTCAAAAGTCTTCATGAAGATCTTCGAGGATCCTTATGAAGATCTTTAAGGATCCTTAAACAATCTTGCAAAGATCTTTAAGGATCCTCAAAAATCCTTGCCAAGATCCTTAAGGATCCTCAACTTTCTTGCCAAGATCCTTGAAGATCTTGGCCAAGATCTTTGAGGATCCTCAAAGATCCTTAAGGATCCTTGCAGATCTTGCCAAGATCTTGTCAAGATCTTTAAGGATCCTTTGCAGATCTTGCCAGGATCTTTGAGGATCTGCAAAGATCCTTTGCAGAACTTGCCAAGATCTTTGAGGATCTTCAATTATGTCGCCAAAGATCTTAAAAGGATTTTCAAGGATCCTTTGCAGACCTTTTCAAGATCTTTGAGGATCTTCAATAACCTTGCCAAAGATCTTCAAGGATCCTACAGGATCCTTTGCAGCTCTTGCCAAGATCTTTGAAGATCTTCAATAATCTTGCAAAAGATCTTCAAGGATCTTGAATGAACCTTTTCAAGATTTTGTACTACTTTGAACTTTCCAAAATCACAAAAACATTTGTGACTGAAATCTCCGGTGAGTCTCAGAATAAGCTGTTGAGAATGTACATGTAGTATGTAGATGAAAAAGAACATCAGCATGTCATAAAAGGGATAATTTTATTGAACAATCCCTAACTTATTTTAGTTAAGATTCAGGAATTTATTTGTATATAAATGTAGGTCTACAATGCTAAATCAATACAAAATAACTTGTGTAAATAAAATCAGAAATAGAAACATAACTTTTAATATGTATTGTGAAAGAATAATATTCAGCAGATGGATATTTTACCTCAACCATGATGGACAAAATTTTGACTACAACATGAAGCCTGGGTGCTCACGATCCTAATGTTAATGTACAAGAAACTGTAATAATTTTTATTCTAAAATTTGGTTTGACAATTGCCAGTGAAAACGTTTGTACAAGAAAACATAATAACAGAAAAACAATAACTTATAGCAAGCTCTGATTATGTACAAAAGTTCTAATGACAAGGCTACACAGTGCAACAAATTTCAACAGATGTTGTTCACAACATTAGTGCAAGTCAAAATCCCTCTCTAAATTATCAGCCTTTAACAAAACTTAAAAGTTACTGCCTTGTCTGCACAACTTTACATGTAACACATTTATAGTGGCTCAGAAAAATTGTAGTTTTTCCCTCGTGATGACCCACAAAATGTGGAATGACTATATTCTAGATAATGAAAAACGTAACAAAACAGTGCAATCACAACATCAGCAAATGTTGTGCTACTATAAAAATTTGATAGGCATAATAATTGTGCAAGCACAGTGCTAAAAGACCAAAAAGTACCAATTTGCTTGTAATTTACATGACCAAAACAATTTGACCCTCTAATTTTCTATTAAACTATCAAACATCAAGTAATGAATTCAAGGCTCAAAGTTACAAAATTTTTTATTTTTTCATTGTTCCTGAGTAGTATATATAGTAGTAGAAGTCGCAATTCATAACCATACTAAATCAGTTAAAAATAGGCTCCCCTGCTTACAAGTGACTTAGCTTATTGAGCAGGATTTGGTGACTTCACACACTCTGAAGCTGCAGTCTTGGGTATCGGCCTTGACAACAACATTGAGTTGAAGATCTACAGCAAAAAGAGAAAAAATCATGCACTTTAGTCAGTTCTTCTGTGTGATTACAGTGTTCACATTCGTTTTTAACTGATGGTGCTATTTTATTGTACATGTGGGCATTATAATACTCCACCAAATGACCTTCAACTTCAATCAAATCACAGGCAAATTAAAGTAATGTTATACTCGATCGAATAAGTCACCACACAAATAAAGCTTGCAATTGATTCTCAGTACAACTACAATCATCTGATTGTTCATTTCAACTAGCGCTACAACTACAAATTTACCCCATAAAAACGTTTGTAAATGTTTTATTTTAAAAATAAATAGGAAATGGCTACCTCGACAACCGAGATCAGATGAATTTGTAGCTAAATTCACAGAAGCACATGCATTCATTTGGTTGAATTGTGCATCACATTTTCAAGCCAGTCTGTTATCAAAATCATTGATATTAAAGCCTACCTGTTTCTAAAAAGTAGTTGTCCACGATTTGTTGCTTAAAGCCATCATTTGCTAGCTTAAAAGAAGAAAAAACCGAGGAAATGTGCCTTGTTTTCTTGAGTCCTGCGAAACGGTCTTTCTGCGAGCCTGCAGTGTATAGCTGCTGACCAAATTTGGCTTTGCTCGTGCCCAGTCTTCCAAGCCAAGATGGCTGCCGCTCTTGGCCCGGTGGTTTCCTTGTTTCCTTTATAAAAGAAGTATTGTGCAAGAAAGCGACAGGGTAATCATTTGATGAAGACTGTGAGCAAACTTTTAGCTATTGGAAATCACTCTTTATTTATAAGAATGAATTACTGAGTCTGAGTATCACTAAGACACTATCATGCTGCATGACAAGCACTGATCAGACAATCAGCTGAGTAAACTTATTTATTTGTCTATTAAATTATATCCTTTGGTGGGAAGCCATGTAAAGCAGGAATCTTGGTGCAACATATCACAAATTTAAATTGCCAAAACGAAATTCCATATTCCACGTACCCGTTTCTCTGAGACATCCAAGCAATAGTTCCAAGCAAAAAACCAGCAGTATTGATGACATTGCATTATTGCAACTTTCAGAGTTTTAGTCAACAGTCTGTACTTTCCAACACCTTTAAGGTATAATTATTTACTCTGGAAGCTCAAACTCAGTAGAAACAGAAATTTTGATTCTTAATTTTAAAAGTGACAAATGTATTTGTTACTAAAGCGGGCAGATCTTTGTGACTTTCTTTCGAACAAACTATTTTAACTCTATATCTTCATCAAGAAACCACAAACGCTCAAATTTGCTGCCTCCACCTGCCCTTTCATCCCACAAGCTTAGGAGCAATAACCGTTTTATAATTCCGGTGTGCAAGTCGAATCGTTAAAAGAACTCTTTTATTATTAGTCATTAGTAGTGGTATGTAGTTTTTTAAATAATGTCCTTTTTCCTCTCGCAGAGTTCTATGCATTCTTCTTTATTATATGTTACCTGTAATTATTAAATTTTTTCTATATTTTGTATATATATTTATGTTTTTCAGTTTCATACAATTTAATTATTTGTACACGCAATTCAGTCTTTGGACTGCGAAGTGTATTTGAATAAACGGTCTTATTGATTAATAAAATAAATTACCAAATGCCTACACTGTAATTGCAAGTGTAATGGCCTTTTATTTTCCATCACCTTTTTTTTCTATTTATCATAGGGGTCTTGCAAACATCCTCATTAAATCCTTGAAGCTCATGAAGCATCCTGGCAAAGGTCTTTGCAAGATCCTTACTATCAAGGATCCTTTTAAGATCCGTCAAAGATAATTCAGCTTAATTTAAAAATCCTTTAGGAGCCCTAAGGATCCTGACAAAGATCTTTGCAAGATCTTCGAAGGATCCTTATTAAATTGTTGAAGATTTTGGCAAAGATCTCTTGCAAGATCTTTGAAAGGATCTTTTAAAGATTCTTCAAAGATCCTCATTAAATCCTTGAGGATCCTGGCAAAGATCTTTGCAGGATCTTCAAAAGGATCTTTCTAAGATTCTTTAAAGATCCTCATTAAATCCTTGAGGATCTTGGCAAAGATCTTTGCAAGATCTTTAAAAGGATCTTTCTAAGATTCTTTAAAGATCCTCATTAAATCCTTGAGGATCTTGGCAAAGATCTTTGCAAGATCTTTAAAAGGATCTTTGTAAGATTCTTCAAAGATCCTCATTAAATCCTTGAGGATCCTGAAGGATCCTTGCAAAGATCTTTGCAAGATCTTTAAACGGATCTTTGTAAGATTCTTTAAAGATCCTTATCAAATCTTTGAGGATCTTGAAGGATCCTTGCAAAGATCTTTGCAGGAATCTTTGCAAGGATCTTACAAAGATCCTTGCAAGATCCTTACCAATTCCTTGAGGATCTTTGCAGATAGTATAACAAGATCTTGCATATGCAGGATCTTTGAAGATCTTTGGAGGATATTCAAAGATCCTATAAGGATCCTTTGAGGATCTTTATCTTTAAAGATCTTTGGCAGGTCTTTGAAGATCTTTAAAGATCCTTGAAGATCCTGTGAGGTTTTTCACCAGGGTAAGTTACAAGCGTTTATAATGTTGTCTGTTTTGTTTTGCTAGGATGTTTTCCCTGACAAAGCAACAGAAAGGAAGATACTATCACTTGTTATTCATTGTTCAAACGATGACTGTAAATGGATAGGAGCACTTAGCAAGAAAGATGTAAGGTGTAAATATGCAAATAAACTAACAGACCCAACAGTATTAAGCTCTTAAAATAAACTTCATCTTCTTTTTTTAGTTTGTAGGGCTTCATTGTGTTATATCTGGTTCTGTTATGCCTGTTCATATCTTTTCTTGCATTTGGTTTACCAATTATCCGTAACGTTTATCAATTTAATGTAACCCATTTTAGCAACCACTAACCAAGTCAGGGCTTCTGATAATTCGCGGGAAAAAAAGTCAAATTTCGCGGGATTTTTGAAGACAAATTCGCGGAGAAAACGGCCGATTTCGCGGGAAATTTCGCGGGAATTTTCGGGGCAAATTTCGCCGAAAAACAAAGAAGAAAGCCAAGAAGAAAGATTCCAGAAAAAAAAAAAATATACTGGAAGGATCTCGTGTTGCTTTGCAGTTTACAAGGCAGGATTGCTCGTGATCGAAGGTTTAAATCCATTTGTGAAGTCAAAACATTGTTGTGTCTTCAATCGACTCTTCGATCGTGCCCTGCACGTACGACTAAACATGTGCCTGCATTACTACAGACAGCAGTTTCCTTTCCCACTCCGTATAGTGTCACCGAAAAGTCTTCTCATTTCTTGTGCCCATTTTTTCGCAACATTAATCTAAGAACGCCTGGTAGTTATGGTACGTTATGTTTACTCGTGACAGTGACGAAATTTCAAGATAAATTTGCATTTATGAAAAGTAAACAGCCCCAGTGGCTAAGATAAGTTTCAAATATGTTGTAACGACATGCATTTGGTGGGATTTTTAACGAATTTCGCGGTATTACGCGTTTTTTTGTGAATTTCGCGGGATTCCGCGGATATAACCGAATTTCGCGGCTCCGCGACCGCGCGAAATATCAGAAGCCCTGCCAAGTATTCACAGGTAGAGATCCTTGGGAATTGTCCCAGTTCATCTTTTTTTCTCAATGAAAGCATTAGGTCCAAACATAGGAATTTTGGGGGCTGAACATGCACCTTAATTCCTTTGAAGTGATTTTTTCTGGATGTCACATATCTCAGAGTTTCCAGCAATCATCACCATCATCATTATCGTCATTCTTGTCAAGATCATTATTGAGGGTTGTTGAAAACACACCAGTACAGTCCAGTCGTATATTCCTGTAGTCCACTGAATTTTATTGTCGGACGTCTAGTCAGGTTTTGTATTTCACAAAATTAAACTCAAATAATATATTCTGGAGGCCACTGGATTTATTTGGTTCTAGTTGTGTTTTGGGGTTAGGATACCATACTAACAGTTGTCCGTTGGAGTTGTGTGGATCACGTGGTCTTGAATGGAGTGCAAGAGAGAGTCTATTGGACTTGATTGAAGACTATTGTTGTGACAGACTTAGAAAAAAAACAAGTCATTAGGGGGTAGAAATGTTGTCCATTGGCGTCCAATTGATCCTTTTGACTCTACTTATATTGGACTCAGATGGTGTATAGAGGGTCGTACAGGGGTATTTTCGTGACGCGTGATTAGCTGATTTTATTTCCCGTGAAACGCGAATGTAATAAATTATTCTTCATAATCCGTGACCTGAAGGTTTGAACCGTGCAAGAGACCCCCCCTGTATGACCCTCTGTATACTACACATAATTATCATTATTATCAAAAAGTGTGATACA
Organism: Pavona decussata; assembly: GCF_977016875.1. Lineage (NCBI taxonomy): Eukaryota > Metazoa > Cnidaria > Anthozoa > Scleractinia > Agariciidae > Pavona > Pavona decussata. Next base: position 2,460,888 of record NW_028145436.1, on the reverse strand, counting down.
TATGTTAGAGATGTTTCTTTGCCCAACAGACACACATGGAATCCTGTCTGTCACTAATCATTTCCTGTACCAACAAGAGCTGTGAAGAAACTATGTTAAGAAGAGACCTGGAGGAACATGCAACTGTCACATGTCAATGGAGGGTGGTTTTCTGTTCCTACTGCAATATGAACCACACCCTAAATGTCAGCAAACGGTAATACTACTATATACCAGAATAATACACAACAATTATAGTGAGTCTTGTTAATGTGCATGCTTTGATCTTCAAACTATCCTGAAGGTAATATTCAGGGCCAAGTTGTTCAAAGCCCAATTAAGCTAATCCTGGGTTAACGTGAACTTTGATTCGATTTTAATTACTAATCAATGAAGACTCTTCAAAAAGATTTTTTTCCTTCAGTTTTAGACTTTTCTTTACTGTTTGCTAACAGTAAAAAACATTTAAAAACATTTTCAAAGTGCGAGATGAGAACCTGACAGTTAACTCTTAACCGGGGATTAACGTTAATTGGCTTTCAAACAACCGGGCCCTCAGGTGTTTCCATTTATTTTATTTGCGTAATTTGTGCACTCTTATAATAATATTTACATCATTAGCTTGTGCTCAGCTCCAGCATGTGCGCATGGTGGGTTGTCCTTGATGCTATTTTCAACTAATCTATATCTAGTTACGTTAACTTAGCTATTGACCACTTTATGTTGAAAAAACTTTTATGAAAAATTTGCAACTGCAAAATGAGTCATTGTCAAGACATCAGAGATTGCGCTTCACCTTCGACTGGCAGAAAATAGTAATACTGCATGAGAATATGCAGGTAAGAAACCTCTTCTTTTTATTGCAGTTTTTGAAATGAATGCTATGAATTCCAGTAAACAATCAGTGGCAGTTTGAGAAAACTATATACAAGAAATTTTATTTGAAGCAAGTCACTTGCCTAGCCAGATGTAATAGGGGAATGGGAGGAGGAGCAAGAAAAAAAGGGGGGCCTGGGGAGAGGGAACAGTTATTGACAGATAGTTAGCGTAATTGGATTAACTGAAATCTTTGGGTGGAAATCAGTGGAAGGGGGTTTATGGTAGGCATTCTCTCTTCTCTCTTCCCAGTTCCCCCTCCCCCCCCCCCCCCCCCCCGACGCACACACACACACACACACAAGTAGGCTAGTGGAACCACCTTCACTTTTCTTGTACGACCAAAAGGGGTGCATGAATCTGGAATATACTTTGTGGATGTCACAATTTCTGTCAGACTGTCAACTGCAATGCCTTATGCTTTTATATACAGCTGATAGCTGTGAGTTATATACTTCTTTTTCATGCATTAAATTTTCCCATAACAATGATCATCTTGACTTTGAATAAGACTCCCTTCCAAAGTTCTCTTGAATTTCATTATACAAGTTAGATTGGTGTAAGTTAGGAGATAGCAAGCAAAGACTCAAAACCCAAATTGTGCCTCAATATTATTTTTCTCCACTAAATATAAAGGAAATCTCTTGAAACCTAAACAATTGAAGCTTTGTATAGTGCAATACAGACCATACAGACACTTGTCAATCCTCCAAAACATGAATACTTCAGCATAGAGAGGATAATAAGGGTGGATCTAGAACTGGTTGTGGTATTTTTTCTGGCCAAAAACTGGCCATATTTTCCATCATGGCTTATAACATTTAATAAATAAATTAAATTATTCTTTTAATTTAAATGATAACTAATGGAATGACTGTGGTTCTATTTTTTAACATTTGGCTTTAGTTTACTGTGCTGTATGTACAGTCTATCATAGTGTGCTGAAAAAGGAAATGAAAACCACGTTTTTTCCTCAGGAACACATCAGTGAGTGTAAGAAGTACAAAGTGGAATGTCCAGCTGGCTGTGGTGTAGCAATTCAGCGAGAAAAGGTAAGGCCTTACAACACTCTCAGATCTGTAAATTGATAGAGAGCACAGGGAGAAGGGTGGGGGGGGGGGGGGTATATGTACAAAGAGTTGCAAAATAATTTAAACAAGAAGCTGTTTCCAGCTTATACTCGGGCCATATTTGACTGTGTGGTGCATAAAGCCTACAATCTTTTAACAGTGATAACCTCCAGCATCGCCAATTCCCCCAAATAGATAGCCTGCGAGCAAGCTCTTATGCGGGTGGATCCTCTTTCTCCCTCCCGCCCCCCACCCCCAAGAGAGCTTGCTCGCAGGCTACCAAATAGATAGATACAGAGATATAGTGAGGCAATAAGTAACCACCAGATAGCATTGCATTTCTTGCAGTCAGAATGAAATACAGGGGAAAACGACATTTGTCATACGAATGCTTTCTGTAATCCCCGGGCTTTAATCCTTACGATTTCACCTTTCGTTTAGAGACAGAAACCATTTGTACGGTCCTGATATGTATGTGACGCCGGGTCAATGACGGATGGTAATTTTCGGTATGATCTAGACCGGGGGGGGGGGGGGGTACTCCCTTATGTGACCTTAACGGGGACGTGCGGCCCGATAGGGTATGGTTTTCAGGGTGTTTTGTCTTGAACGGGGTATCTATTTCATCACTTTCTGTCTTAAACATGGTATCCCTACATGACCTAATGGCTTAAACAGATTGTGATTGCCAATGCATTAAAATACAGTGAGAAACTAGTGTATTCTTATTTCATTCTAGTCAGGGTGTGATTTTGGGTTAAATATCTTAGAAAGGGCCTGAAAATTTTGAATTCTGTCTTAAACGGGATAGGGAAATCGGAGAATTGTGTCTTAAACAGGGTCAGGGTTTGAACGCCCGGGCCGCACCTCCCTGCCCAAGCATCTGTTGAGTACCCCCCCCCCCCCCTCCCCGGGATCTACAGTAACGTTACGCATCACGCGTACGTTTATATCCTTGTACGTTTTTCAATGTTTCGCTGTTTATATTTTTAAATGAAATTCAGGGGAAAGCATTTGTTAATTAACATTTCATTTGAAGACAGAAACCGTTTCTACATTGATTGTTTTTCTATAGTAAACGTGAGACATCTTTATCTATCTTGGCCCGCGAGGTCATAGACTGATTTAGTTGCCAAATTTTCGGTTAAACAAAACTAACCTTGAGGCACTCAGGTTAGCCTAAAAAACACTCAGGTTAGCCTAAAGAGCACTCCAGTTAGCCTAAATAGCACTTAGGTTAGCTTAAATAGCTCCCCGGTTAGCTTAACGGTTTAATAGCAGTTTATGTTGGGGTTGTTGGGTTCATGCCTCGCATGCCTCGCATGTTTTGTTCATGCCTCGCAGTCGTCTGGCTCGCATATTGTAAACACTCCTCACGGCCCGAAAACAAAGAACGCGACCGAGAATTTAAAGAATTTGATAACTCGACAGAAAACGTAACTCGTACCAGCCGAGTACAAAAAACGAGACCGAGAACAATAACTCGTGGCCCGAAGTCTTATTTCTCGGCCCATCGCGACCCCAAAAAGAAAAAAGAATTTGATAATGCTACCAAAACCTTAACTCGGTCCGCCTTATGGCCCGAGTAATAAGAAAAAAATCACTTTATTTTAGTGTCAATGTATTTAGCGCAGAGCACTAATTGGGGACACTATCCAGGTCGAATTGGAATTTAGAAATGTTGCTTTTCGAGGAGAGGGGACAACCGGAGTACCGGGAGAAAAACCTCTCGGAGCAGGGACGAGAACCAACGAAAAACTCAACCCACATATGACGCCGAGGATCGAATGGCACAATGTGGTGGCATGTTTAATTAGCACAAAGAGGTTGGAGGGGAGGGGTGGGGGGACAGGAACTGCATTGCAGAACAATCCTTGATTCAGTGCAAGTTTCTTGGATAAAATGTGGTGGTTCAAGAATAAACTGCAACAAGCATGAAATTACGAATGATTCACATTTTGCGCACAAGCGCAACAGCGTTTCGCCCATCATTGGTTGAGCTTTTGAAAGAAATGATACTTTTTTGCCGTCTGGGTAATTTGGTATTAAAATTATTTGTTGGAAAGTTCAAAGTCCCTATCCTTTCTTTGTTTGTGTTGGTTACTTTTAGTCTAATAAGCTGTTTTGGATAAGACTGTGTAGTGTTTGTGTGGAGCTACTGTAGTCTTCTCAGTTGAAGTTTGTTTGTTTACATTCTCACGTAGATTTCACATCACACTGAAAGAGAATGCCCACTTATTACCATCTCCTGTCCTTATGCTGTAATGGGCTGTGATGTAAAGGTATTTTAAGTTTGTTTTCACATTGCCTTCCTGTTTATGATTTTGCTTTATTCATTCATATAAACGTATTTTTGTTAAAAACTAAGGGCGCGTTGCATTTGTCAGAACTGGGTTACCACACCGGTCAATTCGTAAACGGAATGTACCAATTTGAAGGATACGTTTTATCCTAGTCCTTCGAATTTCTTCAAAATAGCGGGTACCTTTTTCGGAGTGATTATTTTTCAAGATTGAAACTGACTGGAACCGATTTTACACCGAGTGTGCAGAAGGTATACACCGCCAAAAAATTAACAGGAAACCTCTCGCTTCTGTAAGGCAGTCACAGTTTAATAACTGATCTAGTTTTCAGTTTTAATTCGACACAAAAATTGTATACATGTATACAGAAAACAGAATAATTTTTACTTTCCTCTAAGCTGTGGAGACCTTGTAGGTTCTTGAATGTGGGCCCAAGGTTGTGTGCCTAGAATTGGTTCAAAAGTACATTGACACAAAAGCCCGGCGTATCCAATCGATGGAAACCGATGATCGGAAATTCAATCGATCAATCGATAAAATTAGTTAATTGGTATCGATTGGTATCGGCCAATCGATGACCAATCGATAACCACACAAAAACCTTTCATCGATTGCTATCGATTGGCTCAGCAACCTTGAACAGACGTCACGCACGCTACCTGTCCGATCATTCGCCATTTTTAGGAAGCCCTTGGGACGAAATTGGTAAAACAAATTCCGACCCAGAATATACCAAACACCAAAACTAAAATGGCTCATCGCTTACCACTATGATGAAAAAAAGGAACGTCTTTTTTATCTTTTGCTGCATATTTTATTTCTTTTAGACACAATTGGCGCCTTCATAGATTTTTTAGTTTGTGTGTATGTGGTCAATCTTTGTTTTAAGCACGATTAGGTATGGGCTCCTGGTTCGTTATTATAAGGCTAGGTATTGCTGCTTTATTCATTATTTTGCAACAACTCATGCTGCTGTTGTTGGCAATTTCATTGTTTGCAAAAGTACAACCTCTGTTACCAGAATTTTTCTGTGAAGGCACGATGCAACCACTTTCCGTTTTTTGAATTCTATAGATTGGCCCACGGAACAAACTTTTAATTTGTCAAAAAAAAACTGGATTCCTGTGGACGGGGCATTAACGTTTAAAAAGAGAAAGAAGAGAGTATTTTTCTCCTGTTACTGCGTACAAAGTTGTGTTTTTTATGCGTCGATTCCGGTTCCGTCAATCTGCAACCAATCGATACCAATTTATCTATCGATCGGTATTGATAATCGACACCAATCGATAACCACACGAATCTTCGCCATCGATTGGTCATCGATTATCAATATCAATCGATTAATTTATATCGATTGATATCGATTGTCATCGATTATCGATTCCATCGATTGGATACCCCGGGACAAAAGCCATGGTCCAACTGACTCGGTGTCAGACGAAACTAGGGCAAAATCGCATACGTCAGTCAGTTTGCTGTGTGAATCAGCAACTGAGGTGCTTTCTGATTCGACTTGTTGCAGATGCCAAGAAATCAAGTGGAATCACATCTTCAATCAGCCTATCGAATTCATCTTGACTTGGCTTGTTTGAAGTTACATAACACGCAAGAAGAGTACAAAGAAACGACTCGAAAACTCGAGGAAAAAGTGGAGACGCTTTGTAGAAAGGAAGATGAAAAAATATCAAGCTTGGAACAGCAGTTGAAGGAGATGAAGAAAGTGAACGACTTTCTTGTTGAAAAGGTGGCATCTCTAGGGAAACAGATTTCCAGATTAAACGAGAAAGCACCTCAACTGTCTTGGAGGATTAACGGCATTGGGAAAATATTGAGTCAAGCCTGTGCCAAAGATGGCAATAACACTGTTGTAGATAGTGCACCTTTCTACTCAACTACATGTGGCTATAAATTGAAAGTCTCTGTTTATCCCATGGGTGACAAGACCAAAAACAACATTTATCTTTCAGTATTCTTGGTAATAATGGAAGGTGAATACGATGCCGTATTGCCTTGGCCTTTCCGACAGAAAGTAATTTTCACCCTTGTTGACCAGCAAAAAAAAACGGAGGAAAAGAAAAATGTTGTTATGGAATTAATCACTGATTCTTCCCTAGAGGGGGGCGCCAAGGTAACAAAAGTTGAGAAGCCTGGTTTGGGATTTGCAAGGTTTATATCCCATAAGATTCTTAAGACACGGAAATACATTCTTAATAATTCATTGCTACTTGAAGTAACGATTTGCTCTCCTTGTTAAAGGGTTAGAAAAATACCTAATAGTTAAATTATTAAGGCCTCTAGCCAGTGACTCGCTACTGACCGACAAGACTGTATAATAGATTGTCATAGATGTTTGCAGCGGAGAATAATAAACCTTCCTTTTGTATTTCTGAAATTGGCATTATTAAGTGAGAGTGGTTATAAGGTGGACACGTATTATTCAAGTTGTTACCAGACTTAGCGGGGAAGGATTTTATTTTGTTAATTGCAACGGAAATGTTTCGCGCATTGCGGGCTACATGACATGACATTTAGTTCGCCAAAGCGACCTAAAAACTCTATCATATAACAGTAAACTAAGAGGACGAAAGTAAGACAGCCCACGAAACTACCTCCCCACCTCACCCTCCCCCCTCCGTTTGTGAGTTCTTTTTGACAAGTTCACTTCTTCCGTATGCCAATTTGCATTAACAATTGACCTATGGATTGACGAAGCATTTGTTTATTATCTGTTTTGAAACACCAACGGACGCTTTTGCAAAAGGTGAAGGGAACTTTTCAGAGATTTCTATTTTATCAGTGCTTTTAGGACGTTGATAAACTCTCAATTAAATTCTCGGGGTTTTTTTTTTTTTTTGGCTGCTGCAAACGTAAAAACAAAAAACAAAACCAAATTTCACCTCTCGAAACGATTGTGACAACTCGAAAACTGTGGGAAACTTCTGTTGCAGCGTGTAAAGAAGATTATTTATTTACCGACTCCAAGCAGAAATTCCCGAGGGTTCGTATGAAATATTTTCTAGGAACACCGCTGTGAAAGGAAAAATGTTCGCATTTATTGGCTTTCCGTATAAACCAGTTCACTGATTTGAGTCAGGAGCAACAAAACTGACCTTTGCAAGGTAGAGGGGTTTGACTGTAAACGTACGTATTTAAACAATCGAACTCCGTTTAGCGAACACGCCGTTAAGTATTACAGGCACTTTTTTCTGCTCCCTATGGTTAGTCCGTAATAGCGCGTTTGACAGCAACACAACAAGGCCTTAAGAGGAGAAAAAGATTTAATAAACAGAGTTTTTACATAAGAGTGGCCTGTAGGTTTATTGAACGCTTAAACCCGTTCGTCCAAACAAAATACGATACGAATTTCGATTTTTTTCAATGCAGTCAGTCCCCCAGAACTCACTCTCTGTCCTCTTGCTTACCGTCTGGAAGTGATTAGGGAACGTCGAATTTGACTACAAACACAAGATTGAGTACGAGTACGACTTTCAAATTTCAAATCAGTCACATCCCCAGAACTCTTGCTCCTTCCCGTTGTTTACCAGTAGATAAGGAGATCCAAGAAACAAGATCGGTGTGACAAGCGGTTATCTAAACCATGCAAACTAGATTTGAACAGCCGTATTCGTCCTCAATCTCGTAGTCTTAAAAATCTGAAGGAACCTAATTATCTAAAACACGCACACTGGATTCGAAAAGTCGTACTTGTACTTAGATGTCACGACACAACAAACAGTACAGCTAGTTTACTAGTTATACTAGTCACACAGTTGATTGAGGCTGAATAAATACAGTAAGCGACAAGTGAAAAAATACACTCACTCACTCCCTAACCGAGGACCACGGTATCCATGGCAACCAAATATGATAGCAAATTAAACTTCATGGTAATATTGTCAAGTAGCTTGTAAGCGTTATAATGGACAACGCAAAGTTCTCCGCGAAGAACAATAACTATTTTCAAATCATTTAAAGAAATATTGACTTTGAATTGTCTGAAATGCAGACCTCACACCACCCGAAAACGGCAGCCAAAACAAACATTTCAATAACATCCAGTCTCCTTCAAATACAATGAAAGAAAGGAAAATTTTGCTTTAAACTTAAATAAAAAGACTGGTAAAATTAAAAACAACAACTGAGTTTCTTTCACTGACAACACACATAGTCATTGATTTCACTCAGACGCTATAAAAGGATCACGCGTCACAAACCTTTTTCTGCAAAATGTTAAGAAACGTAAGATAAAGTCAGCTGTGAAGTTTCATTGGGCGATAAATCCAGACTTTTCTGAAAGCCGTTTTTAATCACGTGTTTCGTGGCTTACAAAGTGGCGTGGGCGGACCCAAAATACCAACGACGTGCTGATTGGAACAAAGACCTGTAAACCGACCCACCATTTGAGATATTATAAGATTAGGAAACAACTACATGTACTCAATTTCAAACATTTAGTTTATTTTTAAGACAACTGTCAGTTTACGACTGTTGCTCTAAGCTCTAAAAATATTGGTTCGCCTCTGTTTTGGCCGGACAAAGGGCCACATACTGTCGGTAATGCCGCCCGCAAAATAGCACGAAACCTCTATTAAGGGCAGGAACCAAAACAAATAAGGTAATTACAGTAAAACAGCGACACAAAACTAAAAACATAAATTCTTTTTTGATTAAGTAAATGATTAAAACGAGAAATCGCCAGCATAAATATAGTTATTATGAAATACAACTGAAAGGCACAGAGTCACAATTACTTGATTTTTCTACAGGAAAGCTGCCAAACTCACATCTCATTTACTTTTTGCTGATGGGTGCGCGCTGCTGAAGATAGCTGACGTGTGCAGTCTTTTGGGACTATTCTGTACCCTAGAAGGTTTCTCAAAAGAACGTATATTCCGAAAATGGAATACTTTTTTGGTTTTCGTTTTCTACGTTGTAACGTTAGCTATTCTGCTCATGCATATTGGCAAGTTGCATTTTCAAATTGTAACGTTTTTGTTTTTATTACTTTTGCCTATGTTGTTATGGTATCTAATTGCAACCCTTCCTGTTTTAAATTGTAACGTCTTTTGCCCTAGGGTCAGTTTTCTAAAACAACCCTGACGATGAAAGGCCGTGCCTTTTGAAATATTGGAAAAATATATTTCCCTAACAGTGAAGTCAGCCTTGCTCTTTTTTTTTTTGCATTATTTGTTCTACAATTATTTACTGCTGATTAGATCCTTTACTACAAGATTCAATAAATTTGTTTTGTCGCGGTGGTTTTTCTAACATAGTTACTGGCTTTTACTGTTTCTCACTGGTTATACTTTTGCTATGATGACCTATAAAATATACCTTGTTTACCAATAATTAGGCATTTGTTTGATACCATTATAAGTGTTGTATCAACAGAAAAAGAGTGAAAGTATTGATCCTTCATACGGTTGGTGCTGGAAACCGGTGCCAGCCACTTTAAACAATAGAGTGCTTGCTGATAGATGTTTTTAAAACAAATATTGCTAGAACATCAAATTTTCAAGGGGCAACTATCAAATCGATAACCAAGACAAGAAACATTCTATGCTTTAATTGTTCACCCCTAAAGTTTCTTCTGCACCAAGTCACTGAGACTTGCATTTCGAATTTAAAGCCCAATTTTTACCTTTAACGCGAAAAGCTAAGACAAAAAAGATGTAACCAACAACGAACAGGACAAAAGGCAACAAAAGCAACCTGTTTGTTAATGAATTGGAAGAATAAATGGGAACTTTTGATCGTACACGAGTACTATCCATCTGGGCATTTTTGCCGGATGAACACTATTCGCTAATATATGGGACCTTTAGCAGCGATGACGACGACGACGGCAAGGAGAACGTCAGAAACATTAGTTCTAATGAGCAAAACACTGGCTCTACACATGCAATACACACTTTAGTATATTTCTTTGCCGTCCTCTGAATGACCACATTCAAGGATTAATAGAGAAAGTGAACGCATGACGATAAATTTTCCTTCGTCTTTATAAACTTTAAAGCCGCTTCTACGACGATAACTACTGGATAGTTCGGCCACATTACACAACCTAAATGAGTAGAAATTATAGCTAATTTATTCCGAAAACAGGAATGTGATTTTTAAGTTCCGTTTTAGTTGGCGTCGTCGTCGTGTCTGCTTGAGGTCCCATGTGACTAGTCTGCGGACGAACATTATCACATCACGTGATCAGTTTCATAAAACCAATCGGTCTCAGACAAAATTTAGTGGTGAACTATAAAACTCAGTAGTGCACACTGCGCCGTTTAACCAGATTTTTTAAACAACCTCTTAGAGAACCTCCATGAAGATTCACTGGAATCTTCCTTGTTTGCCATTTCGCGTCGCATTAAACTTAGTTCCCTTTCAACACGGTTTAATTTTGAACCAAGCTCTTTCTTCTCGTTATCACTGACTCTCTTTTCGAGAACAGTGAGCTTTTCTTCAAGTTTTGCTATGGTTCCTACAGACATTCGTAACTCATCTTGAGTGTTATTCAACTGAATCTGAGTGTTATTCAGCTGAATCTGTGTGTTATTCAACTGAATCTGTGTGTTATTCAGCTTTTTGCAAGCCAAGTCTAGGTGTAGTCTCACGGCTGATTGAAGATGGGATTCAACCTCTCTTCGCTTTATCTGTAGGAAGAAATCTATGCATTAATAACCACACACTTAAAAAATATATTTCATTCAACGAAAACTTTTCAATATAGTAAAATGTGTGTATCTCAGGATCTAGAATCTTCCAGCTCACTCCAGGTATTGTCGTCCTTTTCACCGTACGAAATAGAGTCGCAGTTAGTCTTTTTATACAGCAACAGCAGCGCAATTGCACCCAATACTTGCACGCTGTGCAATCAAACGAAGCACGAAGCATACTCAACATCCTGTTTTTTACGTTTTAGTATCTACAGTAAGTAATTCCATTCTCCCAACTTATGTATACTATTTTAATCTAGTCAGCTGGTTTCAGGACGCGATTAGGCTCACGATTTTTATTTGTATATTACGATATAATTAGTATTGTATCTTCTAGTATTTTTATACGGGACGCGACTAGGATTAGGATCAATGATTAGCACTTATGGCTCTATATTATATAATTAGTATAGCATCTGATACTATTTTAATAAAATTTTAGGATTTAGATCTCCATACTAATACATTAGATAATTGTCCCCAATTAGCAAACCGCGGTATTGCAGCCAGCTAGAATGACTGACACATTAACAAAGTTATTTATATTATCCTGCTAATAAGACTTAGTGGTTCCTACAGAGGCTTAAGGAAAGGGGTATCAAATTTGGTCATGCCTCTTTCCAAGGTACATGAAGAATGGCCCGAACGTTATATGCTTTGATTAAGTAAAAAAAAAAAACACTACGAACATGTAATTAATCTATTAATAAAGCCGTTGTTGTTGTTGTTGTTGTTGTTTCTCCTTCCTCCCGTAAAAAGGACACTGCCATGTTATCGTTTGTTGGAAGAAGAAGTAGCGAGGTGAAAGAACTTGGTGGCCATGACTGATTTCAGTTTTTCAACCAAACATATTCGATCCAAATTTTCAGCTTTTGACACAATTAATGTTTTGCTATTTCTTAATTGTAAGACACGAAAATTCACCGTTAAGAATTCCCTTTCTGGCTAAAGAACTTGATTTCCATGTGCTTTAGGGACAAAAAACCCGGGTTAAAATGTTGAACTTTAAAGAACCCGGAAGAATTTGTTGTTGTTGGACACAAAATAAAGAAACCAACTGCAGAAATGGCATGCTTAGCCAATCAGGAGCAAACTCTAAGTTATAAACATTATAATGGTTATTGTTGGTAAGCAGTTTGCTGCATATGCACTAAAAATAAATACAACTCCAGAAAGGATGAGGACAGTAGTGTTTGTCCGGACAAAAAGCTCATACATTTTCTTTTACATTACCCCGCTTAATGCAGACACCGGTTAATAAGGACAACGGACACTTTTCTGTGATCTGAGTGACATGCAAAGTGAACCTCGCTTTACCGAAATCGCATAAATTGAACCATAGACTTAACATGAGCACTGTTAGTGCAGAACAAAGTCACAGACTACATGTATTTTTAAATTATTACGTTGTCAGCACCGAGAAAACATTAATTTTGGTGCGAGGCCGTCTATTCAAATAAGAGTTTGAGCTACATTACATGTACAGTTAAGACATTAAGCATACTTTTGTTGCTTTTAAATTGTAGACTGTCGTCTTTGCATCGATGAAACATGTGCCCCTGATGTCTATCATGAGAGTCTTCTTAATACCTTTGCGTTGCGTTTAAAAGTTTCGAAAGAGGCCTACGGACAGGTGGCTCTCAAGACGAGAATATATATACTACCTTTTCCGTGCAACCCATGCCATTAGCATGCGGACAGGAGATGATGGTCATCGGACAATCATTCTCTTTGTGGGCTGGAATCTGTGAAAGATAATGATACATTGGGGAAGTTAACAGGCGAGGGAGGAGCAGAGATTATCACTAGTGACGGTAAGGTGATGATTGTTAACTACCAACAAATTTCCTTATGTGTAATAGTGGAGACGATCTCCTGTACAACACGAAATGAGGAACCAACTTACCATTGACCTGTCTATCTACCTTACAACTTACCTACCGACACATCCTCTTTGCTTCCCATCTACCTACCTACTCACTCAACACCCCACATAATACATCTACCTACCACCCACCTATCTACCTACCAACATACTTACCCTGTACCTAGATACCTACCTACCTACCTACCCACCTACCTACCTACTCAACCACCTACCTTCCTACGACTTACGCACTTGCTTACTTACTTATAATTAGTCAGACAAATAATCCAGCTATCACTGTTATAGCTTTTTAACACTCCTATTTATAGCATACTTACTTTCTCTCGCGCGAGCACTGCATCACAGTTATTTGGGCAGTTTATTGGTTTCTTTTCACACTGACGTTCATGTTCCTTTAAAACAAAGTAAAAGCAATAACTTTTTTGGAAGATTTTACACAACAAATGAATAGGTCTTGAGCTTCAAGCGAAGGAAATTTTACGATCACCGAACTGGCCTTTCTCTAATTTCCAGTTGAGGTAGTAGCCCCACGAAAAGTTGCGTGTATCCGCGTGGGTTTATGACTTGAAGGCCTGGGGGTAGCGCAATTTTTTCTTAAAAGAGAAGTTTTGTTACAACACATGGCTTTGCGTGGAGCCCACGCTTACGGTCTCCATCCCTGATTATGATCTCTGATTATGTAGATTACCTAGAAACTTTCATTGTTGCATAACGCTAGGGACAACTCACCAAAAGTAGACTCCTTTTTCCTGATTGGTTAACTGGATTAGGTAAGCTCCGGCCTTAAAGGGCTCCAGGTAACCCAAATAATTTTTCCACTACTTACAAAAATTTCTTGTGCAAATTTTGGCCTCCAGCTTCAAAGGCCCTTGCCAGGAGCTGCAATCAGTGCAGATTACCACGTCGGTCCTTTCTTTTCTTTCCTAGCTTTTCCATGCCCCTGATGAAGGTTAGTTTTGTGTAACTGAATAATCAGGCAGTGTTTTTGAAATACTAGCTTTTTAATCAGCCTGGAAGCGATAACTGAGACATCATGACAATGAATGATGACAAAGAACTGTAGCAATTCTCACCTGAGTTTTACAAACTGGATGTGACTTGCTACAGTAAGTGCAGGAAAGAATCCTCCATTCACACGTGGTAGTCACGTGCTTTTGCAAGTGGTTTCTTGTCAATTTCACATCACAATTTTTGTTTGTACAGGAAACCACTTTCATGAGACAAGATGATAAATGGTTCTAAAAGAGAGGAAAGAGAAACAGATGAGCCAGTTTAACCACCTTAAATGAAAATTGAGAGCATTTTTAAAATTGTTAGGTAGTAAATAGAGAGACTGTTCAAAGATTGTTTGAGTTTATTTAGCCCATTGCTGATCCTGATCTACACGAACATCCAGCTACAAATTGTTCCTGTTCGTAAAAAGTGGTCCTTGCCAAGATGATTTCACTCCTTGCATAGCTTTATCGTTTGTTCAAGAGTGGAGTGAAGCGATTATTGCGTGGAATAGATGAACCGAAGGGGGAAGGGGTGGGACGTTTGTAAAACAAGAACATAAAGTTTCTGATCAATACCATCGTGTCGCGCACATCGCGAAATGAACTGCAAACCACAGCAAAAGGCAATTTATTCTGATGCGTTGCTAGGTCGTACCGTTCTGCTTCTAAGTTCCCCAGTCCATTCACAGCCTTCACTTGAACATTTGATGTGAAGTGATAGAATCTTTCTATCGGTTGCTTTGTCGGGGAAAACGTCCTACAGAAAAAAAATGAAAACATATTACTGTCTTTAATTCATTCTTTGTCCACCTGTGTACTTAATTTTATTTGCTTTAATATTTTAGAATGAGATAAAATAAAATAGCTGACAGATTTCTCAGTCTCTTCTCAGATGAATTTGTTAAGACGGCTCGTAATCTACTTACATATTAAAATGATTACTAGAAATCCCTCATACTACTTCAAACTTCTATTTCAGAGTAGGGCCAATGGAACGCACCCTATAATACTTTTCACTTTGGCTCACTGATAAGTAATTTGTCATTTTAATCTTTGTAGTAACAACAGAACAATTAGTTTGACTGTTTAAGTACCCATGCACTCATTATTATTCTTATTTTGACACCTGAATCTACACATGACCCAAAGAACTTCTACAAAAAGATTTTGCAATTTTCGTCTTTTTTACAGTTTCACCCGTGCCACTGATTAGGAGAGCCGGCAGGCTCACGATACGAAGTATATGCCACTTGTGACGTAGATCATAGTTCACGAACCCAAAGAAAGAATCATCTTGTTGTCAGATTGTGTCTGAAATGGCTCTCTGTGTTTCCCTGACATAACGGAAATTAGTGTTTGTTTTGAATAACTCGTTGATTGATATTTGATTCTGTTACTGAGGTTTGGTATTGGCAGTAAGAGTTACATAACCGTTTGATTTAGCCCAGATGACACTTTTTTTTACGAGAGAAGGGTTAGCAAAAATCATCATTAACTTGCTAATGCTACTCCTGTTTCAGTGTATTTCAACTTACTTTAACACTCTATAAACGACATCCGACTGGTCCCTCTGGAACTAAGTAATGCATGCAAACCGCGACTCTGTACAAAAGGTTCGTGAAGCCCATTTAATTGACAAGGCCAAAACGCTAGAGCAGATTGAGCAGCATTGGCGACATTTAATCTACCCAGCTAATCCGAAATCAGCTTCCTTCATTTCATATTCTTACAGACTTTTGTATATAACGGTCTTGTAGCTTATTTGCCCCCTCTCTCCTCCACACCTGCCCCTTTGTCGCTCTTCCCGTCGTCCCTCCTTCACCACACCCGTTACAAAAGAAAAAGCAAAATAAGAGTGCAAAAAATATATATATTACAGAGAAACTGGTGAGGAAGCCTTAGGGGAAACCATAGGGCTCATAGAATGAGGCTTCCTCATTACAGAGTTGTAACATATAATGTTTAAAGACTGTGAGACGGTTGATACAATTACAGTTGGAATGAATAGACTGGAAGCGATCAATAAATATTTGAGAAAAAATAACATTGAAGATACAGATTGTTTACTTGTTGACTGTAGTCACGTGTTCCTTAATCTATGCCACGGCTCCTTTGTTTTACCGAGAATTACCGAGAGTCTGAAGATTAAGGGGCTGTTTACATGGAGGAAGGAAGATCCTAGAAGGCGAAACAACTCTCCGTTTAGTTTACATGCAGAAATTTTGGTCGGGGTGGCTACCAAGTGGAGAATGAAAGGAGAAAACATTGCCCGTCTTTAGCAGTTGAACGCCTGGCTGCCGCCGTGTTTGTTCCTTTTGGTTGCTGGTACTAGGATCTTCTGAGCGAAGGTAGTTTACATGGTGCTAGGATCTTCCTATCTCTCAGCTACGGAGATCCTATCGCTAGGAAGATCCTAGCGCTAGGGCCAAGTACAACTTTTTGCATGTAAACCGAATACAGAAAACATATGGCGCCAGGTTGATCCGCCAACTAGGATCTTCCTAGTGCTAGCTAGGATCTTCCTCCCTCCATGTAAACAGCCCCTAAGGGCTATATAGCGCTGAACCAAAACGGCGGCAAATTTGAACACGGTTTTAAAAAATTAATTATAAAATCGCGTTTTGTGCAAATCGCAAAATGATGTTTTCCGCAGAACCTTTCGGGGTGATAAATAGATCGAGGAGTGTAAAGATAAAAATTAGTGCATGGATACTTCAGGCCTCACATGATCCATCGACTTTCCTGCGCCCCTTTAGTGATACTAACAAAGTCTCGATCTAGCTTGGTTCGATCAGAGGGGGAGCTAAACCAGCGTGGAACTTGACCATTAAACGGTAGAAACCACGACGTACGATGCCGGGGGAGTGGATATGGAATTTGCGGCTCTTCCAAATCGTCCAGGCTGTATAAGAATAATTTTAAAAGATGGCGTTTTACTTTGGCTCAAATAAAACCAATGATGAGAAGAGACGGATGGAAAAGATATACCTTAAATTTCGAAAATAAACCCCCTCAATTCGAAAACGCAGAAAAGAACCTATAATAAGCGCCTCAAAATGTAAGCCCTCTGGGCTTATACAGAGGAATTGCCCTCCAGACAAAATAAATCGAAGTAAATTACACGTATTATTATGACCAAGCCTTTCCTATTCATAAAAGAACTAATCCGTACACTGAACTCTGCACTTTCGTATGAGCTACAGTATAAACTATGGTATGACTTTTACGGTGTGTGCGGTGCTCTAGTTCTGCCGCTTGAGATCTTGTCCCAGGATAATTTCAAATTTCCAAAGAAAGGGTCATTTTTATGCTATTTGCGCGGAGATGAATTTTTAAGATAACGTTTTTGTCGATTCTGACGGAGTAAAAAGTTAACACATCAAGAAAACTTCTTTTTAGCGGAGTGATTTTTATTGTCCTCATAAATTAGCCATTAAATTAATCTTAAGTCTTATTTGCCTAAATCAAGGGGTCCGAAATTCGGACCCTTGGTTCAACTAAATCCGCAGAAAATGCGTTTTTAAAAATAATTCACTTTAATTCCAGGGGTCCGAAATTCGGACCCTTGGTTCAAATAAATCCGTAGAAAATGCATTTTTAAAAACAATTCACTTTAAGTCTAGGGGTGTTAAAAATTAAACTATGAGCATAAATTAGCATAATTACGAGTGAGTGGCGGGAAGAGGCCACGTGAGAAGAACATGCCTTTGAGTTGTGATTTTATCGTCGGATCGATGAAGTTTTGAGTGTAGAGTGTAGAATCCGTTGTTAGATCAACTTTACAGAATTGAAACAGCCTGAGTGAAGCGTAATCACGAGGAAAATTGTGAAGAAGTTATTATTTATCGTGAGTGGAATTAAATACTTTAAAAACCTTTATTACAAGGGGTCCGAAATTCGGACCCTTGGTTCAACTAGATCCGCAAAAGATGCGTTTTTAAAAACAATTCACTTTAAGTCTAGGGGTCCAAAGTTCGGACCCTTGCTTCAATAAATACTTAAAAAATCTATTGTAAACATTAAAAACAAAACGCTGCAACTCCGAAGATAGGACAATTGCCTTAAGCGAAACCTCAAATCGCTCTTACATGACTTGTGCTTACGATAAAAAGTGAGGTCAGTGCTATCCGTCAACTAAATTGCAAGGTTACTTGGGAACAAGAAATGGTTATCAGACGAAACGTGGGCCAAAGTAGAAACAAGGAGGAAAGCAAGGGTGAAAATGCTGAATGCCAAGTCATCAAGGCAGATTGAACGGACACAGCAGGAGTATAAGAACAGAGACAGAGTGGTGAAACGAAGTGCAAGAAAGGACAAAAGGAACTTCATCGAGAAACTGGCTAGCGAAGCAGAAGAAGCAGCAGAGAAAAGGGAATTCAGTACAGTCTACAAGATCACTAAACAGCTTTGCGGCAACAACACCATTCACAGCATGCCAGTGAAAGACAAACAGGGGAAAGTGGTAACAACAGAACGGGAGCAAGCTGCTAGATGGGTGCAACACTTTGAAGAAGTCCTTAATCGGCCAGATCCAGATGAACCAGCAGATCCACCACCTTATGAATCTTACCTTGATATAGACACCGGCCCCCCAGGTATAGCTGAGGTTCGCTCGGCAATTGAGAATCTGAAAAACGGAAAGGCCCCAGGAATCGACTCACTGCAAGCCGAACTGCTGAAAGCAGATATAGGTACAGCATCTAGGCAATTAACAGACCTCTTCCGTAAGATCTGGGAACAGGAATTTATTCCTAAAGACTGGTCCAAAGGTCTCATATTCAAACTACCAAAAAAAAAGGCGACCTCGACAATTGTGATAACTGGAGGGGAATTACCTTACTTTCTGTACCAAGCAAGATATTCTGCAGAATACTACTAAAGCGCATTGAGAAGGCTATCGATACCACACTTAGAGAAGAACAGGCCGGTTTTAGAAGAAGAAGAGGTTGTATGGACCAGATATTTGCTTTACGCAACATTCTGGAACAGTCTCTTGAATGGAATACACCTCTTTGCATCAACTTTATCGATTTCCAGAAGGCATTCGACAGCATACACCGCGAGAGCTTATGGAGAATCCTCCAAGCATATGGAATACCACCTAAGATTATCACCGTTATTAAGATGTTCTACGTTAACTTCGAATGCAGTATCATCCTCGAAAACACAATAACAGAAGCATTTCCAGTTAAATCCGGAGTGCGACGGGGCTGTATACTCTCGCCTATTCTTTTCCTTGTTACAATCGATTGGGTGATGCGACAAACTGCTTCCCTACGTACCCATGAAATACAATGGACAATCTTCTCTCACCTTCAAGACCTTGACTTTGCTGATGACATTGCCATCCTTTCCTCAACAACTACTCACCTTCAGGAAATGTCAGACGATCTCAATATGAACTCCAAGAAAACAGCGTTAAATATCAGCAAAAAGAAGTCCAAAATTATGTGTGTCAACTCAAGTCCCACAAGGACAATTAACATCGACGGAGAACCTCTGGACCACATTGAAGAGTTCACTTATCTCGGGAGTGTTATCAGTACAGATAACAGTGCCCAGAATGATATCAAGGCCAGGCCCAACAAAGCCAGGTGCGCATTTAGTAGACTAAAAAACATCTGGAGGTCTAAACAGTACAGCCTTAGTACCAAAGTACGCATCTACAACAGCAACGTCAAATCTGTGCTACTTTATGGCTCTGACTGTTGGAGAATTGTCAAGAGAGACATAAACAAAGTCAATGCCTTTCACAACAGCTGTCTGCGAAGTATCTGAAAACATCTTCTGGCCCAAAAAAATTTCTAACAACGACTTGTATCAGAAGACCGGGTGTACGAGTATGGAGCAAGAAATAAAGAAACGCCGGCTCAGATGGCTGGGGCATGTCTTACGTATGTCACCAGAGAGGATACCCAAGGTTGCCCTTAGGTGGACACCAGCAGGCAAAAGAAAGAGGAGAAGGCCCAAGACCACCTGGAGGAAGACAGCTGAACATGAGCTAAAGGAGATGGGCTTATCATAGGGAGAGGCGCAGGCAACCGCTAAGAACAGGGACAAGTGGAAAGAAGTCATTGCTGCGGCCCTATGCCCCACTGGGGGCTCAAAGGACTAAGAGAGACTTGTCACACTATTTAATCTAAGTAGTGATCTCATCGAAGGAGAATTATGGATGACATTTAAAGGCGACACTGTTTGGTGGTGGCCTATTCTTCTATAAGATAAATGTACAGTGTCTCAATTTATCAAGGTAAATTCTGAACAAAGGAGACATTTCATTTTTACTGAGAATGTCAACATATTTTCTCCGACTTCTAAACAGCTGCTCTAAACTGTCTGCATCAGTTGAAACATTTTCTTCCTTTCAGACTTGTCTTTGACGGATGACAACAGCGGGTGTCTTATTTAACCACCTTCTCTGCATGTTAGTGCACTGGAACGTATTTCTCTCCATTTCGTAAAGAAAGAAAAAGAGAAAGAACGTATTAAAAACTTTATTCCAAAATTAAATGTAACATGGACGAGGACAAATTCTCTTAAACCCGATCGATAGCAGGAATAACAGGCAAAAAACTGCTAAATGTCCAGCGATACAAAACTAGGCCGAGTCTAGGCTCCAATATAAATACATCCACGTATTTTGAATCTATTTTTGAAGCTGTTTAAAGTAAAGCAAACACAACTGAATACTGTTTTCAACTCGAAAAGTGATACATACCAGAAGAAACATAGCCATTTCTCCCGTTCGTAACGGACTTGAATCTTGAACGCTGCTATCACTAGTCTATCGGTATGCTATTGTCCATCCCAGCACGAACATGACGGCTCCATGCACTGTCCATGCTCCTTCCAAAATCTGGCCGTGTAAATCCAAATAATCTCTGTCTTTCGCTTTCACTTTTTCGTTGAATTCCATGCTATTGGAAACTCCAAATTGTATTACTTGAGTTGATGAGAATGCGGGTCAAAACGTAACGACCACGCTACAAAAGTAAATGAAATGGCCTTTGTAATAGCAACGATCTGACCGCCAAAAATGACCACAATATAACGTTAATAGGGAGTTCTTTGTATCAGTATTTGAGTCACACAAGGTTCTGTGACATTTTGATTCCCCCCTTAGATTTAAAATAAAAGGGCCATAGCCGTGTCTTACTGGCAAAAAGCACTAGACCTTGTAAAATGAAATAACTGGTGTGCCCAAATATCTTTTTTGAGACAATTTGAAGAGTTTGTGTGCAAACTACGTGACTCTACATAGATCACGTGCCATGACGCACAACCGGACTCTTGACAGGTTGGGATTGTGTGGTTCAAAATTATATTTTCGTCGTTGGCAAGCTGAGCTGGTTTCAGTGGTTTATTCGGCTCCGTTTTGGTGTTAACTCCATTCGAAAAAATGCAGGAAAATGTCATGTTGTTTGATGGAAAAGCTGCTGAGCTAAACGTATGGCCTCGATGATGTCGTATCCTCTTAATACATAAATTAGAGGAATGCTAGCCGTGAAACTAGCCCAGAGAAAGACACACAACTAGTCAACCATGTGCTCTCTTTATTACTCTAATCCCATAATAATCTCGGCCTAGGTTGCTACTTCATGTAATACACGACATCCCTCCTTTTCTTAAAGGAAACAAGGAGTAACAGTCCTCTAAACCTAATCAGAAACAAAACGTATTTAAATGAAATTCAAAGACGAAGACTCTTACGCAACTAATGACTTAACAAGGTTAGTAAGTTCAAACAGTATCTTTTCTCTCGATGAGTGTCCTTAACAAATACTTAGTCTTTGGCTTTAACGACTTGGTAAACTCATAAGTGACTAGTCCACTATTCCATAACAAAGTCTTTGTATTTCTGTGGCAGTGTCCTCTGTCTCTGAGGTCTTTCATAACTCGGTCTTGCTGGGGTACTAGGCACTGTTGCTTGATCAACTACAACATCCTTATGGAGTGGAACTGCCTCATTTTCATTCTTCACACTTGCTCGTGTTAATGGTGTAATCCTGGTCAAAGGTATACTTGATGGTGTGGCGGGTGCCACTGGCGTCAATTCATATGTAGCTTGACTTGGTATTGTGGTAGGTACTGAGGATGTGTCTCCTACTGCAGATTCGCCTGGAACAGCAGATGGTGCTTTGATTGCAGACATAGGGGTCTCTGACACAAACTTCTTTACATGGAAAGTATTTCTTGAGTACTGGGTCCCACCCTGGGATTCTACCACGACACTGTTGCCTGTCTTGCTTACAACTTGGAATGGTGATGGATTAAATGGTGTGGAGAACTTATCCTTCTTCTCTTGCTTCACAAGTACTTGGTCACCAACTTGAACATCAGACGGTCTCGCATTCATAAACTTATCGGCATGCGCTTTGGTCTTTGCTTTAACCTCTGCATCCCTGTCACGGATTTCCAAATCTGGACGATAATCAGCATGTAGTTCTGGTAGCTTCCCCTTTATCTTCCGATTGAACAACAGTTCGGCAGGGCTTTTGCCGGTAGTCGCGTGGTCAATACCCCGGTACTTGGTCACATATCTTCTTAACTCCTTCTTCCAGTCCAACCTTTCAGCTTGAGCAATGCGAATTCTCTTCATTAAGGAGGAATTTTGCCTTTCAACTTCTCCATTAGCCTGGGGCCATTTGGGTGTAGTCTTGAGATGCACAATTCCATTCTGCTTACAGTACTCCCGAAACTCTTCTGAGCGGAACTGTGGTCCATTGTCAGACTTGATAGTTGTGGGAAGACCGTGGCGACTGAAAATCTCTTCTAGGTTGTCGATTACTTTCACAGTGGTAGTGGATGTCATGATCGCATACTCATAGTAACGGCTATAGTAGTCAACAACAACTAGTATCGAGTGTCCAGATGGGAGTGGTCCTAGAAGATCTATGGCCAGATCTTGCCAAGGTCCCTCTGGTAATGTCGTAGACCTCAATGGCTCTGGTGGGTCTGGACGTGTCACCAGTTGACATCCATAACAAGACTTGCAAAATTTCTCTGCTGCCTTATCCATACAAGGCCACCATACTTTGCTTCTCAAGTTTTGCTTTGTTCCTACGATTCCCAAATGTCCCTCATGGGCTAAGGCAATTGCTTGAGACCTTAGCTTACTTGGCAGTACAATACGGGTACCTCTTAGGACTAGTTGCCCGATCACACACAGTTCACCTGCAGCTGGCGAATAAGCCTTGCATTTCTCAAATCGACCAGTCTTAACTGCTTCTCTCAGAGCTATCAACTCTTCGTCCACTGCAGATGCTTCTTCAACTTCTCTTGTAGTTAGGGCTGCGGGTGTAGCACTGATGGCTGCAAATCGGACGTATTCTTCTGCGCCATGTTCATAACTCGTTGCTTTGTTCCGACTTAGCAAACGGGAGAGAGGGTCAGCTATGTTGCTTTGCCCTGGAGCATACACAATGCGGAAGTTGTACAGTTGTAGACGGATTACCCATCGTTCAATTCGGGCTGAGGGTTTGGAACGGGGACCATAGATGACTTCCAACGGTTTGTGGTCGGTTACCAGATCAAACCTCATTCCATAGATGTATGCATGGAATCTCTCGCATGCCCAAACAAGAGCAAGGGCCTCCTTTTCAGTTTGGGAGTATTTGCGTTCACACTCTGTGAGGCTGCGGCTTGCATAGCAAATTGGCACCCATGCTCCATCCTGGCTTTGCACTAACACGGCTCCAAGGCCAACAGGACTCGCGTCTGCGATGACTTTGCTTGGTGCATTCTTGTCGAAGTATGCGAGTGTTCCTGCTTCAGCCATGCTTTGCTTCAATGACTCAAAAGCAGCTTTTTGCTCAGCTCCAAAATGGAATGGGACATCTTTCCTGGTTAGTTGCCTCAGTGGTTCTGAGAGTGTGGCAAAATGAGGAATAAATCTGCTGCTGTAGTTAGCCAATCCCAGGAAGCTTCGTACTTCGCTGACCGTCGTTGGCTCTCTTGTCTCCTGCAGAGCTCTTACTCTTTCCTCTGTTGGGCCAATTCCTTTTTCAGAGAGGAGAATGCCCATAAAAACCAATCTGTCCACGTTGAACAGGCATTTGTCAACATTGAGGGTCAAACCATGCTGTCTGAGACGTTGCATAGTTTTGTGAAGGCGCTGGTCATGAGTTGTCTGGTCTGGGCCATGTACAATGATGTCGTCAGAGATATTGTCGACTCCCTCTATTCCAGCCAAGGCGGTAGATATCTCATGTTGGTATTGCTCACTTGCTGAACTCACACCAAACAAAAGGCGCTTATACCTGTACAAGCCTTTGTGTGTCACAAAGGTGGTTATCTGGCGTGACTCGGGACTAAGTTCCAGCTGATGATATCCCCACTTTAAATCTAACTTGCTAAAAACTTTGGAGCCATTCATGTTGTGCAGCAACTCATCTACGGTTGGTATGGGGTATCGACCCCGTATTATTGCTTCATTTGCTCTCCTCATATCAATGCAGAGACGAATATCACCGTCCGCCTTCGGAATGATTACTACTGGGTTCACCCATGGCGTTGGCCCATCGACCTCTTCTATGATGTCACAGTCTAACAATTCTTGAACCTTTCTCTCCACCTTATCTTGCAAATTGAAGGGAATTCGCCTCAGCGGCTGGGCTACTGGTTTCACTGCTGGATCTATGTGTAATGTGACTTGTTTAGATTTCAGCTTTCCAATTCCACCAAACACTTCTGGGAATTTTTGCTGCAGTATCTGCTTGGTTTCAACAACCGTAGCGATGTCGACACCTATTTTCAACGCACCCAGCTTCATTGCAGTATCCTTGCCAAGGAGTGGTACTCCCTTTCCTTTAATAACTAGGAATTCAGCTTGAGCTTTCCCTTGGCCAACCACCACTTCACAGGTAAAACGACCTTTTACTGGGAGGGGCTTGTTAGATGCATAAGCATATAGTTTCCTGTCAACAGGGGCAGCTTCAGACTTGCACTTAATCCTTTTAGCTTTCAATTGCTCCCAAGTTTCTTCATCAACAATGTTATTGGTGGCTCCAGAGTCCACCAGCATCTCTAATTCTACCCCACCTACAGACAACTTAAGCATGTTTGACTGGACTCTATCCGTAACTCTGAAAGCATAATCAACTTGCTCCCCACTGGCTTGTGGTTGTTCTTGGATTTGGTTAACTCCTGGTTTCTTTGTTTTGGTTTTGCAGACACTAGCAAAATGGTCTTTCCCTTTACATTTTCTACAAGTTTGGCCTCTAGCAGGGCATTTTGAATCTCCGCCCAGATGACCAGTTGACCCACAACGATAGCAATGAATTTCTCTGCCCTTGTTCCCTTTACTCATTTGTTTGCTCTTGGGTCTCCCAGCTTTCTCATAAACCCTGTTTGCATCTACTTTACTCGGTTCACTCATACTGAGCTGAGACATTTGGTGCTCTACACTTTCACACTGTTCTGCGAGTGCTAACGTACGGGCAAGGGTTAGCTCTTCCCTTTCCTCAAGCAATTTACGTCTCACATAGTCTGACCTACATTTGCACAGGACAGCGTCTCTTAACTGGTTGTCAAAGTCTGCACCAAATAAAATTGCAGTCCTTTCCTTCTTTCCTTAATCGAGTTACAAACTGCAAAACAGTCTCACCTTCCTTTTGTTGGAGTCGATGAAATTTCTGGCGAGCGAAAGCAGAGTTGACTTTAGGAAGAAAATACCCATTCAACGCTGTTACAGCTGCTGCGTAATCGGTTGCTTCGCCGGTGTCCGCGAGAGTAGAGAAGATTTCTTGTACATCGGGGCCTGCGAAATGGAGTAACATAGCTCTTCTCCGTTGTTTCGTGGCTGCATTTGTACCCTCGGTGATAATAAGACCTTTGCCATCCGCGAACAGTTCAAAAGAAGTTGACCATCGCTTCCATCGTGGTCCCAACGTGGCTGGATCCGAGTGACAATCGAACTTAGGAATCGAATTTGAAACGCCATTTTCGCTTGAAGACATCTTGTGCCGTACTTATCCTCGTCGCCAATGTCGTATCCTCTTAATACATAAATTAGAGGAATGCTAGCCGTGAAACTAGCCCAGAGAAAGACACACAACTAGTCAACCATGTGCTCTCTTTATTACTCTAATCCCATAATAATCTCGGCCTAGGTTGCTACTTCATGTAATACACGACAGATGAGACGAGAGACAACGAACATTAACGAACGGCATTTATCATGGCTGATGGCAAAGTGCTGTTATTTTTACGCTGGCCTTTTATGCCGTACTCAAGGTAATTATAAAGTTTCCTTTTCACATTGTAAGTCTAGCACTTGTAAATGGTACTTGATGTACTCAAACCGGCGATAAGGGAAATCTCTCAGGTCAATTTTTGTGCGTCTGTTTAAATTTTTTTTATACTGAGTCTTTACTGAAGCCGTTATTCATTTTCAAATCGCGCGCGTATTAGGTTTTTGATTTCCTGTTTCTGAGGTGTTTGTAATATTTCTATGCCATTCTTTCTAAGGGGGAGACAAACCGGCCTTTCGATGACCCCTCGTCATGAATTCAGTTTGTATGAAGGAGACATACATACCGTTTATATCGTCCGTGGCCTTTGCCAAGCAATTGTAAATGCGTTGTCATCTGCAAGCCATGAAAGTCACTTCACTAAACAGAGTCGAGCTGTTTTTCATCGCACAGAAGATTTAGCGTTTTAGTAGGTTTAGCTGATTTACCATTTTTCATTTCTGAATTGTTGTTTTGATATTTCGTTTTCAGGCTTACTGCAGCTGTTCGTTCAGAGAAGTATTCGTATTCACAAGTGGTTGACCTCATTACCGGCGAAGTGATGTGACTTCATCTGTCTCCTCGTATCAAGTATAATTTTTTGTGCCATGTAATGAACTTTGGCCAGGGACAGAAAGCCGTCTGGGGGCAGAGAACATCTTTTTAGATTAATATTATTACTATTTTGTTGTTGGCCAGACGTGAACTCTGCTAAACCCTGACCTCAATGAGCGTTCTGCGACAAACATGTATATTACACGGCACTGCGGTTTTTTCACGATTATAGCTAAGTCCGAAAGTATGGAAGCTTGGTTTCTGTATAAATTTAGCATTGCATTTTGCAAGTTTCTAGCGGATTGACAAGTGGTTGCTGAGTGAATGTAGTATTGTATCAGTTTAGCATGATTTAAGCGGACTGAAAACCAAGGGTCCGAATTTCGGACCCTTGGTTTCTGAGTGAAAGTAGTATTGTATCACTTTTGCATGATTTAAGCGGACCGAAAACCAAGGGTCCGAATTTCGGACCCGTGGTTTCTGAGTGAATGTAATATTACATCAGTTTTGCACGATTTAAGCGGACCGAAAACCAAGGGTCCGAATTTCGGACCCTTAGTTTCTGAGTGAATACAGAACCATCATATCTGAAACCAAGGGTCAGTTAGAATCTTAATTACTGGGGCACAAACTTAGCTATCCGCTGAAATCGAGAAACTTGCCATGCTCAAAAGTTACAATTTTTGTCTGTCTGCCAGTTTTAAGAACTAGAACTAACAAGGATAAGTTGAAAAATTGCGTTCCTCAAAAATAGGATAAACTAAAATATACTTTTAGTCTTGAAATTACACCAAAAACGTGAGATAACTTTACTTTTTAAGACACGAAATGAACATTACGATATTTTAGGACAAAATTATAGTTTTGTGCAGAATAATTCCGAAGAAAAAGGTCTATAATATATATTCTCGCGGAATTTTCGATTCTGGAAAAACTGAAAATAGTTTGAAAAGCGTTTCAACCAGTTTGATCTTACTTTTGCTTTACAAACAACAGAGCATGTCCTTTCCTGTTGGAAAGGACATGCTCTTGCGTTGTTAACTATGTTGCAACGAAAGAACGTAGATCTCCTCGTGGCAGCCCAAGAAGCAATCGCAAGAGTCGTGATAAATATCATGAAAACAGTGAGAGAGGCGATCCGTCGCTTTGGAAGGAAGTGTATGAGTGGGGGAAATAGCATAATTGCAGCTAAGTTTAACATTGAGCCATGCATGCCAGGAAAAAGTGGGAGGTAGCAACACAGGGTGAATGTCCCAGCCACAAACCAAGAGTCCTACTGGAAAAGAGCTGTGTATCTCCCTCTTATTGATCATTTCATTCAAGAAATGAACGACAGGCTCTTATCACAGGAGGATCGCTTCCTATCCTAGGTCAGTATCTTCTCCCAAAAAACTGACTACAGTGATTAACCAACGACGTCAAAGATAAGATGTATGCGTACACAAACGATCTGACCGACAAGAGAGATTACAACAACGAGATGTTGCGGTGCCGGAAAAAAAGTGGCTTCATTCAACTAGAGAATGAACAGCAACTGTGGCTGACACTCTCGCCTGCATAAATCCAACTCTTTATCGTAACGTTAACACCATCCTCACGATCCTTTTCACGATGCTTGTGTCAACTGCAGCTCCTGGGCGCAGTTTTAGCACGATACGTAGAGTCAAGACTTATGTGCGGGCAACCATGAAGATAGAACAACTCTCGGCTCTTGCTCTAATGCGCACGTGTACAAGGACATGACCATTGACGGGGAGGCCATGCATGGCTCATGAGCCTTGCGGCAAGAGGAACAAGATACTAAACTTTGGATTCCCATAAAACTTGACTTGAGATACTTAGCTCGGCATTTAGTCCAATAGTACTGGATTGCACTGTACAGTCCGTTATAACTTCAAATTAGATCACGTTTAGTTGCCAAGAATTCATGACGTGAGGATATTTTATAATAAAGTGCTTTATCGTATATACAAGCCACCCTAAGCTGTAATAAAGTATGAATTGAACAAATCATAGGCCTACTTGACTTTCCCCCTCCCCCCACCCGAGCTACCAAAAATGGATAGCCGCGCCCCTGCTTGATATGGGTGGATTTGGATTTTGTGAGCCTCTACCCACCGGGCTCCCTATAACACACCCAGTCCTGGCCACGTGATGGCCTATACTCAATTTTCCCTGAGAATTGTAGCATTTCTGCCCAAACGTAATGCAATAGGTATAGCATTCAGTTTCAAAAAGTTGCAACAAAGTTTAAATAAATTCATGATTGGCTGGAGCAAATTACGTTGTTTCCTTTAAACGAACTCAAGCAAGTAGGAAGCAAAAAGCAGAAATCAGTGTGTGCCCCAGAAAAAGCTGGACTAAAGCGTGCAGGTTAAAGCCCTGGCCATGGCCCAGCGTCGGTGAGATAGTTAAAAGCGAAAAAACCGAGGAGGCAATTTGAGGATTTTCCTTTGGCTAGTCTGGACATCCTTTATGTCAAATGCGATGGAAGGCCAGGCAAAAAGGCATATACTTCACGGTAAGGTAAGGGTGACTATATGGAGGTTTAGGATTATGTGGGTGACTATATGGTATCTTGCCATGAATCACTAGCCAGCAAAGACTTCATGAAACGTTGAGCTCAGATTCTTAACATTGAAGAATAAGAGCCGGACCCTGGGAAAGTGCAACGACATGGGCTTCTAATAAAACACCCTATGATTTGCAGATTAAATTTGGATTTTCATATATTGCACGTCAATAATTTACAGGTACACTGATAGAAGACAGGTAACGAATAAAAAAAGCCCAAGGACTGTTGTATTTTCGCCGATAGTTTTTGTTCCCTGGTTCGTAACCTAGGGCTAACATACTTTAATCTGCTGGGATAACATTTTACGTGCTTAAACAGCCACACCTCGGACCAACATTTATCCCAAAACATGAACCAATATAGATTTTGTTTTTGTTTTTTTAAGTTTACAATAACGAAAGAAATGGAGAAGGCGAGATATAGTTATACTATATTAATTATATGCCCTTTTCAATTAGATTACATATTTTTTCTAAGATAAAAATGAAACAAAAATACAAGAGAGGAAACGAGGAAACACCCATACAGATGTTACAAATGTCAGTCGGTGAAGCAGTGATTAACACTGAGAAAATTAATACTGCTAAAATGCCCTTTTAAATAATTTTGTAGTTTTTTTTTACCGATAGAAATAGGAATATCATTCCATTAGAATAATCCTATTCGACAAAAAGTTTCTAATATTTATTCTGAAAGAGCTAGGATTTAGGTGCTGTAACGATGTTCTTCGAAAGTTGTAATTTTTCATTTCATTTCATTTTTTTTATTATTATTACTATACTACACACATTACAAATTACAATACAAAATACAGTTAATTACGAGCAACTATTTTCTATCTAGGTAGATGGAGGTCATTCAAGCCCAATCAATATTCGAGGTTTTAGGAATCAGGAAAAAAAAGCAGAAAGAGATCGTACTATAAAACACGGATTTACCACACTAGTATCGCATAGTCAATTATCAGATCATAAGAATCCAGGAATTTTGTTTTACTCAGGGGTTTTTGAATTACAACTAAACCTATTGTGGTGGATCGAGTTTAACTTGAATGAAAATAACGTCATCCACTACGTAGCGCCTGGTTCTCAGATCAGTGTGTGATACAAATGTATAAACGCCATAACCCTTGTTACTATCTGCCTCAGGCCTCTGGAAACTGCGACATTTTGGGTCAGCTATAAATGACTCAACAATGTTTATTTTGTCTTTTTCTTCTTGTTGTTGATCGATCAGCGTAAGAGTTATTTTTTTATGGAAAGGCCACGGTAACATAGCATCATAGTTGCTTTTCATTATTCTTATATATAGCGCGACATGAGTATTTTCTCCAGCGCCGTAGCCATTTGGCTTCAAATTTAATCGAAATTTGTAGCCATAGTCGTAAAATGGAGCACTGGATATATCGATTTCTTCTTCAGCCTTGGCTTTTCTCAAGAGTTCACTGAAGTTGTCAATTTTCCACGTATTTTTTGTAGCATTGAATCTCGCCTCAAGTTCCCCAAACTCTTCTCTTCGTTTAACCTACAAAAAAAATAAAATAAAAGTAAAATAATGAGTAACGATTTGGTGTTGTATTCCAAGATGCTTTTTTTGCGACGACGACCGGCTTACTAGCTTGTTCGACTCATTGACCTAAAATTAATTAATTAGTCATTTACACCAGTTTTCATTTGACTGTCGAAATTAATTTCGTTTGCTTTGGTTTTGTCTTTACTACATTCTGTGATTGGTTATCAATGTTTACACCATTGTATCGATTAATGGGAAGCCAACCAAAGCCAATCTTGTCTTAATGGCACGCGTGTACCTGCACTTGGTACCAGTTACATGTACTTTCTTCGAAATCTGATTGGTTCATTGCGTTGTGTAAGTCTGTTGTGATTGGCTAGAGTAATTAGTTGGTTTTGGGTTTACACTACTCTCTAATTAACAAGTAAGTAAAGATACAATTAAGTGAGCAAATAGAGCAGAGTTTGTTGGAGTGGATTTCTCAAGAAAAGTACGAGGAGTTGTTTCATATGTAGCACTTGGATTGGTTTACCTGTTCCTTGTCCAACTTAGTCAGTTTTTTCTCCAATGAACCTATTTTCTTGGCGCCACCTTCAAGTGTATGGATCTTCTTTTCTAGCGTAGTTCTCTTAGAGTCTTCAGTTTTAGCTTTCTCTTCAAACAGCTTTAATTTGTTTTCCAGAGTATCGAACTTTTCGTCAAGTTTTCGTATGACTTCTTGGGTGTAACTGAGTTTTACACAGGCCAAGTCAAGATGAAGTCTCGTGGCACACTGAAGATGAGATTCAACCTCTCTTCGCTGAACCTACAGGAACAAATCAAAACAGCTTAATATTCTAATAACCTTAGCACTGATGAAAACCTTACCCCACAGGTAGAGGAAACATGCGTTTAAACGATATAGTGCTATCTCTAAACCTCCTAGGTTTAAGAATGAATAATCCGTACTGTAAGTTACGGACCGAGTTTTTTCCCCTTTGATTTATGGCCCGCGCGCTTCGCGCTTGGGCCATAAATCAAAGAGGGGGGGGAAGGGGGGGAGACGAGGATCCGTAACTTACAGCACGGACCGAGAAAACGAGGTTAGTAAGATATTTATTATATCTCTGAGGCTAATCCGGCGCGCGGCAAACAAAACTAGTTGAAGTCAAGCGGAACGGTCAACTGCCACGAATGATTGTAATGCGTCAAATCAGTCTTCCTGGCTGCTTGCACGCGATACAACCATTGCAAACAAAAACCAACAGTTTTACAAGTTTAATTCACATGAACAACATGAAGACTTACAAGTAAATGGTCTTCGAAATAGTAAACAATTGAAGTAAGAATTATCCGACGAAAACTGCTGCGAAAAGTGAGGAACTTACAGCACTCAAAATATTTGTTTACTTGGAAATTAAAAGGCGGTGTTTCCTACAGCACATGTCAAAATGTGAATGGAATAATAACAAATGTGAAGGAAATACAACGGAAAAGTTTTTCTAGCTGCTGCCATCCAGCCTTGGTCGCTTCGCTACATTTTCTTCAGTGCTGCCGGCTGGATCTCGCGGGTGAACAGTAAATACGCAGTTTGAAATTGATCCGATGGTTGCCGACGCGAAGAATGAATGGTGCGGCATCACTTGAACGCTGAAACTGCTCTGGTTTGAAACTGAACACAGCAACGAACTGTTGCTATGGTTGAAAGGAAAAACTGGATCGTGAACGCTTGAACTTGGAAGAGGAACTTGCTTTCGAAGCGTATCCGACATTTGTCGTTGATGAGCGACTGACTCGCCCCCAGTCGTCTCTCTTGTTGGGAAACGCAGAGCGCGAAGAGTGATGGGAAGAAAGAAAGCGAAGCGCAAGTGGTGATGGGAAGGAGGAAAGGGAAAGAAAGAAACTCTCTCTCCTTTCCGCCTTCCCATCACCCTTTGCGCTCTCCCCGTCACACGAGACATCACGCGAGACAAGAGAGACGACTGGGGACTAGTCAGGATAAGCGAGGGAGGCCGACTTGTACGAGCTTAAACTTTGTAAATTTTTGTGACCGCTCAACTGTGTGACGAAATTTTCTGGAATACCAGCGTCAAGTAAACGAGAGATGCATTTTTTTTATTTATATTTTTTTATTTGCCTTACAGACATATATTAAATGTTTACAGTACTAAACACTACTGATACTAAATACTACTAACAATATTCACTGTACTTGCACCATTTACAATATAAGCTATACTATCAATACCATCCATACAATGCTCGTACTACTAATAATTACAATGCTTACACTACTTACAATTCTAATACATCACACACACACACATGCACACCCACATAAACACCAAAAAAAAAGGAAATAACGCAAGACGTAATAAGTTCCATTGATCAAGTCAGAGGAGTTATTTTTCATTCCTATTTTATAGCATTTCAATTCTGTATTTAATTATCATTTTATCAACGAAGTCTTGGAGGAGAATTGGTTTGTTGTGTAGTATGTTGGCGTAAATATAGTATCTCATATATAACATGGTATAATTGAATTTCCTTACTAGTACCTTTTCATCTAAGTCCGAGAGGATGCCGAACAGTCTTTCTTCGCTAGACGGATTGAACTTGATCTTGTTTTCTATATTGAACCAGTTGATAACCAGTTGAATGAAAATCTTGAGAAATGACAACCTCTAAAAGTATCATCAATGGAGTCTTTTTC
>NW_028145436.1:2397500-2417500 GCF_977016875.1 Pavona decussata | reverse complement strand
TAATAGATACTCGAAGAGGAATTTTATGAAAGCGGGAAACCGGAAGTGATGAACATTTAGAACATTTTGTCTCGCAATTATTATGGCACAAATAAAATACAATACAATAAAAATAAAACTAACCTAAATTGAAAAAATTGTTACAATCTTCTGACCAGTTGTTTTAAAACTGAAGTAAGAAACTCCAAATGGGAAAGATTTCGCCTTGAGAGTTCTAAGCAAAAAATTATGCTCGTATTAAATCGATGCTAATTGTGCAAGAAAAATTGCAGTTTTTAGCCAACTGTGAGTGTCAACAGCGCCATAAAAACTCATTTACCAAGGGATTTCTTTTGATAAACTTCAAGCCCTATGTTTTAGCATAAACCACAGTAAAATTCAAGTCAATCTGTTGTATCGGTCCGGGTGAAACTTTCGATTGTTTATACGGTACTTTTTGACTCATGAAAACCACGTCTTTTTGAAAAATCCACCAGAAATTTAGAGTTTATTGTAAAAGCCTGAACATCTCCCTGAGATACAAAGAGATATCATACTTGAAGATAATAAAATCAGAAAGATTAAATACAGCTTTTTCGATTTTCTAGAGATCGACAAACTTGCATAATTTTAAGCTATCAAATTAGCATATTTACCCTCTCTTGCAAAAATGTCAATTTCTCCCCAACGAAAAAATATTTTTCAAAACAAACTGCACAGGGGTTCTTCTAACATGATAGGGTAACAAACTTGAAAGTATGGGCGAAATCGATTTTTTGACTGTTGCCGGCCAATGTCTGGTTTTTACTGACATTGGCTCTTAAACAAAATTAAAATTCAAAATTCCGGCTACCAGACTGCAACCTTGAATAATAAAATACCGACTAAACATATTCACTTGCAACCTTGGTCCTGCCTTGATTTTATAGACAGGTTTGTATATTTCAGAAATAGTTTACTGTTAAAATAAATTAAATAAATTAAATAAATTAAACTTTAAAACTTGTAGCTAAAGAACTGTGCCCTTGTAATTCCAAACGCATACAGAAAATGATGATGGTAATAATAATTTCTACAGCGCAAATTCAACTAAAGTTTTCAAATGTGCTTTACAAATAGTATCAAGTAAACAATATATATATATATATATAGTATTAAAAAGTAAACTATAAAACATAAAAATTAGATCATAAATATTATGCTAACTAATTCTGTTAAAAAAATTAAAAATCGTATAAAAGTTATTCTAAAAAACTACTCGAAATATGCTCTCTTAAAAAGGAGGTTCTTAAGTTTCCGTTTGAAAATGTCAATACTGTGTTTCTTCCTGATTTCCAGAGGAGTCCATTCTACAATCGAGGAGCCGCAGAGGCGAAGGCTCGGTCTCCGAGGGTGGGTAGCGTTTTAACTGCCTGAGGTTTGAGCATATAGTTATCGTTAGATCTCAAACCATAGCATGTAATTCGGCTTCAATGTAATTAAGTCGCGTATATGATCTTAGCAAGCAATTTGAACTTATTGACTTCTCTCTCAGTTGTGTTCGCACGTAAAAGTCTCAAAAGCCGGGATCCAACATGTAAATTACAAGCCGGTCAAAAGTCTTATTAAATTGGATCAAGGGAAACTGAGTTCCTTTATGAAGAATATGATTTCAAACTGTCCTATTCATCAACGTATTCATGAGACAGGAACAAAATATACTCGTTTAGATGTCAGCCTGAACTGAGACAATTGTTAGGCATTTTCCACTTCCTTTATTTCTAGCTCTATGATCACAGTTTTAAATAATAACCATTATAGTGATGAATACGACTGGATACCAGAATAGAACAGTTGCACAAGCAGACGGACGTTTAGTAATTCTAAGAAATACCAAGTTTCTGCACTACTGATTTCACTAATCTATGAAAAATAATGCGAATGAGCGCTTCGTCGGCGTTGATTCCGTTGAATTGTAATGTTCATTGCGACTGTTGATGATCAAATGTTCACTACGTTTTTTAGACTGGAACGAAAAAACTCGTTAATTCGGGTTTTAAGGCAGTTGCTGTTACACAGGAACCGTTCTTCTGTCTTCCGTTTCTTCAATACAGCTTGGTTGGTTGAGCCTGTCGTCGGTCTTTAATGGGATCGACAAGAAAGTTTTGTTGAGTATCTCAGCCTTATAAGTTTTCTTTCGACTATCAGAGCCAGTCATACATATACCTCCGCGAAACAGTAGTAGGCATCCCTCAGTCTCGGTCCCCGCGAAATAACACTTAATATTAAAGATAAAGTTTAAGCCCTCGAAGATAAAACTTCTCTGAAGAACCGCTAACCTTAAAAAGTGCCCTTCAAGACACTTTCTGCAAAATCGATGGCCACATTCTTCAGTTTGGACTGCATCTTTCAATGGTAAATGACAGATTGGACATTGCAAATCTTCATCCACTGCACTCACAAACTCTTCGTCGTATCCACCAAACGATGGATATCCTTCAGCGGCTACCGCCATGTTTGTCACCTGACTCGAGCGCCGCAAGTGAGTTGGGTGGGTTAATAAAAACACTTTCGCTTTCGGGTCAGTCGTGAATGACCTGGGATTTTTCCTTTGTCAATAAACTGTCAAGAATATCATTTAAATGTCACGCATAACCGTGACAGTCTGATTGTTTACTTTTTCGAAAAAAAAAAAAGGAAAAACGAAAGAAAAACTTTAGGTGGTCAGATCACTTTCAGATCAATTCCTCGACGGAGGAGCGCCAGTTTGTTTCCCAAACAGCGTCAGGTAATTCAGCAAACGGTGTTTGAACGATATTTTTATGTTTTAAAATTCTTTTTCTTATTGCAGTTTGTCCTAGGATATTTGACATATTTGGTATATAAAGCATACTGCATCTCCACGACAAGCGATCCGGTGAGGAAAAGTGTTCAGGACATCTTATATCTGTATCATGTAGTTCTTTGCATTCAAATTTACAGTTTTACATTCGAGGATTTAATGTAGTAAGGCCGGGGGATGACAAAAGGGGTTCTCGAGTATCTATCTCGCGAGTTGTGGAAAAACTAGTAAGACAAAAAGAACTGAAAAGAATTAACACAGAGACATAATATAACTTAAAGCGGTTACCTGTCGAACAAGGGATTATTTTGCAAGCAAATGAATTGACTAAGATCGCGATGATTTTGCAAAGTCAGCGATACAACACGCCTTGTGCTTTTCTTCCGGTGGGAACCCCCTATCATGAAGTAATCGGATTGCGTTAAGGAAATGTTTTAAGGAACCCCCTAATTCCGTTGTTGCTGTCTTTTTTTTCTTGTTTGCTTATATGTTATAATATCCGGCATTAACTGGCGTTTGGGTTTCTCGTTATCAATCTTAACTCACATTCACCTCTACTTGTAACTCGCTAACTAGCCAATCCCATAAATAAATGAGACAGCGAAGTAACTTTAAAACATTAAATGGTGAGCTTGCTAGTGTCCCAGATCTTGTTCTCCCCTCTGATGTAACTATTTTCCCTCCAATACAGCTTGTTATTCACAGGCCATATTTCTATGTGTGTTTCTGATGTTGACTGAACTCGGAAATCTTAATATAGGACAAGTTAGGAAGAAGATCAGTTCAAGGGCTAGGTTAGACAGGCTGAAATTTTGGATGCAAAAAGGGTAAAAAAGAAAAAAAAGTCGTCAGTTTGCAAACTTAGTTCTTGACATTCTTGCACTCGTTGCTATCAACAACATATAGCTTGTTCTACTAAATGTAAAATGAAAAAAGAACAGAATAATAATAACTGAAAGCGTTTGATATTCTCCATTATCTTTCTTTATTTTCGACAGTTTATTCCAATCTTAGAACACCGCATCAACGCAGATGTTATGTCTCCTACGTCAGATTAAATTAATGAAACACGAGATACAATACTAGACCGACTAGAAAAGCTATCATGCCTCCATAAGGAGACACTGGGAAAGTCCAACAACATGGGCTTCTAATATTTCCGACCTACTCAATCGATAAAAATCTATATCAATCCAGTGAATTTTACTGATTAATAATCGATTTGGTGTGTCAAATCGATATTATCGAATTTCATGATTTTATCGATTTATAACGGAAGTCCAACACTGTTGTTATTTGGCATGAATTATTTGGCAGCTGGAAGTACAGGGATAATTCAACAAACGTTTCAATTGTTCTAATCGACAAGTTGCCGATTAGAACAATTGAAACGAATTCCTACATTCACGAGAAAGACTGTAAACAAGAGAAATGAGAAACGGGGAAACGTTTACTCACAAACGCTCTATAACCCTTTATTTTAGCAGCAACAAAAATGGCTCTGTTGAACTAGAATTAGTTCTTGCAGGTAAATATTGTGAAAACTCTAGATTGGCAGAATACAAACGAGCAAGTGTGAACATATCGTGAATACGCGTACGTTGGCATCGGGGGGGGGGGGGGGGGTGCATTTTGTGAGCGTCTACCTACCGGGCTTGCTATAACACGCTCAGTCCTGACCACGTGGCGGCCTATACTCAATTTTCCCTGAGAATTGTAGCATTTCTGCCCAAACGTAATGTAATAGGTATATCATTCAGTTTCAAAAATTTGCTAAAAGAGGAAAATAAATTCATGATTAGCTGGGGCAAATTTCGTTGTTTCCTCTAAACAAACTCAAGCAAGTAGGAAGCAAACAACAGAAAACAGTGTGTGCCCAGTAGAAAAAGCAAGACTAAGGCGTCCAGCGTCGTTGAGGTAAAAGTGAATAAACCGAGGAGGCAATTTGAGGACTTTCCGTTGGCGAGTCTGAACACCCTTTATGTCAAATGCAATGGAAGGCCAAGCAAAGGCGTCATGAAACGTTCGGCTCAGATTCTTAACATTGAAGAAAAAGAGACGAACTCTGGGAAAGTCCAACAACATGGACTTCTAATAAAACACATAATTATTTCCAGATTAAATCTAGATTTTCATATATTTACGTCAATAATTTATAGGTTCACTGATAGCAGACAGGAAAATAATGAAAAATACCCACATAGGTGACGATTTCAGTTTCTGTGGTCGAGAATAACCATTCCTGTATTTTAAACAAATTTGTGATTAACAAGGACTGTTGTATTTTTGCCGATAGTTTTTGTTCCCTGGTTCGTAACCTAGGGCTAAAATACTTTAATCTGCAGGGATAACATTTTACGTGTTTAAACAGCCACACCTTGGACCAACATTTATCCCAAAATATATGCCGTTTTTTTTTTTTTTCCGGCATTTTTACTTTTTCTTCTACTTCGTGTTAAAATACAATAGTTTATAGCTTACAATAACGAAAGAAATGGAACAGGCACAATATAGTTGTACTAATTATATGCCCTTTTCAATAAGATTACATTTTTTTCCTAAGACAAAAATGAAAACATAATACAAGACTGAAAACGATGAAACACTAAAGTAATGTAATGTTACAAATGTCAGTGAAGCAGTGATTAATACAGTAACCAAATTAATACTGCTTGGGTGCTCTTTTAGATAATTTTGTGGTAGTTCTTTTTTTTTACGAATAGAAATAGGAATATCATTCTATTAGAAACATCCTATTGGACAAAAAAAATTTTGTATCTATTCTCAAAGAGCTAGGACTTAGGTGCTGTAAGGATGTTCTTCAAATGATGTAATTTTTCATTTCATTTCATTTTTTTTTATCACTATCCTACACACATTACAAATTAAAATACAAAATACAGGTAAATCTTTCCTATCTAGGCAGATTGAAGTCACTCAAGCCCAATCAATATTCGAGGTTTTGGAATCAGAAAAAAAAAAAGCGCAGTTAGGGATCGTATTATAAAACACGGATTTACCACACTAGCATCCCATAATCAATTATTACATCAACTAACACTAAACAATCCAGGAATTCTGTTTTGTTCTGGTGTTTTTGAATTGCAATTTAACCTATTGTGGTGGATCGATTTGAACTTGGATGAAAATAGTGTCATCCACCACGTAGCGTCTGGTCCTCAGATCAGTGTGTGACACAAATGCAGGGAAGCCCCGAGCAATGTTACTATCTGCCTCAGGCCTGGCGAAGTTCTTAAATTCTGGGCCAGTTATTAATGACTCAACAATGTTCATTTTGTCTTTTTCTTCTTGTTGTTGATCAATCAGCGTAATAGTTACTTTCTTATGGAAAGGCCACGGTAACATAGCATCGTAGTCGCTTTTCATTATGCTAAAAAATATCGAGAAATGAGTATTTTTTGCTGTGCCTTGGCCATTTGGCGTCGCTTTTAATTGAAATTTGTATCCATAATCGTAAAATGGAGCACTGTATATATCGGTTTTTTCTCCAGCTTTGGCTTTTCTCAAGACTTTACTGAAGTTGCTAATCTTCCACGTATTTTTAGTAGCATTTAATCTCGCCTCAAGTTCCCCAAACTCTTCTCTTCGTTTAACCTAAAAGAAAATAATAATAATAATGAGTAACGATGTGGTGTTGTATGATGTGGCTGCTAATGTTAGTAATTACTTAATTAGATATTTAATGATACCGGTTTTCATTTGACTATTAACATGAATTTCGCGTTTGCTTTGGTTTTGCTTTACTGCACTCTGTGATTGATGCGCGCCATTTTGTCAACCAATGGGAAGCCAACCAAAGCCAATCGTGTCTTGATCGCAGGCGTTTTCCTGCACTTCGCGCCAGTTACCGGTACTTCGTTGGAAATCTGATTGGTTCATTGCGTTGTGTACGTCTGTTGTAATTGCCTAGATGGTTTTGGGTCTACGAAACTTAATTGAAACTCGCTGTAATTAAGAAGTAAGTAAAGATATAATTAATAAGTGAGCAAGCTGAGCAAAGTTTGCTGGAGTGGATTTCTCAACGAAAATACGAGGAGGTATTTCATATGCAGCACTTGGATTGGTTTACCTGTTCCTTGTTTAGCTGAGTTTGAAAAGTATGTAACTTTCCATTAAATCCCCTGAACATATTTTCAAGTGTATGGACCTTCTCGTCAAGTATACGTACGACTTCTTGTGAATTTTTCAACTCCACTTGGGTGTAACTAAGTTTTACACAAGCCAAGTCAAGATGAAGTCTCGTGGCACACTGAAGATGGGATTCAACCTCTCTTCGCTGAACCTACAGGAACAAATCAATTGAAAACATTTTAATATTCTAAAAACCTTAGCAATGAAGAAAACTGTTCCTAACAGGAAGAGGAGACATGTGTTAAAATGCGATTAACTCTCCTAGGTTGTGCATTGCCTCACAGGTTACCATAAGAAAAACTCTTATGCCCTCGTCAAAACTTCCACATGTAACAGCATATTCATATGATTTCTTCCAAAACTACGAAAGTTGATTAGTGACCTTACTGCCTCCTTTCGTGTTTTACTATGCTCTTATCGACTCATAACTATTCAATCTCTTTTCGCTTACACAGTATCATAACCCTTTGAACAATAAGAGAGAGCAAAACATTCCATTTTAAGGGTTTTAAAACCTGTGTGTGAACTAAAATTACCTCACTTTCGCAAAGCAATCTATTGACAATTTTCTTTTATACTACATAAAACCTTAAGGTATGTCCGTGCAATAAGTTACACTCCCATACAGCTGACTCGTGATGATAACATAGCCTGAAAGGTGTCTGATTACGATTTGTTAAACATCTGACACAACGTACGTGACTGCATTCACAATGGCCTTCCAGCCGGATCATAATCCAGTCAGCTGTCCCTTGGATAGCCACGAACAAGATATATCTTGAAGAGAGTTCAGCTCAAGTGTTCAGCTCAAGTAAATCGACTGAGTCGGTTAAGGCAGGAACCAACTTATAATTAAATTTAACACACAGGACATAAGTAATTAACAAGCGCAAGGAAGACAACCAAAGAGAACCGCATCGTCATCATCATCTTTATTTATTTATTTATTTATTTATTTATTTATTTATTTATATATGTATTTATTTAAACACCGAACCCCTTTCATGAAAATGCTCTTCCAGATAGCCGTGTAAAAGATACAATAAGTCATACAATGGAAAATAGGAGTATTACTGAGTGCGACGAACTCAAACGGGGCCACTGAAAAAACCGACACATTGAAATGTTCTGTTTAAATGTTCTCGTTTTTGATTGGTTTACAAACTACCAAAGCCAGACTCCTTTGTTGTAAACGTGACCTGTGATTGGCTGATCAATGTTGGGTGGCCCCAGTTGAGTTTGTTGCACTGCAAGTCTCAAGTATATATGAATAAATTACAAATATAACAAAATATGAAAAACATAATAAAACATAAAACAGGAAATAACTTGAACTATAATGTATAAATAGGAGACTGTAAGGTCTTAAATATACACGAATAAATTACAAATGTAATAAAAATGATTTTATATTTGTCTGACCTTCGACCTTACCAGGCAGACTATTGCAGAGAACCGTCCCTCTATAATGGAAGCTGTTTTTTCCAGCTTCAGTACATGGTCTTGGTACAAATAAATTGTATGTAGAGTTTCTTAAGTTGTAAGAATACATAGAGTTTGTGCATGTAAAATTTTGTGTTAAATGATTGTGCATAGTTCCATTAATCAGTTTATACAGTAGTTAATTGTCTTATCCTTCGTATCTCAAGATTATCCCATCCAAGTTCATCGACCAGTATCTCAACCGACCGTCTGTATATGGATAAGGGGCTATTCAATGGTGTCATTTTCCTAGATCTTAAAAAGGCTTTTGACACCATGGATCACGAAATCCTTCTGCAGGAATTGAAACTTTATGGTGTGTGCCAAGCCAGCCTAAACTGGTTTGCTTCATACCTCACTGAAATAACTCAGAAAACGTTTGTTGATGGTGTACTGTCAGATAGCAGCACAATTAAATGCAGAATACCACAGGGATCTATTCTTGGTCCGCTACTTTTTATTATTTACATTAACGATCTTCTGTCCTGTGACCTCTATTCTAAAGTGCAGATGTATGCAGATGATACCAGCTTAACTGTTGCACATTTTGATGAATATACCCTGGAAAAACTGATGAACCATGATTTTCGTGAAATTCATTCTTGACTAATAACTAATAAACTTAGCCTAAATGTAATAAAGACCAAATACATGATTGTAGCTAGTCGATATAGGATAAAACACCTCGAGCATCAATTCAATATACAAGTAAATAACCACTACCTTACAAGGGATAACTCATATAAATATCTTGGTGTCGAAATAGCTCAATCTTTAACATGGAGAGATCATGTAGTTACAATTGCTAAGAAAACCTCTGGAGGGATTGGAGCTCTGAGACGTGTAAGACATTTCATACCTCGTGAAACATTAATCACAATGTACAGCTCCCTTGTACTGCCATATTTCGATTATTGTAGTACAGTATGGGGGAGCTGTGGGAGGGGGATGTGTGACCGACTGCAGGTCCTCCAAAACAGGGCTTTCTATCAGTTCGGTGACAGCTGGCAATACCGAAATAGGTCTATAGTTATCAGGAATGCATTTCTTGCCATCTTTGTATATCGGTGTTACTTTCGCTATTTTCCATTCTCTGGGAAAAATTGCACTTTTAATAGAAAGATTCAATAAATTAGGAAGGGATGGAGCTATTATGGAATCAGCCTCCTTTAACAGCCTTGCAGAACTGAATACCATCTAGACCAGAAGCTTTGTTTGTCGGCAGAGCTCTTATCAAACTAAGAACCTCCGGAATGGACGTTTCTGTAATACTGAAGGAGTACTGTGTTGGGGAGATATAATCAGATGGTTGTTTTCAAGAGAGTGGCAGCTGAGAAGCTAGTTTCGGTCCAATTTCGGTGAAATGGAAATTTAGAGCATTCGCTATTTCGTTTGGGATGGTATAATTTGTGTTGTTATATGTTT
Source organism: Pavona decussata (assembly GCF_977016875.1). NCBI lineage: Eukaryota > Metazoa > Cnidaria > Anthozoa > Scleractinia > Agariciidae > Pavona > Pavona decussata. The sequence goes on along the minus strand of NW_028145436.1, from coordinate 2,407,641 downwards.
TATTATTTATAGATGTTGTACTTAGGTTATTACCCAATAAAGTGTTAATCCCTTTCCATGTACTTTTCACGAAAGTACATGCCGAAATATTCTTCTTTGGCAGATTTAACACCAAAGTTGACTCTATTTCTAACACTTTTGTAATTCACCCAGCTTTCTCCTGTATTTAGCCTATTAGCTATCTATTTTTAGCTTCTCTCTTTCAAACATTACCACGTACCCTTTTGCGCCTGAAAGGAGCATGAAGATTACAAATGGAAAGAAAAGTTTCTTTCCATATCTTCCAGGCTAAATTGGGATCACTATAAATGTCAATTCTTTTCAGGGGATCGACATAAGATCCTCTCTAAACTTATTTCGGTCGTAGTCTCCAGGCTGTCTTGAATCGATAACTCTAGACCAAGCTTTATTGGGTGGTATTTTTCGTATGACATAAATTATATTATGGTCACTAATACCAATCTCTGAGATTCCATAATGGGAGAAATTTGTGGCATCATGAGTCAAGAAAAGATCTATAATAGGAGATCAATCCTTTGTAATTCCGGTCGGCTGATCTATTAATTGTTGACATGGAAACACATTACATATTTCAAGTAATCGTGATGTGAGGTGGTCACAGGGGGTAGCATGTACATTACAATTCAGGTCACCAAGGATATAAAACTCAATCCCCTGTGACTCCAGTTTTTCAAGGAGGCTTTCAAAGGTGTCCATTAAATTTATACTACTTGAAAGGAGGTTTATACCATGTTGCAACCAAGCCGCAGCCAGGTAGAACCTGGTGGTACGTACAAAAGGCTCAAGGAAATGTATAAAATATTGGTGGTGGCCCTCTCCAAGGTACGAGGAGCAGCGACACAAAGTTTGCTAAACAAGAAATCATGGAAAAGTTCACTTTGAGTCCACAGAAAAGGATGGCCTAAACGCTATATCCTATGATTGGATCAACAACAACAAAAGTGCAATCAATCTATAAATAGAGCCGTTTTTGTTGTTATTGTTGTTGTTGTTTTTGCCCTAAGCGCGTAACTGTTTTGAACTGAGCCATGGCTTTTATTTCATTAAATTGGATGTATGGCTCTCAACGTTAAGGACGGGGCTACAATTCAACACGTTGGACAGAGAGAAGCAGATAGGCTCATAGGGGAATCAAAATTGGCTTTTCTACTGTAGACTTTGACTGCATTGCAAAAGGTAAAGAAAAAATTAAGGAAGACTACGTCATCCTCAACGTGCGATGACACTGACAAAACTTGATTGTATATGAGATATAACATGAGGGTGGCATCCGTATGTATAATATATTTTCTGTAGTGCTGTGTCTGAGTAACAAATAAAACAGCTGATTTTACAGCTGTGTGCTTAGTCACCTGGGCCCAGTTGTTCAAAACTCGATTAACCTATAACCCTGGATTAATGTGAACTTTGATTGATAACTAATCAGTAAAGATTCTTCCAAATATTTTTTTTCTCTCAGTTTTTGACTTAGACTTGTCTTTAACATTAGCTTAAAATTAGCTTTAAAAAACAGTTTTAATGAGCGAGATGAAAACCTCAGCGGTAATCGGCTTACGAACAACCGGGCCCTGGCCCCAGTTGTTCAAAGGCCGGATAACTTTATCCAGTGGATAAGTCACTATCCGACAGTTTTAATCTGTGCAAAGATTTCAGTATTTTCTCCTGAACAAGCGAATATACACACTCTAACCACAGTTAAGTTTGGGAGTGTACGAAAACCTTGGACAACGTTTAATGTGAAATATATTTTAGACGCTGAAGAGTGCCTTATCCTGCAGATAAACTTATCCGGCCTTGAACAACTGGGGCCTGGACTTTAAGCGACTTGAATGGAAGCGAAAAGTGAACTTGGGCATGCCAAATCATTAATTTTGTTTTTCCCCACGCAAATTCAACTGCGAACGGGCTGAAATTCATCAAGTAACAGCGATGAAACTTCAGCTCCAAACTAGGCTAATATTTTAGCACGAAAACTCTGCGGACGACTTGTGTGCTGCTACCTATTCAACTGTTCCTCTTATTCTGTGACACCTGGGTATGAAAACCTTTTAGTCTTAGTTCCCAGACACCACCGGCTAAGAGAGACAGGTTGCCCTGGAAACGAGAACATGTATACTACCTTCGCCGGGCATCCCATCTGAGCATACGGGCAGGAGATAATGGCCAGCGGGCAATCATTCTCTTTATGAGCTGGAATCTGTTAAAGACATTGATACACAAACTAGAAATTAAACTTTCCGTTATGGTAAAGATGATGATGGTGACTTCCTACAAAACTCGCCAGCTGTAGTAGTGCAGACGATTGCGTGCACAGCACAAAACGAGGACTGATCTACTAACCTCTGACTGACCAATCTAGCTCAGCTACCTACCCACAGTACCTACCTATCTACCTACCTACCTACCTACAGTACCTAACTAACCCACGGGGCATCGATTTGAAATGCTCTGCCACATCACGTGACAGAACTACCATCCATGCTTTTTCAATTTCGCATCAATAATATTTATATACTGAATATTTTTGTAAACAGGTTTTGCTTTGTAATGTTACGCCACATGGCTCTAAGATAGAATAGACTTTAAATGTATAATACAAATATAGAATTGATAAGATTACCATGTATAATTAACAAGTCGACGGCAGTTTTCTATGGTCTATACTCTTATAGACCAAAAAATGTTCAAAACTCAAGTGGAACCACGAGCCGCAGGCGAGTGGTTTCACTGCCAAGTTTTGGACATTTTATTTTACAATAACATGGAAAAAGTACGAGCGGAATTGACTATTTTTTTCGTTGAGAAAGCGCGCGCGTTACATCTCACGTCATTTTTATTGTCTGTACTCTTATAGACAATAGCTACGAGCCAATCAGCGCGCGAGAATTTGGACAGTTATTGTAAAATTAACAAATCGACGGCAGTTTTCTATAGTCTATACTCTTATAGACCATAAAATGACGTCAAAAAATGTTCAAAACTCAAGTGGAACCACGAGCTGCAGGCGAGTGGTTTCACTGCCAAGTTTTGGACATTTTATGGCGTCATTTTATGGTCTATAAGAGTATAGACCATAGAAAACTGCCATCGATTTGTTTTTTACAATAACATGGAAAAAGTACGAACGGAATTGGCTATTTTTTTCGTTGAGAAAGCGCGCACGTTACATCTGACGTCATTTTTATTGTCTGTACTCTTACAGACAGTAGCTACGAGCCAATCAGCGCGGGGAATTTGGACAGTTATTGTAAAAATAAAATTTCCTGATCCCACCCTATTCTCCTCACTATCTTCCTTCAACCGACCTACTTATTTACTCACTCACACACTCACTCACTCACTCACTTGCTTACTAGCTTGCTTGTTTGCTTGCTTACTTACTTATTTCTAAGTACATATTTTCCCGTCGGGCCCGATCTGACTCAGCCATTAAGATCATCTGATAATTATACTTACTTTCGCACTTACTTTCGCACTTACTTATTTATAATTATTCAAGGCTTCAATTTTCATCAATGATTATAAATTTTACAAAATCATTTGAAGTTTTAGATATTTAGCCTCCTATTTGTAGCATAAACTTACTTCCGCTCGAGGGAGCACTGCACCACAATTATTTGGACAATTGATTGGTTTTCTTTGGTACTGACGTTCATGATCCTTTAAAACAAAGTAAAAGCGATAGCTTTACTGGCAGTTTTCACAGGGCAAATGGATAGGATCGGGTGCAATGATATGAAGGTATCGGACTTGTGACTGAAATATAATTACTTCTTACTAGCCTCGTTTTCTCGGTCCGTACTGTAAGTTACGGACCGAGAAAACGAGGTTAGCAAGATTTTAATATCTCTCGGGTTAATCGGGCGCACGGGAAAGGGTCGGGAAAGGAAACTCGTTTAATTTTAGCGGGCCGTACAGTAAAATATGGCCCGCAAAATGACCACTCACACCACGCATACTAACTGAGAGATATAATAAAACGGATTATAGCTCTTTCCTTTCAATATGATGTACCTGGGGGGGCAATCTGAGCACAGGTTATTTTAAAACTACTCGCAGTAATTTACCCTTTCACTTTGAAATTCACACCTTGAGCCGTAACATTGCCGAAGAAAGAAATTAAAAAGGTACCAAAGCTTTAACAGAAAAGCATGTGTTGATACAGAGACCATAGCAACCTCGCTCTATGGCGTTCCACCATTTTGAATATCGCAAGCTCCTGACGACTAAAGTTGAGACTATAACACAACGGGCTATGAGAGTTTGGTAAGGCAGAGAATCTTGTCATTGCGCTGCGATCAATACAGATGACCTAGTCGTTCCTTTTTTCTCTAATTACATTTTCCCTGCCAGAAAATGATGGATGAAAGCGAACGGCTAATCAAAGAAATGTAACAGATACAAAGGTTAAAATAAGGCGTTGCCAAGGCATCCAACCTCATTTCCATGGCTTTTCCTATTTTACAAGGAAAAAGTTCTGGGAACGAGGTTGCATGGCAACCAGATTCTCACCTGAGTTTTACACGCTGGATATGACATGCTACAGTGAGTGAGACAATTTTGGTTTGTACAAGAAACAACTTTTAGAGGACAAGATGACAAATGGTTCTATAAGAGAGGAAAGAGAAATAGATGAGACAGTTAACTATCTTAAATAAAAAATTGAGGGCATTTGAATGTTAAGAAGCAAGTTGAGAGACTGCTGAGATTATTTGAGTTTGAATTTACTTTGAGAAAGCCATGTGATTTCACTCCTTAATTTATAGCTATATTGATATCTTTTATTCAAAAAATCATAAAAAGGTTTTTTAATGTATTTATAGCATAACGTTACATTTCTAAAGGCATTTGTTTTTTGAGTTTAAGATATAGAGGAATACAGATTGCTTGTGAGAGGGGGTGGTGTTGTAGATTAGCTTAGATTCAACGTAAAAGTTCTTTGCTAATATAAATCAGTAGGTGGTGTCATTATCTCATGTTTACTATGATGTACTAGCTATTTGCCCACGCTTACATGAGCATTGTTTTTTCTGATATCATTTGTGTTTTTTTTCTTTTGTTTTGTGGTTGTTGTTGTTGTTGTTGTTGTCTTTCTCTTGATCATGTACATGTAATTTGGATTTGTAATGTCATATATTGTTTATGTGTGAAAAAGGTCTTTACTGGTCCACTGGTTTAAATTACCGACGCTGTACCAAATTTCCACAGCGAAATTGGAATTTTTTTAAGTGACCTGGGATGGAAACTTGTCGCGCCGGGAGGTGGGGTGAGGCGATTCTTGTGTGGAATAGAAGAACCGAACGTGCAGGGGATGGGACGTTTGTAAAATAAGAACATAAAGTTTCTAATCAATACCACCCTCGTGTGCACATTGCGAAATGCTTCATTTTTGCATTTTGAAAATAGCCCTTTGTACAAAAAGAATTCAAACGACGAGAAAGGGCAATTAAGTCTGATGAGTTGCTAGGTAGTATACCTCTTTGTCTCTCAGCTCGCCAGTCCATTCACAGCATTCACTGGGACATTTGATGTGAAGTGATAGAATTTTTCTCTCAGTTGCTTTGTCGGGGAAAATGTCCTAAAGTAAATCATAGTCTTTGTCAGTAATAAGCATAACTCCCTTAATTCTGATTCTGCTTCAACCCGTATACGAAATTTTATAACAGTATGGGAATGAGAATAACTGGAATAGCTGTTAGATTTTTGTTTTTAGGTAAATTTGGGAAAAGCAACTTTCGCTGATTCACGATAATTCAACAGTCATTTTGCCTTCCAGAAGCTCCAAAAACCTGTTATGAGGGATTTCTAGTAGTCATTGTATGTACTATTTGTCCGGAAAGAAGAACTATAAAATATTGCGTGATAAAATGTTAACTAGAAAATTAACTAAAACTGATAATAACACGAAGTATATCAGATGTAACACGAATAAGCTTAAAGTTGGTGACTAGGTTAGTGACAATGTAATGCATTGTAATATATCAGTCAATTGAAACGCCGACCCCCGGACAAAGCGGGGAATTTAACAACGCTCGGCGTTAAAACACCGCTTATTTTCCCGCCCCCAGGGGCAAGTAGACTGTGAAAAGCCCCACATTGGAGGGCATCAGCAACGTTCTTCAGAACCATGCAATTAAAATACAAATGAGTTTGAGTCCCGGGGTTTGAGTTTTGAGTTTGTTGGTAAAACTCGAAATTGTAACGGACGAACGAAACGTTCAGCAAGGTATCATAACATTCCAATCCGATCCTAGTGCATGTACCCGCCGTAACTCAAACGTCTCGTGTGAAAAAGCTCGATTAAATTGTCCGTGATCTAATAAAACTGACGTTTGTGACTGTTTTATTTAAAATCGCGTAAAAACTAGAAGAACAAGGGCTCGGCTTAATGTTCCTTCGTGTTAAATCCCCGCTGTTGTCCCCGCTTCCGGTCCAGTGTCCCCGGTCAAACCGACATTTTGTTAATTTCACCGCCCCTCGGGGCCAACTCGTTGTTAAATGAGCGTTAAATCCCCACTTTGTCCCTCGCGCATCTATTAACCTAAATTAGGAAAAGAAACGCGTGCAATTGTAGGAGTATTATAATAGCCGGTAGGTTTGGAATTTTTCTGTGCTTGGGATTGGAGGGAAAGTACTTGTTGCGACATTAGAACTGAGTAAATCTTAGTATAATTGTAATGAAAGTTTAGATCGAGTAAGAACAGAATTGTAGATTGCAAATAAAGGATAGTGAACTGTAGATTGGATATTGGAGATTGTTGGAATGTTAGAAAAAAACTTCAAAAAGGAAATATACCTCTTCAGTTTGTGAACCGGCGAGTGCGGAGTACGCAAAAGATTTTGCGACACTATTATAAATTCCTATTCCATGATCGCATCCTCAATAATCAGTTTGGTGCGTTCATCAGTAGTTTGTCACTTTAAGTTATGTAGTAAAAGCAAAAACGTTAGTTTGACTGTTGAACCTAATCCACCTATTTCCCTGCCCCCCCCCCCCCCCCCCTTACTGGTTCTTACCCTGTCCCGCACTAGTTGGCTTCGATCCGAGGGGCAGCTAAAGCGGATCGGCGGTGGTGTCTGAGGCGGTCGCCTTGATCTTAACTGCTCTTGCTCTTGAGTGCGTTTCTGGCTGTGTAAGAATAATAAAAAAATTGCGTTTTACTTTGACTCATCTGACTCATGTCAGATATCGGCGATTAAATTCGCCGGCATTCGCCAAGTGTGCCCGTTCCCGCGATTTTCTACGCTCATGACATTGCTGCGACTCGCCAGCCAATTCAGGATGCGCTATTTTATCAGATTACTTTTCACCATAGTGGATAGCAGCGATAAGATGGAGCCTGGAAACAAGCTTGAAGTGCCACATCGCCGCGATCGGCGAAAAAAAATCGCCGAGTGTGTCCGCATAAATCGGTGGCGAAAATCGCCGGTTTGCAATTTTCGCGGGCGATCAAATTCGCCGCGATCAGCGAATAAAATCGCCTAGTGTGTCGCCGGCTTTAGCAGTACTTGGCAGCAAGGAGTGTTGTTTACGATGCGAAATCGTATGGCAAGCGATCCAACTCGTCAATTCTCAGGTTCGACATGACATCAAGTGAAGCCCAGCTTCGATGCATAAATTAGGTTCCGAATCGCTTTGCTGTGTATAGCAAAATTACTGATCCATCACAAAGTTTTCCTGTGCTATAAAAAGAAAGAGACGGAACGTGACTACCTCGTTCCCAGCTGGGAGACTGCCACGTGAAATGCGGTTGAAGCCATTGAGACGTAAATCCCTCTTTCATATCATTACCCATTCTGGACAGCGTTTCTGAGAATTTTTCATCTGCATTCACAACCAGTGATACACAACGGTACTCGCGGCTCTATTCTCTCCCAACTCAGCAAAACTCACCTTCAGGAGGAGGCAGCTGTTGAGTTGGTCAGTTAATCATTGCTAAAAAGGAACATCTCCTCAGAAAGATTCCAGACCAATGGTTTGTGTTCCTGTGTTTCTGGGAAATATTTTTAAGCTGTTGGCATTAGGACCATCAATCACTATGTGAGAAACTGCCAGTTTTAATCGCACTTATCTCAGCTCTTTGATTCATAAGCTGAATTTGACAGTAAAGGCTTAATAAAACATATACTTGTAGAAATAATAATAATAATAATAATAATAATAATAATAATAATAATACACGGAAATCAACCTTGAAGAAAGAAATAGAACTAACACATTCGTGACTAAATTTTTTGTCTTGCTATTACGCAGTTTCTTCTCAAGTTTAAGTTGAGCCCGGTTCATACGTCGAACTTTACATGAGCCGAACCCTAATACCTATTAAGGTCGACCCAAATAATTAAGTTCGGCAGTTGATTCAGACGTCGTACCTAACTGAAGTCGCCTCATAGTCTCTTGGTCGAACTTAAAGCTAAAGTGAGAAAATAGATTTTCGTGGTCAGCCGCTGTTTTTTTTACTCAACAAGATTCAAAATGGTGGGAAAGATGAATTCTGACATGGAAGGGCTTGTTTGGTAAAATAATGAAGACAGGCGGAACACGGCTCCTGTTGGTCGAGATAGGAAGAATATGACCTTCAAAGCTAATTTGCTCTTACGACGGCAAAATGTTTTTGCGGGTTTTTTTTTTAATACCGACATTCTTTCGCGGAAATTGACTTCTGAAAGAGCTTTATCTATAAGGTTATCGAGGTAACCTCTGGAGCGTAATCTCTGTTTGAATAAAGTAATGTTTTCTTCAATTTTTTTTAAAGGTTTCAGGTTCTGAGAAAAATCAAATATAAGATATTTCAACAGGGAGCCCACGTCACAAAATGTGGTTTTTAGTGAGGCCCTGCATAAATCTAACAAAAGAATACAAAAAAAAGCTACAAAATAATATAGCTATCTAAAAATAAAAAGTAAAAAGGATAACATCAATAAAAGAGTCTACACGTTTCTAATAAGACGTCTAAGAACTAAAAAATTGGAAATGTTCCTAATGTCGTCTGCATGGGAGAGCGTTCCAGTCATCTACCGCATGACAAATAAAGCGATGCCGACCCCATGAGCGCTTTGATTGTGGTTTACGGATGTTATTACTAAAACGAGTGTTATAATCATGAATGTCTTTAAAATGATTAAAATTAAAATTCCAATCAATCAGACCATCCAAGGACTTAAAAACTAAAAATAAAAAATAGTCTTAAGGCTTCGCCTTTGTTATAGCCTGTATTGGAAAGTTTCTGTCGGTTTGAAGTGCGTGTGCACATCAAGAATAGATTTTTTTTTAATCTTTCGCATCTCAGACAAGTTATTTAGTTGTTTTGAAACAATAAGAACAAGCACATTCCACTTTTCCCGCCATCTTGTTCAGAATGATATCTTTGCGCATGCCAAATCGATGGAACGCGCCGACCTCTGGGATAGATATAATTTATATAATTTATACGTAACGTATGCATTTTATTTGGCTCGGCACCGTCATGTAAAAGTTCGACGTCTGAATCGAAGTCGAACTTTTGCCGTTCTATTCGACTGGCGCAATCGAATAGAACGGCGGGTCGACCCAAATACAAATCTGTCGATCCTAACTGATTCATACGTCGATCTTTACATTCGCTGAACAAAATGATTAGGTTCAGCTCATGTAAAGTTCGACGTGTGAACCAGGCCTTACATGTGCAATTATTCTCGCATTTTTCAAAGCAACTTTGGTCGCGCAAGTTTTGAGCTTGCGATGAAAGTCGATGGCGTAAACTAGTGGCGATTTCAGTGCGATTTTGGCGCGATTTCCCTGTCGAAACTTCGTGATTCTTGGCGGAGATTTGGGTAAAAGTGCAGCAAATCGCAACAAATATCGCACTGGAATCGCGCCCAAAATTGCACCTCATATTTTCATCCCGCGTGTGTATTTAACGATCTTGTACTTGCGAAGGTGAGTGGACCGAAAAACCAAACAAACGCTGCCTCTGTAAGCGTCGAGAGCGTGATTCGGCAACGTAAACTCTGGGGCCTGTGGAACCTTAAACCTGTAAGGTTGCTAGAGCATCTTGTAAGGGAGCTCAGTTTTTTTAATTAACGAGGGTCAACTTTTTGACTGTTCAAAGTAGAGGAATGAGTACAAACCTTTCGAAGT
>NW_028145436.1:2290000-2392500 GCF_977016875.1 Pavona decussata | reverse complement strand
AATTTTCCCAGCCCTAACAAAAAATGCAGATGCAGGTTATAATTTAAGTCTTATAAGGGTTTAGTGAAAATAGAGCTTTCGAAAGGTGCCACTCATGTCCTATATACACAAATGGATACGAATCGTCAAAACACCCTTACCAATCGTACCATTGGTAAAAGATTACGATTTGTCAAAGACGCCTTACGATTCGTACCATTTGAACGAATGGTAAGCTCCTCATTCGATCGGAATTCCATTGGTGAAATGCATCTCATTAACACTTGTAAGCCGTGCAAAAAGGAATGGTCGATTGGTACCATTGGTACCATTGGTACAAACGGAAAAGAAGTCAGTCGATTGGTTATGATTCGTACCATTGGAACGAATGGTAAGCTCCTCAGTCGATCGGTATACCATTTGTAAACTGCATCTCATTAACTGGCTTGTAAGCCATGCGAAAACGAATGGTCGATTGGTACCATTGGTACCATTGGTACAAATGGAAAAGTAGTCAGTCGATTGGTTTTGATTCGTACCATTGCAACAAATGGTAAGCTCCTCAGTCGATCGGTATAATATTTGTAAACTGCATCTCATTAACTGACTTGTAAGCCATGCGAAAACGAACGGTTGATTGGTACCATTGGTGCATTGGTACAAATGGAAAAGTAGTCAATCGATTGGTTCACCATTGGAATCTGGATCTCAAGACAAACGGCATGACTTGAATCTTTTATTGATATATAAGCGAAATACCTCGTTCTTTACTGCATGAGCCGCAACAACATGAAACAAGCGCACTACACATCAATCTATCTCGTTCCTTAACCCACGAGTCGAAACAAGCATGCTACACATCAATATATCTCGTTCTTTAATGCACGATGAGCCAAAACAAGCGCGCTACACATGAAGATTCCTCGTTCTTTAATCGATGAGCCAAACAAAACAAGCGCCCTGCACATGAATATACCTCGTTCTTTAATCCATAAGCCAAAACAAGCGCGCTACACATGAATATACCTGGTTCTTTAATCCATTAACCGAAACAAGCGCGGTACGCATGAATATAACTCGTTCTTTAATCCATGAACTGAAACAAGCGCCCTCCACAGAATATAACTCGTTCCTTAATCCATTAACCGAAACCGAGCGCGCTACGCATGAATATAACTCGTTCTTTAATCCATGAACCGAAACAAGTGCGATACGCATGAATACAACTTGTTCTTTAATATTACCGGTACTCGTTCATTAATCTATAAACCGAAACAAGCGCACTACACATGAATATACCTCGTTCTTTAATCCATAAACCGAAACTAGCGCGCTACACATGAATATCACTTGTTATTTAATCCATGACCCGAAAAAAGCGCGCTACGCATGAATATGACTCGTTTTTTAATCCATAAACCGAAACAAGCGCGCTATACGTGAATATACCTCGATCGCTCTTTATCCATGAACCGAAACAAGAACGCTACACATGAATATACAAGTCATATTCATGTGTAGCGCGCTTGTTTCGGTTCATAGATTAAAGAACGAGTTAAATTCATACGTAGCGCGCTTGTTCGGGTTCATGGATTAAAGGGTGAATTATATTCATGTGTTCCTCGTTTGTTTCGGCTCTGGGATTAAAGAACAAGGTATATTCACGTGTAGCGCGCTTGTTTCGGTTGATGGATTAAAGAACGATTTTGATTTCTGTGCGGCGCGCTTTTTTCGATTCATGGATTAAAGAACGAGCTATATTTATGGGTAACGCACCTGTTTCGGTTCATGGACTAAAGAACGAGGTATATTCACGTGTAGCGCCCTTGTTTCGATTCATGGATTAAAGAACGAATTATATTTATGTGGAGCGCGCTTTTAACGAGTTATATTCATGCGTAACGCGCTTGTTTCGGTTCATGGATTAAAGAACGAGTTATATTCATGCGTACGTGCTTGTTTCGGATTAAATAACGAGTTGTATTCATGCGTATCACGCTTGTTTCGGTTTATGGATTAAAACACGAGTTATATTCATGCGTAGCACGCTTGTTTCGGTTCATGGATTAAAGAACGAGTTATATTCATGCGTAACGCGCTTGTTTCGGTTCATGGATTAAAGAACGAGTTATATTCATGCGTACGCGCTTGGTTCGGCTCATGGCATTAAAGAATCAGGGTATTTTGATTATAGATCGACCTATATTCAAGTCATGACGTTTGTTTTGAGATGCAGATTCCAATGGTTAACCAATCGACTGACTACTTTTCCATTTGTACCATTGGTACCAATGGTACCAATCGACCATTCGTTTAAGTTTCAAACGGCTTACATGTGTTAATGATATGCATTTCACCAATGGTGTACCAATGGAATGCCAAGTCACTGTATTGGTACCAATCGTACCATTGGTACCAATGGACAAACGGAATCCCACTGTACTCAAACCGAACCGTAGCGAAAATAGTCTAAGTCCCCTTAATGAGATGCAATTCACCAATGGTGTTCCAATGGAATGCCAAGTCACTCTATTGGTACCAATCGCACCATTGGTACCAATGGACGAACGGAATCCAGCTGTACTCCAACCGAACTGTAAAGAAAATAGTCTAAGTCCCCTTAATGAGATGCAATCCACCAATGGTGTTCTAATGGAATGCCAAGTCACCCTACTGGTACAAATCGTACCATTGGTACCAATGGACGAACAGAATCCAGCTGTGCTCAAACCGAACCGTAGTGAAAATAGCCTCAGTCCCTTTAATGAGATGCAATTTACCAATGGTGTACCAATGGAATGCCAAGTCACTCTATTGGTACCAATCGCACCATTGGTACCAATGGACGAACGAAATCCAGCTGTACTCAAACCGAACCGTAGTGAAAATAGCCTCAGTCCTTTTAATGAGATGCAATTCACCAATGGTGTACCAATGGAATGCCAAGTCACTCTATTGGTACCAATCGTACCATTGGTACCAATGGACGAACAGAATCCAGCTGTACTCAAACCGAACCGTAGCGAAAATAGTCCAAGTCCCCTTAATGAGATGCAATTCACCAATGGTGTACCAATGGAATGCCAATCCATTCCATTGGATTCCGTTTGTGTGTATTGGACAACACTCGAGTCAAGATTAAATTAATGAAATATACAATACTAGACCGACTAGAAAACCTTTCATGCCTCCATAAGGAGACACTGGGAAGGTCGAGTGGTCCAACAACTATGGGCTTCTACTATTCCCGGCGTACTCAATGGACAAAAATCGATATCAATCAAGTGATTTTTACCGATTGATAAGGGAAATCGGTGACAATCGATAAATTAATTTGGTGTGTCAAATTGATGTTATCGATTTTTCATGATTTTATCGATTTATAACGGAAGTCCAACCTGTTGTTATTTGGCATGAATTAAATAATGCACCTCGAAATACAGGGATAATTCAACAAATGAAGTATTTTTCCGATTAGAACAATTGAAACGAATCCTACATTCACGAGAAAAACTCGAAAAACTGATCTATAAACAAGAGAAATGAGAAATGTGGAAAGTTTTACACACAAACGCTCTACGACCCTTTCTTTTACCAGCAACAAAAATGGCTCTGTTCAACTACAAACAGTTCTTGCAGGTAAATATCGTGAAAAAGATAACTCAGTCTAGATAGGCAGAATATAAACAAGCAAGTATTAACATATCGTGAATACGCATACCTTGGTAGGGGCGTTGCTCCCTTTAAGCCATCAAGCCCGGGCTTACAAACTCTTCGTTGTATATTCATTATGCGAGTATCTTTATTTCGTAGACCTAGTTCAGGAACTAGTCTCTTGGTGATTTTGTTAAGAAAACGTAGAGGGAAGGTAATTAAAAAAAAATTATGTTAAGCACATATGTTAAGCACTGTAAGAACCATAGCTTTTTGCGTTTGACTATACAGCAAAGCGACTGCTGGCCTTTCAGGAGTCTCCAGATCAGGCCCCACTAGTTCAAAGGGCATATAACTTTATCCAGTGGATAACTCGCTATCCAGCGAGTGGAATGTATTGCTTGGAGAACATTTTATCCGCCGGAAAGCGATTTATCCACTGGATAGAGTTAACCGATGTTTGAACAACCTTGGCCAGGATGCCAAAGTCAGAGAAGAGATGGATAGACGTACAAAGCTACAATCTTTGTGCGAGAGAAGATGAGCGAGTAGGGCTGATACTTTATATACCTTCCGTGCATCGTTCCAAGTGATAGCTCAGGCGCTCGAGATCTTGTCCCAGGATGAAGGGGCTACTTATGCTCTATCAAGTAGTTTGATCTTATTACAGTATTGCTTTATATACAACAGAGCATGTCCTTTCAAACACACTTGCCTTTTCAACTATGTTGCAACGAAAGATCGTAGATCTCCTCGAGGCAGCCCAAGAAGCAATTTCGAAAGTCGTTATAAAGACAATGAAAATGGTGAGAGAGGCGATCTGCCTGTTTGAAAGGAAGTGTATGAGCTGGGGAAACAGAATTATTTCAGATGAGTTTAACATTGAGCCATGCATGCCAAGAAAAATTGGGAGGTAGCAACACAAGGTGAATATCCCATCCACAAACCAAGAGTCCTACTGGCCAAGAGCTATGTATCTCCCTCTTATTGATCATCTCATTAAAGAAATGAACAGCAGGCTCTTATCACAGGAGGATCGCTTCCTAGGTCGGTATTTTCTTCCAACGAAACTATAGGGATTAACCAACGACGTCTAAGATAAGTCTATGAAGTCAGAAAGACTCTCGGCTCTTGCTCTAATGCACGCATGTACAAGGACATGACCATTAATTTCTTAATTCTTAATTCTTGATATTTTATTTCCTAAATACTGTCTGCATGTTTTATGTTGGGGAGTATTAACATAGGGATAACCTCCTTACTTCCCTTTCAAGATGTATTTTTCTTTGTAACTTAGGTTTGCATCTTGAAATAAACTATGTATGTATTAACGGGGATTAGATCACGTTTAGTTGCTGAGAATTCATGAAGTGAGGATATTTTATAATAAAGTGTTTTATCTTATATACAAGCCACCCTAAGCCATAATAAAGTATGAATTAAAACAAATCATAGGCCTACTTGACTTTCCCCCTTCCCCCACCCGCGCTAAACTCGCGAGGTATGGAACGGGCTTACAGACCAAAAATGGCTAGCTGCGTGCCTGCTCGGTATGGCTGGTTTTGGATTTTGTGAGCTTCTACCCACCGGGCTCCCAGTCTTGACCACGTGATGGACTATAGTCCATATTCCCTGAGAGTTGTAGCATTTCTGCCCAAACGTAATATAACAAGATGCCCTTAATCGGCATTTACACGAAATGCTTAAGGTAGCCCCATTTATTCCCCATTGTATGCTTCGCAGATTTTTAAAAACCATCCTCCCTTCGCAATTGAAATAATTGAATGGTTTAATTCAGAGAGAATAAGTGATATTTTTGTCGTTGTGTTACTGGGAATCATACCAGAAATAACTCTACGATAACGTCATAACCCCCACTTTGAACTGGTCTGGTTTCCTCCGCGTTGAACTATTTCATCTGTTTGTGAAAGCGTTGTTTCTTCGCTGTGAACTCTTCCAATTTCCGCAGTTTAAACTGTCGAATACTACTTAGAAGTTATTATTTCGATTTACCGCTTGAAAAACGTTTGTTTTCTTTCTGAAAACGGCAGATCAGAGTCTAAAAATTCATACATGTGGCCGCCATTGAACGAAAACAACCTTCTAAATGGTGATTTGCTTTGACGTCACACAGGTAGAGATGAGTGGGTCCCCTCCCTCGTGATATACGTGCCGATACTGGATTTTGATTGGGCCGGTTTTGTTGAAGACAATCAGAACAATAGATCCCTTCTGGGAGAGGGAAGAATTTAATGTAGATTTAATGAATAAATCAAATGATGATTTGACGTCACACAGGAAGGGATGAGTGGGTCCCCTCTTTCGTGATATGTGCCTAAATAACAGATTTTGATTGGGCCGCTTCTGTTAAAGACAATCGGAACATTACATCCCTACTAGGGGAGGACATATTTTAATGCATAAATTAATGTGCACATTTGTGGCTACGACGAAGAAAAAAAAAAGATACAAGATACCCGACCCAAACCCAGACACGGACTGCCCTGCAGGGCATTCCGTGTAATAGGTATATCATTCATTTTCAAAAATTTGCGACATAGTTTTAATAAATTCATGATTGGCTGGGACAAATTGCGTTGTTTTCTCTAAACGAACTCAAGCAAGTAGGAAACAAAAAGCAGAAAACAGTGTGTGCCCAGTAGAAAAAGCCAGACTCAAGCGTGCAGGTTAAGGCCCTGGCCATGGCCCAGCGTCGGCGAGGTAAAAGTGAAAAAACCGAGGAGGAAATTTGAGGACTTTCCGTTGGCGAGTCTGGACACCCTTTAGGTCAAATGCGATGGAAGGCCAAGCAAAGAGGCATATACTTCATGGAAAATTAAGGGTGACTATATGGAGGGTTGGATAACTATAATAGTAATAACAACTATATGGAGGGTTAGGGTTATGTGGGTGACTATATGGTACCTTACCATGAATTACTTGCCAGCAAAGACTTCATGAAACGTTAGGCTCAGACTCTTAACATGGAAGAAAAAAAGCCGGATCCAGGGAAAGTCCAACAACAGTGGCTTCTAATAAAACACACAGTGATTTCCAGATTAAATCACCGGCTGGATTTTCATCTCACGTCAATAATTTACAGGTTCACTGATAGCAGACAGGAAAAGAATAAAAAAAACCCACATAGGTGACGATTTCAGTTTCTGTGATCGAGAATAACCATTCTTGTATTTCAAACAAATTTGTCAAAAGTTGATTAACAAGGACTGCTGTATTTTAGCCGATAGTTCTATTTTCCCTGGTTCGTAACCTAGGGCTAACATACTGCTCACCTCAGACCAACATTTATCCCAAAACATGCGCCACTATTTCTTTGTATTTTTTTTTTCTCTACTTCATGTTAAAATACAACAGTTTACAGCTTACAATAACGAAAGAGATTGAGAAGGCAAGGTAAGGTTATACTAATTATATGCCCTTTTCAATTAGATTACATTTTTTTCCAAAGATAAAAAAGAAAACATAATACAAGAGAGGAAACGATGAAACACTGAAGTAGTATAGATGTTACAAATGTCGGTGATGCAGTGATTAATACTGACCAAATTAATACAGATAAAGTGCCCTTTAAGATAATTTTGTAGTTGTTTCTTTTTTTACGAATAGAAATAAGAATATCATACCATTAGAAGCATCCTTTTGGACAAAAACTTTCTAATATTTATTCTGAAAAATCTATAGGATTTAGGTGCTGTAAGGATGTTCTTCAAATTGTGCAATTTTTCATTTCATTTCATTTTTTATTACTATACACACATTACAAATTACAGTACAAAATACACGTTATTATGAGCAACTCTTTCCTATCTAGGCAGATACAGGTCACTCAAGCCCAATCAATATTTGGGGTTTTTGGAATCATGTTGTTTCCCTTGTGTTACGCTACTTTTCGTTGTACCGGAAATTCCATTATGATAACGTCGCCTGACTCACGTTTTCTATTCTGCTTATGTAATTTCAATAAAAGGGTAAGATTACAAATTGCTCTCGTTTCACCGAAAAAAAAATTAACCGAAAGAAAACAGGCAAAAAGCTTCCTAAATGAAAACTTTCAGTAAAAATTGACAATCGAACCTTTAATCTATTTGTGAAGTGGATTTCTGGTAACGTTTAAGCATCAATTCGTGTGATGTGTGATGTATGTTTTGGCTTATCAATGACCTCTTCTCCTCTCATCGTGGTTCTACAATTGTCAAACAAAGTAGGATTCCTTCGGCAGGAACTCTTTAATTTCCAACGTTTTAACTGTCGAGTTATTCTTTCGATTTACCACTTCAAAATGGGTAATTTTCTTTTTGAAAACGGAACAGATAAGTCTAAAACATGCAAAAAATATGGCCGCCAAAGAAGTGACAAAAACATCCCTTCTAGGAGAGAGCGGAATTTAATCCAGGTAAAACGGTAAAAGAAACTCCAGCATTCCGTAATAATAACACGCTTTATTGAAAGAAAACGAAAACTGCCTCCAAAAGATGCGGCGAAGAAACTGCTAAACAGCGTAGCGATGAAGTGACACGGTGAAGTGAAGCGAAGTGAAGCGAAGCGGTTAAAACTAGAACAAAACAAGCAAACAAAACGTTACAAAATGAACTAGCGCAGATTGATGGCGCGAAGGAAAAACCGACACTTACATTTGTTGCGGAGCTGGGTGCAAACCAAAGTAACTGGAAAAAACCGACTGTCCTGAATCATATAGCGGACGAACAAACTTGTAGGTTGACAAACTGCTCTCGCGGTGAAGAGATATATTAACACTAAAACGGCCAAAAAATTCTATATAAACTGCCAAGACTTGTGAACAAAAATGTGAATAAATAACACTAAATTACGCAACTACAAATACCGCACGCACGAGATATAGACAAGAACATTCCTACACAAAATAACACAATAACCTAAATGACTACGCGTTTAGTTTCTACACCGGCCCCTAAGTGTTGAAACACGGGCGAAAACACTTACAATTATTATAATAAACTAAACGACCCTTAAAAAAAGACTTGTACATTGCAAGATAGCGATAGCTAAATAAAGCTAGCGACGCAAGACTAACTAGGGTAATAACGCGAAAGAAACACGCGGCGAGACTACACGCGTGTAAATAATCGCAAACTACCCGAAAACCAGTACAAGAAAATGTTCATTTCTATTTCAATTACGTGTCCGGTTGTAATCCGTAGTAAGCTCTCGGTGAAATCCTTAAAGTACATATCACACAGTGTCTTCTCTTTCAACAATGAGACAAAGCTTGTCAACTGGTCTTTCAAGAACGCCAGATTTAACCTTTACTTTCGCTCGACGAACCAGGCCTTTGCTGTCCGGAAACACTTCGACAACCTTACCGAGAGGCCACGAATTACGGTGCGAATTTTCCACGGCAACAAGCACCACATCCTCAACAGCTAAATTTCTTCTGGGGCGTAGCCATTTTTGCCTGCTTTGAAGAAGAGGCAAGTACTCTTTGGTCCATCTTTTCCAAAAGATGTCTGCTAGATACTGGACCTGTCTCCACCTAGAAGACTCAGCACGTATTCTTTACCAGAATGTCCGGAGATCTGATGATAGTGCTCGACTAGCAGGTTGGACACATGATCGTTCTTTGGCAGGATAATCTGGTGCTTAGAGTCAAACGGCTCTGATGCTAGATCCAGTCTCCCGCCGACACGCAGAAGACCATCAATCAGAACTGGATCCAGTCTCCGAAGGCAACTATTCTTCTTGACGTGCGGAACACCATTGCTTGCAGATTGGGTAAGTGAGTGGAACTCTTCGGGGAAATGATGTTGCTGGACACACTTTAAAATCTCCAATTCTGCTGTCTTTATTTCTTGAACGGTGATAGGTGGTTTGGGCGTAGCTGGAGTGGACTTCGTGACCTTCTTGCCTGTACTAGCCATCAGCAAACTTTCACGGTAGCGAAGGAACCAAGCAATCGACTTCTTCAGGCGAAACCAAGAGGAGGTTCTCTGAAAATACTCCACTAAAGGACAGAAAGGCTGTGCCAATGACGTCACGTTGGTCTTAGCGTTCACCTTCACCTCTGGATCCGTATCCGGAACACTGCCCAGCGATAAAGGATCAGGGGGCCAAAACTCTTTTGGCATCCAGAGAAACTCCGGCCCCTTTATCCAACGCTCGGAGTTAAGAAGAGCCTCCGCTGATAACCCTCTTGAAAGGTCGTCAGCAGGGTTAAGATCTCCTCCCACGTGCCTCCACTGGTCCGGGTGAGACCCGTCTCGCACCATGGCTATACGATTGGCCACGAACGTGTGGAACCGCTTGTTCTCATTCTTTATGTAACGCAACACAGACGTGCTGTCCGTCCAGAAGGTTGACGCATCGGTTAGCGGCAATTCGAGCTCTTTCTTCAAAACTTTATCCAAACGGACCGAAACTGTTGCGGCCGAAAGCTCTAAACGTGGAACTGTTACTTGCTTGAGGGGCACCAGGCGTGACTTCCCTTGGAGAATGGTACAGTGAATTCTGCCTTTGCTATCGACCAGACGTAGATACGAAACTGATCCGAAACCAATTTCCGAAGCATCCGAAAAGTGGTGAAGCTGACTGGATGCGATGTCCTTAAAGTCGGCTGGTTTAAAGCAGCGATCTATCGTAAGCTGTGACAACTTAGGGAGGTCCACTAGCCATCCTTGCCAACGTACGCCGTGTTCTGTAGGCACTTCGTCGTCCCAACCCAACTTTAAGCGACATAGGTCCTGCAAAATCTTCTTCGCAGTCAAGACGAAGGGTGCAACGAAACCAAAAGGGTCAAAGATTGATCCTACCACAGACAAAATGCCTCTACGGGTAGGGGGCTTGGACTTGAGATTAACATCAAAACCGAATGTGTCGCCCTCTATTCGCCACTGGACACCAAGTGCGCGTTCGACTGGTAACTCGTCTTTCTGAAGGTCTAGCTTCTTGATTTTTTGTGCGCGCTCTTTCACAGGAATGCTTTCTAGAACTTCTCGGCTGGAGCTGATCCACTTTGTCAATCGGAAACCTCCTCGCTGCGACAGACTACACAACTCATTGACATGCGCAATAGCATCCTTAACTGACGGGAGCGACTTAAGGCAGTCATCGACGTAAAAGTTCCGTTTGATCGTATTCGTCACATCAGAGAAGAAGTGCTGGACATTATCATCGGCTGCTTTACGAAGGGAAAAATTGGCACAGGCAGGCGAAGACACTGCACCGAACAGATGGACGGTCATCTGGTATTCCGCCAATGCGCGTGACAAATCGCCATCCGGCCACCACAAGAAACGAAGAAATGAACGATCACATTCTGGAACTCTAACTTGGTGGAACATTGCCTCGATGTCCGCCATTACTGCAACGCGTTCCTGACGAAATCTTGTTAGGACACCCAAGAGAGAATTTGTGAGATCTGGTCCTTTCAACAGCAGATCATTGAGGGACTTTCCCTTGTACTTTGCCGAACAGTCGAAGACGACACGAATTTTCCCAGGCTTATGCGGGTGATAAACTCCATGGTGAGGGATGAACCATGTCCTGCCTTCGCAGGCTGACTCCTTCTGTTGCACAGGAACCCTTTGGGCGTAACCTTTTGCGACAATGTCCCGAACGAAGACTTTGTAGTCGTCGAGCAACTTCGGGTTCTTCTCCAACTTCCTCTTCAGCCACATAGAACGCTGTTCCGCTTGAACTCGATTGTTTGGAACTGGATGCTGACGGTTTCTGAAAGGTAAGGCGATTTCGTAATGGCCGTCCCTCAGCTCTGCGGATTCCTCTACGCTTTCCATGAAACGGCGCTCATCTTGGGAAAGTTCAGTCTGGCTATCAGCAATCGACTCACCGAAGTCGCGGTTGTAGAAGTGTTGTACCATCTGGTGCAGCTCAGTGTCGGCCTTAATAAAGAAATTCGAAGAACGAGAACCACGAAGACAACGGGTCAACGGGCCGTTAACCGCCCATCCGACGCTCGTTCGCGAGGCGTAAGGGCCGCCATCTTGACTATGCCTTACTTCCAAAGGATCTAGAACCTCAGGGACGTCACTTGCGATGAGCAGACCAATCTCTGCATCAACTTTGGGCAGGTGCACTCCGCTTAGGTGTGGCCATTTGTCAACGTCGTCCTGAGTGGGTATATCCTCTCTCGACACAGGTATGCTGGGTCTTGTGTACAGTGTTGGGAGGTCAATGAAAACGTTCTCGTCCAGATCGGAGATGGTAAGATCCGTAACAACAAAACTGTCCACAAGACTGTCCTTCTTTTCCAATGTTGTTAGAGAAATTGTAGTTTTTGGACCACTCACTCCTAGCTGCCTCATCAAGGTCTCGGTGCAAAACGTGGAGGAGCTACCGCTGTCCAGAAAGGCGTAGGTGACTGTCGGCGTTTTACTCCCTTTGATCCAGACTTTCACCGGAACCACAGCCATGCCTGTCCTTGAGAGGCATTCATTATTGGCAGTCTTGATTTCTCCATCTGGGTTTACCAAAGCGTTCTGAACGCGCGCGACTCCCTCGCGTGCCGACGGATTGGCGGGTGGATTTTCAGCTTGTTGCTTTCGAGCTACAGAGTTCGTGTGTAGGACTGCAGGATGCTTCTTAGTACAGTTAGGAAACGTACACGATTTTCTCCCAGGGCAATTCTTTGCGGCGTGATCACTGGATAGACAACCAAAGCAGAGGCCTTTGGACTTCAGGAACTCTATTCGGTCCATGTACGGACGATTTCTAAGAGAGATGCAGTTCTCTAGGGTGTGACCAGCATGGCAATATAGACACGATACTTCTCCTACTGAAGGGGGTGTACCACGAGCGGGTGCAAAACCGGTAGGTGCATTCTGGCTACTTCCCACTTGTGCAGCAAAACTAAGTTCTCCGGCTCTTTTCGTAAGAGATCCTTTCTGCAAACGGCCGTCTCGCCTATCCAACTTGGGTGTCGTGTCTTCAACAATACTTCCAAACATGGGATTCGTGACTACTCTGGCTTCATGATCCACGAACTCGACGAAATCGCGGAACCGTATAGCTCTTGTTTCAGTCTCCATGATATCATCGACCAAGCGGCGCCATCTTACTCTCAAATTGAAAGGCAGCTTCAGGACTAGTTTCCGTACAGTGTCTGGTTGTTCAAGCTTGGTCAGGTGACCACTGCCCTCCATGGCGTTTTTGCATCTCATAAGGAAAAGGGAGAACCTGTTGAGCCCCACGGCGTCCTCAGCCTTCACCTTCGGCCAATTCAAGGCCTTGCTCTCGTACGCAGCTACGACGCGGAAGTCGTTCCCGAACTTCTTTTTCATCAGGCGCCTAGCTTCAGGGTATCCCCTATCAGGAGGGAGAAACTGGCAGGATCTCACGAGCTCCTTTACGTCACCACTAGTAAACTGTTCAAGGTAGTACAGCCTCTCGCTACTGCTCGAAGTTTTGGACTCAATTATGTTCTCAAAGGCTCTGATAAAGGGACCGTACTCCATGGGACTGCCGTCAAAAATAGGAACTTTGGGATGGGGAAGTGAACTTTTCTTTTGTTGCGTCGCAAGCATCTCCACGATCTTGTTCTGTTGTCGCTGTAATGCGTTTTGGTGTTGGTGTAACTCCAGCATCTCATGAAAAGCTCTCTCACTAGGCGAAGACAGCGCACCGGACTGATTAAACCAGAAAGAGACCCATCATCTGCAGCAGCTATATGCGGATCAGGTTCCATAAACCCGGGACTTGGAAGAACCACGCGCGGATTAGGGTCCACCACGGACGCTAAAGCTTGTTCTCTGGCTTGTGATTTGGCAATTTCAGTCTCCAAAGACAAAAGCTTTTCCTCTTGCTTGAGACGGAACCTTTGCTCTTCTAGAAATTGGCGCTTCTTAAAAACTGCTGCTTCTGCTTTCAACTCCGCAGTACGCGCCGCCTCCTTCGCTCTTACCACGGACAGGGATGAACAACTGCTCTCGCGCGAACCACGGCTACAGCTCGAACGCCCGGGTCTTCTTGAAGATTTAGAGGCGAACCGAAAACCACCATTGCTCGCCGAATCATCCGGACTAACTTGAGAGTTTAACCGAACCGCTTCTTCAGTTCTTACGATCCATTCTTGGACCCGCCGGGAAAAGTCGTCCCTTCGTACAACCTCACGATCAAAAGATTCTTGGCACCTCGCGATGCATGTCTCGTCTTGAACGTACGATAAGTAAAGAATGTGCGCTTCTTTAAAGGCCTCGAAGGCAGCGGTAAAATCGGTTAACTTTTCCTTCACGAGATCAATGTTCTCCTCGTTTGAAAGCAACGTATCGATTTCATTCAACCTGGCGGTGACAGTCGATAAGTGGCCCGATCTAGAATTCTTGAGGCGAAGAGGCCTTTCGTTCAAGACGTCTTCATCAACTGCCGACATCGGAACTTGAATAACTCGGGTGTAACAAATTTTTAACGATGTAATGACCACAACGGTAAAAGAAACTCCAGCATTCCGTAATAATAACACGCTTTATTGAAAGAAAACGAAAACTGCCTCCAAAAGATGTGGCGAAGAAACTGCTAAACAGCGTAGCGATGAAGTGACACGGTGAAGTGAAGCGAAGTGAAGCGAAGCGGTTGAAACTAGAACAAAACAAGCAAACAAAACGTTACAAAATGAACTAGCGCAGATTGATGGCGCGAAGGAAAAACCGACACTTACATTTGTTGCGGAGCTGGGTGCAAACCAAAGTAACTGGAAAAAACCGACTGTCCTGAATCATATAGCGGACGAACAAACTTGTAGGTTGACAAACTGCTCTCGCGGTGAAGAGATATATTAACACTAAAACGGCCAAAAAAATTCTATATAAACTGCCAAGACTTGTGAACAAAAATGTGAATAAATAACACTAAATTACGCAACTACAAATACCGCACGCACGAGATATAGACAAGAACATTCCTACACAAAATAACACAATAACCTAAATGACTACGCGTTTAGTTTCTACACTATTTGTGAAGTGGATTTCTGGTAACGTTTAAGCATCAATTCGTGTGATGTGTGATGTGTGTTTTGGCTTATCAATGACCTCTTCTCCTCTCATCGTGCTTCTACAATTGTCAAACAAAGTAGGATTCCTTCGGCAGGAACTCTTTAATTTCCAACGTTTTAACTGTCGAGTTATTCTTTCGATTTACCACTTCAAAATGGGTAATTTTCTTTTTGAAAACGGAACAGATAAGTCTAAAACATGCAAACAATATGGCCGCCAAAAAAGTGACAAAAACATCCCTTCTAGGAGAGAGCGGAATTTAATCCAGGTTTAATGAAAAAATCAAATGATGATTTCACGTCATACAGGTAGGGATGAGAGGGTCCCCTCCATCGTGATATACGCGCCAATAAAAGATTTTCATTGGGCCGCTTTTGTTGAAGACAATCAGAACAATTTTTTTAGACACGCTCTGCCCTCCGGGCATCCCGTGTTAAAAAAAAAAAGGTACGGAGCCCATTTTTAGGGCATCCCGCGTAACTAGCGCTAAAGAATCGAGAAATTTTGTTTTGCTCAGATGGTTTTTAATTGCAACTAAACCTAGTACGGTGGATCGATTTTAACTTGAATGAAAATAGCGTCATCCACAATGTAGCGCCTGGTTCTCAGATCAGTGTGTGATACAAATGTAGGGAAGCCCCAACCAGTGTTACTATCTTCCTCAGGCCTTTGGAAACTGTCACGTGTTCGGTTAGCGATAAAATACTCGACAATGTCCTTTTTGTCTTTTTTTTCTTGTTGTTGATCGATCAGCGTAAAAGTTACTTTTTTATGGAAAGGCCACGGTAACAGGGCATCGTAGTCGCTTTTCATTATTTTAATAAATATCGAGAGATGAGTATCGTATCCCTCGCCTAAGCCATTTGGTTCCAATTCTAATTTAAATTTGTATCCATAGTCGTAAAATGGAGCACTGTATATTTCGGTTTCTTCTCCAGCTTCGGCTTTTCTCAAGACTTCACTGAAGTTGTTAATCTTCCACGTATTTTTTGTAGCATTGAATCTCGCCTCAAGTTCTCCAAACTCTTTTCGTCTAACCTACATAGAAAAAAACATGAGTTTCTGTGATGAGTCACTATGTGGCGTACTCCAAAATGCTTTTACATGACGTCGTTCAATTTTCCCACAGGGATCGGCTTACTTGCTGATTCGACTCCAAAAATTACGTTTAAAACAATATTCATAAAGCAGCATGATATAGACAAAAGAAAAGCCCCATAGTTGTCTGATTTGATAAAGATTACTATCATGAATCTTAATAAGGAAGCAAGATCGTCCATGATTCATGAACACAGTCCATCTTACTGGCTATCAAGTGAAGCCCTGGCGGGTGGAGATAATCGGTCACTCAAGCTACCGCGACGGTAACGCCAACGAAAACGTCACTTATAAATTAAATTGGTTTTCATTAAGGTGCCTCACAACAGTTCCAATCACTTATACTTTGAAGAATGAAAACTACCACTCTTTATCAGTTGATACCAAAAAACGGTACCAAACAAACGCCTAATCAATAGCGAACAAGTTATGCAGATTTTCTCAACATAAAAGGTAAACAAAACCAAAAAGTTCCGTTATCAGGATCATGATAGAATATAAATGGCTGCTAAGGTTAGTAATTACTTAATTAGTCATTTAATGATACCGGTTTTCATTTGACTATTAAAATGAATATCGCGTTTGCTTTGATTTTGCTTTACTGCGCTCTGTGATTGGTCCGCGCCATTTTGTCAACCAATGGGAAGCCAACCGAAGCCAATCGTGTCTTGATTGCACTCGTTTGAATCCTGCACTTCGTGCCAGTAACATGTACTTTCTTCAAAATCTGATTGGTTCATTGCGTTGTGTGCGTCTGTTGTGATTGGCTAGAGTAATTAGTTCCTTTGGGGCTTACGACACTAAATTGAAACTCCCTCTAATTAACAAGTGAATAAAGATATAATTATTAAGTGAGCAAATAGAGCAGTGTTTGTTGGAGTGAATCTCTCATGGAAAGTACGAGGAGTTGCTTCATATGCAGCACTTGGATTGGTTTACCTGTTCCTTGTCCAACTTTGTCACTTTTTCCTCCATCTTCTTTTCTAGCATAGTTCTCTTAGAGTCTTCAGTTTTAGCTTTCTCTTCAAACAGCTTCAATTTATTTTCCAGGGTATCGACCTTCTCGTCAAGTTTTCGTATGACTTCTTGGGTGTAACTAAGTTTGACACAGGCCAAGTCAAGATGAAGTCTCGTAGCACACTGAAGATGGGATTCAATCTCTCTTCGCTGAACCTACGAGAAAAAATCAAAGCATGGTAATATTCTAATAACCTTACCACTGTTCCTCGCAGGAAGAGGAAATATAAGTTTAAATGCGACTAATCTTTCTTGGTTATGTATTGCCTCACACGCTTATGCGGCAAAACAATCCGGCAACCTCAATTAACCTTGAATGGCTCCTGACGACTCAATTCCATGACTACGCTATCATTACAGTCGCCAATTGAAAAGGAAACAAGTTAGCGCATAGCGTATAGGAAAAGAAGGTGAAACCGGGCATTTTACGGTGCCGCTTAATACATATTCGACTGTCATACATTTTGTAATCCCGATGGGGTTTCAAAACAAGAGCTCTAATTAGTCAATGGGACGCCGCAAAAACTGATTGTCCTGATGCATGTGCTTCAGAAGTACATAAAAAATGCCATTCTTGAAATTGGCCTATTACCTTGGTTGTGCAACCCATCTCAGCATATGGACACGAAATCATAGTTAGCGGACAATCCTTCACAACATGACACAAAATCTGTGAACAAAAAATACATAAATCGATTTTAAAACTGTAATATATAAAGATGGAACAAAGCGACACAAAACGTTGTGTATGCTGCTACGGTGAACAAGGAGCAGTTCATCTGGAGGCGAACAGGAAGTAGAAAAATAGACAGATCTACACCACCCGGAGAGTGCTTCTTTAATCATAAAACTGCTTATGAAATAAACAACAACTTTCAGTTTGGGTATCCCCAAAGAGTAAAAGAGTGGAGTAGATTTTTCGTCTTTTACAATCTTACGGTGAAATGTGAGCAAGTGAGACTAATTTGAACCTTCAAGAAAGCAGATAATGTGAAAACGTTTAACTTTGTAAGGTCTTGCGCTGCGCATCAACGGAGGCTCAAAAGCTCGCACTAGACACTTGATGGATGGATGGATGGATGGATGGATGGATGGATGGATGGATGGATGGATGGATGGATGGATGGATGGATGGGTGGGTGGGTGGATGGATGGATGGATGGATGGATGGATGGATGGATGGATGGATGGATGGATGGATGGACTGCAGGTGAATGCTTATGGCGTCGTGTAAAAACTCATGCAAATTAAAGTGAAATAGAACAAAAAACAATGTATTCTGCGGAACCCCGTTACAGTCAACTGCCTTTATTGCGACCGGACACTCTCGGGACCGCGAGTTAAATAATGTCCTTAATAGCAAGAGTCCGTAATGGTGGAAATTTATTTCAGTCAAACGTCTGCAATTTATTTTGCCTGCGATTTAGATGCTGTCCGTATTATCGGGATTTCCCGGTAATAGCGAGGTTTCCGCAAGCCGGCGAGAGCTGTAATACGACCTGACCTTCGGTCCGTAAAAATGTAGTTGTAATATCGGGGTGCTCAGATTAACGAGGCTGTAAACCTAAGGAAATAACTGGACTGTCAATTCGCTCGGGGCACAAAAAAGTGGTCCTAATAACGAGGTGATCGTAAGGCTGGGTTCCACTGTAGATGTATTTTTTTTAGTAAGTGACACAGGCATGCTCGGAAAAAGAAATCCGAGTTCTCCCAGCAGGAGTCGAACATAAGATCTTCCGATTACTACGCCGGGAGACTCGTGGAAACTCGGCCATTAAACTTAAGGTTCATGTGACAAACAACCTTTATACCACTAGGATTTGAATGTCAATGTGTGGCCGGAATAAATGATAGAATAATAAAAATGATGTACTTTTTTTTCTCTTATAGCCCAGTGGTAGAGCAAAGATATACGACCACATCTCTTTTAAAAATGATCAGTGTTAGACTAAAATTTTGCGTCGCCATTTTATACTTCTCGGATTTGAAAAGTAACAATTTTCTTGGCTACATTTGAGTAGATAAACTGAGAAAGAAGAAGAAAAATGAACATAAAAATATTGCAACCGCTGACAAAACAGGGCATTCAACTGAACTCTCCTTTTTAACCAAAGGTCTCAAGTACTGAACCTACCTCTTCTCTTGGGATGATTGCTCCACAGTTCTCGGGACAGTTTAATGGGAATCTTTTACATTCATCTTGGTGGACCTTTTAAAGAAACAACGGAAGACATTTCATTATTGAGAACCTTAAAAATCGGATAATTTCCTCTTAGTAGAAAAGTAGCACTCAACGTCGAGGTAAATTAAATGACGTTCAATTGCTTTTGCCTTGAATTCCTTTTTTAAGTTAGTTAGTTAGCTAGTTAGTTAGTTTTTTACTTACTTATCTATTTATTTATTTATTTATTTATTTATTTATTTATCTATCTTTTTTTTTTCGCTTGCAGGCTGACACAATTAAGAGATCGCTGTCGAGCATCATGAAATTCAACCACTCACTTAATTTGCTGTTAATGTGTTCAAAACGGCGGTATTATTTCACTTCTCAACAAACGAAGGTTCTTACCTTTGTATTACACGCTGCATGTGACGCACTACAGTACTTGCATAGAAGAATCCTCCATTCACACGTGTTTGTCACGTGTTTTTGCATTTCGTCCCTTGTTAGTTTCACTTGACAATGTTCGTTTGTGCAAGAAACAACCTTGTGTGGGCAGGATTCTAAATGCTCCTGTTTTGTTTAACAAAATTGAAAAATAGGATTTAAGAGCGGCTGCCTGTAAGAATCGAGAACTGCATTTCAGCGACCCCTAGGTCGAATTTCTGATATTTCGCCTGAAGATACCCTTGGATTAACTATTTTCGAAAATCATATTTTAAAGTTCCAAGGTATTTTATTTTTTGAGAAAATTGCGAGAGTTTGAATTGCGGCCTAGGTGCGGTCACGGGGCCGATGAAAACCGCGAAAATTTAGGTTAAAGGACGAAGCCCTGTTCATGGTGTAAAATAACCCAATGAACTTGAAACTTTACACAAACCTAGACCAACCATCTCACAAGACAATTAATAGAGACTTTAAGCATCGACGACGGGAACGGCAACGGCGACGGAAAAACCGAGGAAAGACTGAGGAGAGGACGCGGTTGCGTCGCGAAATTGGAAACAGTTGAGCAGGCGCAATACGACGACAGATTCCCTCGAAGAGGATTAAATAGGATGGGCGCTTTCCATTCACCAAAAATTTTCGATTTGAATTTTCGGAAATTTCGGTCTCGAATGGAACGGGCTTATTCTCGGTCGGTTTCCACTTTTCGGGAACAGCTGAAAAGGTTGTCCTAAATTGTCGAAAATCTTTTCCGGAAAAGATGCTGTTCCGTTCGATTCCCACCCGAAATTTTCGAAAATTTCGTCGAATTGAAAGCACCCATCAAGTTTTCGTTAAAAGAAGTCAGAAATCGATTTTAATAATGAAATAACCGATGGAGAATTTTTACTGCTATTAACGAGAACGTGTTTGTCGGAGTTGCAGTTCTCCGATGTAAACAATTCAGACCATTTGATATATTTTTAGATCGTAATAAAAATCACCGATATAACTAGAAATAGCGACTAGATTAACATTAATTTACTTCAAATGTTCTGCATCGAAGGCCACTCATGTCCAATATACACAAACGGATACGAATCGTCAAAACACCCTCACCAATCGTACCATTGGTAAAAGATTACGATTTGTCAAAGACGCCTTACGATTCGTACCATTTGAACGAATGGTAAGCTCCTCATTCGATCGGAATTCCATTGGTGAAATACATCTCATTAACACTTGTAAGCCGTGCAAAAAGGAATGGTCGATTGGTACCATTGGTACCATTGGTACCATTGGTACAAAAGGAAAAGTAGTCAGTCGATTGGTTACGATTCGTACCATTGGAACGAATGGTAAGCTCCTCAGTCGATCGGTATACCATTTGTAAACTGCATCTCATTAATTGGCTTGTAAGCCATGCGAAAACGAATGGTCGATTGGTACCATTGGTACCATTGGTACAAATGGAAAAGTAGTCAGTCGATTGGTTACGATTCGTACCATTGGAACGAATGGTAAGCTCCTCAGTCGATCGGTATACCATTTGTAAACTGCATCTCATTAACTGGCTTGTAAGCCATGCGAAAACGAATGGTCGATTGGTACCATTGGTACAAATGGAAAAGTAGTCAGTCGATTGGTTTTGATTCGTACCATTGGAACGAATGGTAAGTTCCTCAGTCGATCGGTATACCATTTGTAAACTGCATCTCATTAACTGACTTGTAAGCCATGCGAAAACGAACGGTTGATTGGTACCATTGGTGCATTGGTACAAATGGAAAAGTAGTCAATCGATTGGTTCACCATTGGAATCTGGATCTCAAGACAAACGGCATGACTTGAATCTTCCTTGATATAGAAGCGAAATACCTCGTTCTTTACTGCATGAGCCGAAACAACATGAAACAAGCGCACTACACATCAATCTATCTCGTTCCTAAATCCACGAGCCGAAACGAGCATGCTACACATCAATATATCTCGTTCTTTAATGCACGATGAGCCAAAATAAGCGCGCTGCACATGAATATACCTCGTTCTTTAATCCATAAGCCAAAACAAGCGCGCTACACATGAATATACCTGGTTCTTTAATCCATGAACTGAAACAAGCGCCCTCCACAGAATATAACTCGTTCCTTAATCCATTAACCGAAACCGAGCGCGCTACGCATGAATATAACTCGTTCTTTAATCCATGAACCGAAACAAGTGCGATACGCATGAATACAACTTGTTCTTTAATATTACCGGTACTCATTCATTAATCTATAAACCGAAACAAGCGCACTACACATGAATATACCTCGTTCTTTAATCCATAAACCGAAACTAGCGCGCTACACATGAATATCACTTGTTATTTAATCCATGACCCGAAAAAAGCGCGCTACGCATGAATATGACTCGTTTTTTAATCCATAAACCGAAACAAGCGCGCTATACGTGAATATACCTCGATCGTTCTTTATCCATGAACCGAAACAAGAACGCTACACATGAATATACAAGTCATATTCATGTGTAGCGCGCTTGTTTCGGTTCATAGATTAAAGAACGAGTTAAATTCATACGTAGCGCGCTTGTTCGGGTTCATGGATTAAAGGGTGAATTATATTCATGTGTTCCTCGTTTGTTTCGGCTCTGGGATTAAAGAACAAGGTATATTCACGTGTAGCGCGCTTGTTTCGGTTGATGGATTAAAGAACGATTTTGATTTCTGTGCGGCGCGCTTTTTTCGATTCATGGATTAAAGAACGAGCTATATTTATGGGTAACGCACCTGTTTCGGTTCATGGACTAAAGAACGAGGTATATTCACGTGTAGCGCGCTTGTTTCGATTCATGGATTAAAGAACGAATTATATTTATGTGGAGCGCGCTTTTAACGAGTTATATTCATGCGTAACGCGCTTGTTTCGGTTCATGGATTAAAGAACGAGTTATATTCATGCGTACGTGCTTGTTTCGGATTAAATAACGAGTTGTATTCATGCGTATCGCGCTTGTTTCGGTTTATGGATTAAAACACGAGTTATATTCATGCGTAGCACGCTTGTTTCGGTTCATGGACTAAAGAACGAGTTATATTCATGCGTAACGCGCTTGTTTCGGTTCATGGATTAAAGAACGAGTTATATTCATGCGTACGCGCTTGGTTCGGCTCATGGCATTAAAGAATCAGGGTATTTTGCTTATAGATCGACCTATATTCAAGTCATGACGTTTGTTTTGAGATGCAGATTCCAATGGCTAACCAATCGACTGACTACTTTTCCATTTGTACCATTGGTACCAATGGTACCAATCGACCATTCGTTTAAGTTTCAAACGGCTTACATGTGTTAATGATATGCATTTCACCAATGGTGTACCAATGGAATGCCATGTCACTGTATTGGTACCAATCGTACCATTGGTACCAATGGACAAACGGAATCCCACTGTACTCAAACCGAACCGTAGCGAAAATAGTCTAAGTCCCCTTAATGAGATGCAATTCACCAATGGTGTTCCAATGGAATGCCAAGTCACTCTATTGGTACCAATCGCACCATTGGTACCAATGGACGAACGGAATCCAGCTGTACTCCAACCGAACTGTAGCGAAAATAGTCTAAGTCCCCTTAATGAGATGCAATCCACCAATGGTGTTCTAATGGAATGCCAAGTCACCCTACTGGTACCAATTGTACCATTGGTACCAATGGACGAACAGAATCCATCTGTACTCAAACCGAACCGTAGTGAAAATAGCCTCAGTCCCTTTAATGAGATGCAATTCACCAATGGTGTTCCAATGGAATGCCAAGTCACTCTATTGGTACCAATCGCACCATTGGTACCAATGGACGAACGGAATCCAGCTGTACTCCAACCGAACTGTAGCGAAAATAGTCTAAGTCCCCTTAATGAGATGCAATCCACCAATGGTGTTCTAATGGAATGCCAAGTCACCCTACTGGTACCAATTGTACCATTGGTACCAATGGACGAACAGAATCCATCTGTACTCAAACCGAACCGTAGTGAAAATAGCCTCAGTCCCTTTAATGAGATGCAATTCACCAATGGTGTACCAATGGAATGCCAAGTCACTCTATTGGTACTAATCGTACCATTGGTACCAATGGACGAACGGAATCCAGCTGTACTCAAACCGAACCGTAGCGAAAATAGTCCAAGTCCTCTTAATGAGATGCAATTCACCAATGGTGTACCAATGGAATGCCAATCCATTCCATTGGATTCCATATACCTCGTTCTTTACTGCATGAGCCGAAACAACATGAAACAAGCGCACTACACATCAATCTATCTCGTTCCTAAATCCACGAGCCGAAACAAGCATGCTACACATCAATATATCTCGTTCTTTAATGCACGATGAGCCAAAACAAGCGCGCTACACATGAAGATTCCTCGTTCTTTAATCGATGAGCCAAACAAAACAAGCGCCCTGCACATGAATATACTTCGTTCTTTAATCCATAAGCCAAAACAAGCGCGCTACACATGAATATACCTGGTTCTTTAATCCATTAACCGAAACAAGCGCGCTACGCATGAATATAACTCGTTCTTTAATCCATGAACTGAAACAAGCGCCCTCCACAGAATATAACTCGTTCCTTAATCCATTAACCGAAACCGAGCGCGCTACGCATGAATATAACTCGTTCTTTAATCCATGAACCGAAACAAGTGCGATACGCATGAATTCAACTTGTTCTTTAATATTACCGGTACTCGTTCATTAATCTATAAACCGAAACAAGCGCACTACACATGAATATACCTCGCTCTTTAATCCATGAACCGAAACTAGCGCGCTACACATGGATATAACTTGTTATTTAATCCATGACCCGAAAAAAGCGCGCTACGCATGAATATGACTCGTTTTTTAATCCATGAACCGAAACAAGCCCGCTATACGTGAATATACCTCGATCGTTCTTTATCCATGAACCGAAACAAGAACGCTACAAGTCATTCTATTGGTACCAATGGACGAACGGAATCCAGCTGAACTCAAACCGAACCGTAGCGAAAATAGTCTAAGTCCCCTTAATGAGATGCAATTCACCAATGGTGTACCAATGGAATGCCAATCCATTCCATTGGATTCCGTTTGTGTGTATTGGACAATGCAGGCCATTTGTACCAATGCACCAATGGTACCAATCAACCATTCGTTTTCGCATGGCTTACAAGTCAGTTAATGAGATGCAGTTTACAAATGGTATACCGATCGACTGAGGAACTTACCATTCGTTCCAATGGTACGAATCAAAACCAATCGACTGACTACTTTTCCATTTGTACCAATGGTACCAATGGTACCAATCGACCATTCGTTTTCGCATGCCAATCCATTCCATTGGATTCCGTTTGTGTGTATTGGACAACACTGATCGAGTGTTGTCCAATACACACAAACGGAATCCAATGGAATGGATTGGCGATCAGGAGTTCAGAGTACTCGGAGTTCAGAAGCGATTTACAAACACTTGACATCTGGAGCCCGTGAATGTTTCCAAACATCACATATTGGGCCCTAAAACTTATCAGACGGACTAAAGACAACCATTCAATGTTTTTCGATCTCAGATTTCTTTCCTATTCTGCTCTAAAATAATACATTTATTCCGGTCAATTAGCCTACGAAACATGTGCAACAAATTTGCAAACCAATTTGTTGTCGCAGAAAAAAGTAGTGCAAATCAAACTTTACAGCTCCTTTATCTGCTTAAATGAAGCGGTCGATCAGTAAAATGGAGAAACACGTGTGACTTTGTTCCTGCCGTGTTGTTTTGAGTGTTGGTTTTTAGCAGCGACGGCTTAAATCAATGAGCCAGTGTGATACTGAACAACTGTAACTCGATATTCACTTCGCTGATGTGGGTAACGCGCACGTGATCCTGGCCAAGCATTTCGGTATGGAATCCGCGCGTACAGGACGCTTAGCTTTTAGAAACTGTAAATAGTGAAAATTACTGCTCGTGGGCCAAGCTACGACTACCCTGGTGATGAAAACCTTGTCAAGTTAAAAGACTGTACAAGATATGCGAGAGCCCATTGGCAGCGTTGGTTGTTGTTGTTTTTTTTTTCGCGAAAAACATTCAAGAATTATTGTCATTTCATTTTTTAACTAACAGTTATACAGACACTGGAAGGTTGATTTTTTTTCGGGAAAAAAAAAACACCTATAACCACCATGCTCACAATTAAAAATATGAAATCTGTATATTTGAGAGCATAGAAGTGAATTTCCCACCGACCTCCCCCCTTCCCCCCAGCTATAAGCGTCAATAATATTGTGGTTATTGTTTACTTTCCTAAACCGTGTTCTCGCTGCTCCTGCTAGATTTTTTCAACTCCGTGAAAAAATAATAACAGGAAATCTGAAATTGGAAAATGTATAGGCGAAATACGGCCCCCACGCGCAAGTGCTAGTAACAAGGTAGTTACAGCCCTCACCCGCTTGCGCTAGTAATAAGTTAGTTTTCAAGGCCATCATCAGACAGACCAAGGCTGGCTAGATTCCTATCTTCTCGGAAATTGAAAGAAACTGACAGGAACAGCGAGAAAACCGGTTTAGGAAAGTAAACAATAGCCACAATTGACGCTTATCGCCAGGGGGTTATGAATGGGGGTGGAGGAGGTCGCCGATTGGACGGTTGGGAATTCATTTCTCTGATACCGTCAAAGTTACAAATTTCATATTTCTAATTGTAGGGATGGTAGTTATGGATAGATTTTTTTTTTTACAAAAAATCGACGTTCCAGGATCTGCATTACTGTAAGTCAAAAAACCAAAAACTGACACTAATACTTGAACCTCAAGTTTTTTTCGCGGAAAAAACCAAAGCTGGAAAGGTGGGCTCTCAGATCTCTTGTACAGTCTTTAAGCTTGACAAGGTCATCATCACCAGGGTAGTCACAGCTTGGCCCACAAGCAGTACTTTTCTAAAAGCGCCCTGAACGCGCAAGTGCCTGGTCAGGATCACGTGCGCGTTACCCACATCAACGAAGTGAATTTCGAGTGACAGTTGATTTGTCACACCAGCTTATTGATTTGAGCCGGTCTCTGCTAAAAACGAACGCTCAAAACAACACGGCAGGAACAAAGTCACACGTTTTTCTCCATTTTACTGATCGACTGCTTCATTTAAGAAGATAAAGGAGTTGTAAAGTTTGATTTGCACTACTTTTTCCTACGACATCGAAATGGTATGCAAATTTTTGCACATGTTATATAGGCTAATATGACCAGAATAACTATATTATTTTAGAGCAGAATAGGAAAGAAATCTGGGATCGAAAAACATTGAATGGCTGCCTTCAGTCAGTCTGATTAGTTTTAGGTCCCAATATGTGATGTTTGGAAACATTCACGGGCTCCAGATGTCAAGGGATTGTGAATCGCTTCTGATCTCATAATTCGTGACGTGATTGCGATCCGCAAGTATCGCACGCATATTCGATCTTTCTTGAGTGGGAAAGAGTTTGAATCAGAGCTTGAAACTTGGAACAAATGAAGTTCTTTTCTTCGTCTTTCGAGATATGAGATTTAATTTAGAGAAAATGACATACCAGAAACACTTTTATTTTAATGAAAATAGGCATTAGTTTCAAGGCCATTTTGAGTAGCGCACACAAATCTGCATGCTTTAGAAAGCAGCCAGCGAGTTTGGAATGTTTATTGTATTGATTGT
The DNA here is from genome assembly GCF_977016875.1 of Pavona decussata. Classification (NCBI taxonomy): domain Eukaryota; kingdom Metazoa; phylum Cnidaria; class Anthozoa; order Scleractinia; family Agariciidae; genus Pavona; species Pavona decussata. Next base: position 2,365,432 of record NW_028145436.1, on the reverse strand, counting down.
CTTGTGAGATGGTTGGTCTAGGTTTGTGTAAAGTTTCAAGTTCTTGGGTTATTTTACACCGTGAACGGGGCTTCGTCCTCTGACCTAAATTTTCGCGGTTTTCATCGGCCCGTGACCGCACCTAGACCGCATTTCAAACTCTCGCAATTTTCTCAAAAAATAAAATACCTTGGAACTTTAAAATACGATTTTCGAAAATAGTTAATCCAAAGGTATCTTCAGGCGAAATATCAGAAATTCGACCTAGGGGTCGCTGAAATGCAGTTCTCGATTCTTACAGGCAGCCGCTCTTAAATACTTTTACAATATCTTGCTCTTATGAACAGAGAGAACAAAAACAATCTTATTTTAAAATGTTTTCACAACTGTTTATGTTGTCTGATTACTTTTCAGAAATAATTATTACAGTGATACAATCTTGTGGGGAAAAAGGGCTTTTCAAACAATTAAAATGTCCTATTAGCGTTTTAATTCTTAACTGGGTAAGTGGGACTATACCTCAAGTTCAGGTCTAAATATGGCAGTATAATACAAGGGATCGTTATCGTTTACCATTGACTTCTCTGTAGACTAGCGAGGTAGTCTACCAGTAGAGGCGATCTTCGTATTCCTCTTTTGCGAGCAGTCGTCTTGCATGCGCTGATAGGTTTGTTTTATCCGCCTTTCTGTCCCATCCACGGGACGCGTCAAGGGGAGTTGGGTGCGGCTTAGACTATCTGGCTCACATAATTAATCCGGTCTTGTTATTTTTTATTTTTTATTTCTAGTAAACCATGATTTGTCTATATTCAACAGAGCGTTATCCTTGTGTATTTACGCTGTGCAAAATTTGCAACAGTACTAATAATTTCTGACTTGACACTTATCGCTCCTGGGAGGTTTAATCAAGAATGACCCACTTATTATCTATTTTCACTATTTTCACAAAAATTATTTCAGGAAATGGATTATCTTACGTCTTTTGACCTCAGTTCACCAGTCCACTGACATCCTGCACTTGGACACTTGATAATAAACGAGAGAACCTTTCTATTTGTTCCTTTGTCAGGGAACATGTCCTACAGAAAAGAAAGAAAGAAGAAAAGTCCAGGATGACGCTAGCCACAGCGTTTATTTATAGTTCCTTCGTTGACATAAGAAGTTTTAGAAACAGAAAAGTCGAGTTTAAAGATAAGGTTTTGTTACCCTTCTAGCAGAGCGTTTCTTTCTGGCATGATTTTAAGCATGTTGGCTTGTTAAGTGTCTCTCGGGGACGCTAAACAAGGGAACTAAGCAACTGATAACAAGACACGCGAACGACTTCCGTACATGTTAAAAACTTGCCAAAAAGAAACGCTCTGCTAGAAGGGTAAGCTCTAGTCAGGGAGCAAAACCAAATATGAGTGGAGGAGTTTCGCTACCCACATTAATTATGATCCTATTCGGACTGATTAATTCTTGCATACAAAAACCTGACAAAAAAGAAAGCGAGGAAAGGCCCACTCTGGGACATAAGTCGCCGAAAAATCGCCTTAAGTCGCTTAAAATCAGTTGCTTCAATTTTAAAGTGTGTTTTGTTTAAGTTGCCTTAAATCGCCCTACAGTCGCCCAAAGTTACGGCGACTTAAGGTCCCAGAGTAGGCATGAGGAAAACAAGCATTACCTGCACATAAATCTCGGTTCTTGGTATATTTGGCCGGGCAAATTTTGGTAACAAGGAGGATTCGATGAACCGCACTGTTGCCTCACCAATAATTAACTTGAAAGGCCCTGATTTTTAAGGCAGCATTCCCTTCCTCAGCCGTGCCTGAGTTCAGCACTTCCTCCAAGAAAAACATGCCAGTCCTTGGAGAAATTCCTGTGGTGTTTGCAAAAACTAGATGCACAGGCTCAGCGAAATTACGATCCATTTCATATTCTGATTCAAAGCAAACTAGTTTCAATACTTTTCATCATTGCTTGCTCGTGGCAAAGTGACTATGCTTAATTCAATCAGTTCCCGTAGCTTCATAATTACAGGGTGTTTCAAAAGTTCGTTCCGATTTGTTTTCTTCTAACGTTTCATTATTTATTTAAACGACCTCTTTAAAAATTAGGTATATTATTTTTTGCTTATTTTTCATTCGATCATTCAAATTAGTAGTAACCAGAATGCCCGCCTTTATTTTTAATGACATTTTCTAATCGCCTAGGCATAGAATGTGCGAGTTCCTTTAGCGTGTCAAGAGTCACATTTTCCCATGCAAAGCGTAGTCGCCTCTTCAGCTATTTCATCGTTTTGGGGGCTGGATATCGATCTTTGTACGTTGTCTCGTCAATGATACTCCAGATGTTCTCAATGGGATTGAGATCAGGAGAGTTCGCTGGCCAGCCATCCTTGGCTATAAAGTTTGGCAGATTCTTTTGACACCATCTCTGAGTTGCCTTTGAAGTGTGAGCCGGTGCTCCATCCTGAACGAATGTCATCTCTTTCTTTGAGCTAAACAGATTCCTCTCTATCGGGCCACCTGTAACCTGACGCCTTGATGTTAACGGTTTGACTTCTTTCTCAAGGATTTGGTTGATGCAGTATTCAGAAGTTACGGTTTGGCCCGTGGGTAGCATGTGTAACTTTGTGAGCCCACGACCCGTCATGCCACCCCACACCATCACCTTTGCACTTTGCTTCACTTGGAAAGCTGGAGGAACATCACATTCCTGCGAGCCCCATACAATATCGTTTTTTGGATTTGGGTACTGGAAAAGATATTTAGGACACTCATCTGTGAATAAAAAATTGTCCCAATCCTCTGCTGTCAGCCTCGCGTATTTCTTGGCAAATCTCAAACGGGCTTTTCTTTGCTTTTCGCTCAATACTGAGAGGTATTTTCTTTAGCTTGCAGCCTTCCATCCTTTCCTAGTCATGTATCTCCACACCGTTATGCTCTAAACTTGGATATTTTTCTGCTGAAGACTCTTGGCAATCTTCGTTGTTGAATTGTTCCGTTTGTACTTGGCTTTCTCGATGGATTTTCGAGCACAATTCGTCAAAACAGACGGTCGCCCGCCTCTTGGTTTGTCTTCGAAGCACTCTCTTTTCGACCACTTGTTCACCCAACGTTTAGTCTTGTTAAAAAATGTAGCGATTTCTTTGACTGAATGACCAGATGATCGTAATATGGCTGCTTGAGCTCTATCATAAACAATGTCTGACTTCATTTTCGTAACAGAGAAAGCAGAAAGTTCACGAAAAAAATCAGAGAATAACAACAAATTCGGGAAAGGAACAACATGCATCAAAGGCGCGAAAAAATGGCGGGAAAACGCGCGTGTGTACATTTGGCGCGAAAATCGAAACAAAGGCATCAAGTTGACAATTAAAATTGCTATTGCCACCCATTTTAATAAATTATCTACCTCAATTTATTGAAAAAGTTCTAACAAACAATTGATTTGTTTAAGAAATAAACAACTTTAAATCGGAACGAACTTTTGAAACACCCTGTAAGCCCTGATCAAACGGCGCATGACAGTCAATGATAGTTGATGATAGTCGATGATAGTTAGAGCTCGCGCGCTCGTTTGAAGACCAACTATCATGCGCTATCATCGACTATCATCAACTATCATTCACTTTGAACGTGTTCGAATTCTTCATGATAGTTGATGACAGTTTTCCCGTTTGACCACACGCATGATAGTTCATGATAGTTCTTCTGTCAGCTGTTTTCTCAATCAGCGCTCTCAAGATTAATTAACAATTAGACGGCGAGATCGAGGTTTCTATCGGCTGATAGTTGTCGAGGGGCGAAGTCCCGAGCCAACTATCAAAGGCGATAGAAACCGAGAGCGAGCCGTCTAATTGTTTTAGCATACCTCAGTGATTGATCTTTTAAGCAAAAACATATTTTTATTTCATTAATTTTGATATATTTGTGCAATGATGCATGCTAAATCGCGCGCGCTCTGACAAACTGCCGTCTATCGATCGATAGGCGGCACCTGTGTAGCCAATCAGATTCGCGTTGGTCACTGAGGTATGCTAATTTTCAGTTACTTCTTCCAACAACTGAAGTAAAACGAAGCAGGCAGCTTTATCTCTGCGAAGTTTATTGACACTTAGCATGTGCCTGACAATAGAGGCTCATGTAAACTATCGTCAGCCCGTCAGCTATCACGAGTTTCTTTGAGCCATTTGACCACCCGCTTGATAGTTGATAATAGTGCATAGTGGATGATATTTTTGACTATCATCCACTATCGTGCGCCGTTTGACCAGGGCTCTAAGCATCATTTATTTGCCCTTTTTTTTAACGAATCTATACAAGATTTATCATAGATTAAATTACTGATACTTGCCCCTGATAAAGCTTCCGACTGATCAAGTGTGAAAGTTTTCAACATGACTGTGGCATATATTATTATTCATATGTAAAGATTTTATTTTATGTCTCTTACCCTTTCGCGAGTCAGGTTGTTTCGATCCACTGGACAGCTTAATGGTTTGTTGTCACGCTCCAGCCTGTATAAAAATAATTCAAACAAATTTTAAATTCAAAATCCCGGTTGCCAGACTGCAATCTTTGATAATAATAAATACCGACCACGATAGGCCTTTGCACATTCACTTGAAGCCCTGTTCATGCTTTTCTTTTCATAGACAGGTTTGAATATTGCAGCAGCCGTTAACAGAGCAACTCAGTTCCTTTATGAAGAATATGATATAAATAAACAACCAACAACAGTTGCGTAAGCCGGTGAATGTTTAATTATTCTGAGATATGCCAAATTTCCGCACTACTGATTTTACTAATCTATGGAAAATAAGCACTTTGTCGGCGTATTCTGTTAAATTGCATTGCTTTTCCGTAACTATTTCTGATCAAATGTACACTACGTTCCTGTTCGTTTTCAGACTTAAACGAACAAACTCGTCAAATTAGGGTTTTACAGACAAACAGTTGCTATTATATAGGTATCTTTCGCTCATGTCTTCAATTGCTACAATGCTCATTACAGCTTATATTTCACGGCTGTATTACATGTAAAAGTGTTCCTCGATTTATAAAGAGTCCAGAAAAAGGGTTTGATTAGAAGCTCAGCCTTATAAGTCCCCTTGCGATTCCTCCACGCAATAACACTTAATATTAAAGCTTAAATTAAGCCAACCTTAAAAAGTGCCCTTCAAGACACTGCCTGCAAAATCGATGGCCACATTCTTCCGTCAGGACTGTATCTTTCAGGGGCAAATGACAGATTGGACATTGCCAATCTTCATCCACTGCACTCACAAACTCTTCGTCGTATCCACCAAGCGATGGATATCCTTCAGCTTCCGCCATATTTGTCATCTCTTTTGGATCAGTCATGAGTGACCTGGCATTTTTCGTTTGTCAATTAACAGTCAAGAATATTATTTCAATGTCACGAATAACCGTGACAGTCTGATTGTTTACTCTTTCGGAAAAAAAAAAGAAAGAAAGAAAGAAAATACGAAAGGAACTTTGGGATGTCGGATCAATTTCAGGTCAATTCCTCGAAGGAGGAAGTTTGTTTCGCAAACAGCGTCAAGTAATTCAGCAAACGGTGTTTCAACGATTTCTTTTGCGTTTGAATTTTTTTTTTCTTATTGCACATTGCCCTCAGACATTTGGTATATAAACCATACTGCATCTCCACAACAAGAGATCCGGTAAGGAAATCTATTCAGAACAATTTATATCTGTATCATGTAGTTTTTCGCATTCAAAATACATCGGTTTTACACTTGAGGATCGCACCGGGGGAGAGGGGGGTGGGTACTCCCAAAAAAATTAGATAGGAGTGCGCGGCCCGCTTCCCAAAACCCTTACCCTATTTATGACCAAAATCTGCGATTTTCCCTAACCCTTTTTATGACCTGACCAAAATTTGATACCCTATTTATGACCTGATAGTGTCTGGTCAACTTCAGTTCAAAAACCCCTGGAGCCCATCGTGTGATAAGCCGTTGGTGCACATACAAAGTTGCTGTAAACATCATGATGAAGAACTGTAGCTTCTTCTAAAAAAAACAGAAATTCAAGACTATATTGAAAAAATAGATACCCTATTTATTATCAAAATGGCGGCAAAATAGCGAAAATCGATACCCTATTTTTACCGGCTTTGGGGCCGCACATATCTATATAGCCCATTTAAGGGAGTACCCTCCCGGGGGATCGCAGTAGTAAGCCCAGGGGATGACAAAATGGGTTCTCGAGTATGTAACTTTCAAAAAAAAATTTTCATAGCGTGAAGTGCTGACGGCAAAACTTCCCCGTAATACTTCAGAAAAGTTATTGTAGAACGTTGTAAATTGTCTGTTTAATAAAATGAGAGATAGCAGAACAAAACAGTTTGAATGTCACTTTTATTGTTGTTGTTGTTGTTGTTTGAAGAACTTTCTTTAAACTTTAGTTGCTGTTCCAGATTAATTGATTAAGACATTTATATCTGGTGTTAAGTATTAAAATCCATTGTTTATAGAATGTCAGTAGCGACTAAGTCAAGTTGTGCCTATTGGCTTTGTAACTACAATGAAAACCCAATGTGACACCTGTAAAACGGGATATGAAAGAACGTCATGATGAGTCTCAAAACAAGCAACAAGATGACACAGTTCCAAAAGTACGTTTTGTTTTCCCTTGGATGGAATAATTGCCAGTCGTAATTCAGACAACTCACTACTCAACTTTCAGTCGTTTCCCGTACATTTTTTAGCTTTCCCAGAGAGCCTCAGTAAAACTGACCTGCTTTTTCGTGTTCAAGGAGTTTGCTCAAATGTACTGCCGAGAAGACAGCGCAGTCCTTATGTTTTACCTCCGACGGCTGATATTGCCGTGATTAATACTGCTACAAGCTATTGCTTCATATCTCCTTAAGGAAGCGTTTATTTTATTCTATGGACCAGAGGCGTTTCTCGCCCGATCTTGGTGGGACAATGTTTCTGAGATTGCGCCGCAAGTTACTCTGACGACTTGCTCCGCTCATTAGCCGGCCTGTATGGCCAACCACTTGACGACTGCTGGACCAGAAAAAGACGCGCGAAATAAAAATCTGACAGCCAGGGTATGTTTATGCAAGGATATGGGTGGGACAAATGTGCGATAAGAGCACATGATGGATTCAAGGCTTTACGAAAACCTTACATATATATATTTGAAGGAATATAAGCAGAAATAATCGAAAATAAAGAATAAATAATGTAACCTGGTCAACAATCTATAAAAAAGCTGCGGCTGATAGCGCCGATTGTGAGTGCAGTATTCAAATATTCCCTGTAGCTATTAACTTTAGAGGATCACCTCGTTTAGTCTCTCTTCATCAGCGAGTTTTGGAAAAACTAGTAAGACAAAAACAACGGAAAAAAAGTTAACACAGAGACATAGTATAACTGAAAGCGGTTACCGGTGGAACAAGGGATTATTTTTCCAAACAAATGAATGGACTAAGGTCGCGATGATTTTGCAAAGTCAGCGATATAATACGCCTTGTGCTTTTCTTCTGGTGGGGACCCCGTATCACGAAGTAATCGGTTGCGTTTAGGAAATGTTTAAAGGAACCCCCTAATTTCGTTACTGCTGTTGTTGTTGTTTTCTCGTTTGCTTGTATGTTATTATACCATTAAGTGGCGTTTAGGTATCTTGTTATCAATCTTAACTCAAATTCAACTTTACTTGTAACACGCTAACGAGCCGACCCCCTGAGTAAATGAGATTGCTAGTGTCCCAGATCTTTGTTGTCCATTCTGATGTAACTCTTTCCCCTCGAATACAGCTTGCCATTACCAGGCCATATTTCTATGTGTGTTTTTGTTGTTGACTGAACTCGAAAATCTAATATATAGGACAAGTTAGGAAGAAGACCAGTTCAAGGGTCAGATTACACAAGCTGAAATTTTGGATACAGAAAGCGTAAAAAAGAAAAAAAGTCCTCAGTTTGCAAACTTAGTTCTTAACATTCTTGCACTCGTTGCTATCTACAACATAGGTTGTTCTACTATAAATGTACAATGAAAAAAAAAACAGAATAATAATAACTGAAAGAGTCTGATATTCTCCATTATCTTTCTTTATTTTCGTCAGTTTATTCCAACCTTAGATCACCGCGTCAACGTAGATGTTATGTCTCCTGCGTCAGATTAAATTAATGAAACACGAGATACAATACTAGACCGACTAGAAAAGCTTTCATACCTCCATAAGGAGACACTGGGAAAGGACAGTCAACAGCATGGGCTTCTAATATTCCCGGCTTACTCAAACGATAAAAGTCGATAGCAATCAAGTGATTTTTACCGATTGATAACGGAAATAGGTGACAATCGATAAATTAATTTGGTGTGTCAAATTGATATTATCGATTTTTCATGATTTTATCGATTTAGTATAGAAGTCCAACACATCAATTAAATAATGCAGCTGGCGAATACAGGGATAATTCAACAAATGAAGTTTTTTTTAATTAGAATAATTGAAACGAATTCCTACATTGACGAGAAAAACTGATCTATAAACAAGAGAAATGAGAAATGTGAAATGTGGAAACGTTTACACACAAACGCTCTACAACCCTTTCTTTTAGCAGCAACAAAAATGACTGTTCAACTACAATCAGTTCTTGCAGGTAAATATCGTGAAAAATATAACTCTACATTGGTAGAATACAAACGAGCCGAGTGTGAACATATCGTGAATATGTGTTCCTTGGTATGTGTGGTTTTGGATTTTGTGAGCCTCTACCCACCGGGGTCCCTATAACACGCCCAGTCCTGACCACATGATGGCCTATACTCAATTTTCTCTGAGAATTGTAGCATTTCTGCCCAATCGTAATGTAATAGGTATATCATTCAGTTTCAAAACTTTGCGACAAAGTTTAAATAAATTCATGATTGGCTGGAGCAAATTGCGTTGTTCACGGCTCTAAACGAACTCAAGCAAGTGGGAAAAAAAAGCAGAAAACAGTCTGTGTCCAGTACAAGAAGCCAGACTAAAGCGTACAGGTTAAGGCCCATCGTCGGTGAGGTGAAAGTCAAAAAACCGAGTAGGCAATTTGAAGACTTTCCTTTGGCGAGTTATAATAATAATAATAATAATAATAATAATAATAATAATAATAATAATAATAATAATAATAAAGAAGTTTAATTCCATCATCATCGCAGTTAATCTGAATTACAATGTGGTTACAATTGTACAACTATAAGAATTACATACTGTTAATCAATCAATGAGGGACTGGGTTACAATAAGTTTCATATCAAAATTACAAATAAATTCATACTTATGCAAGTTAAAAATTGGGTATAAAGTCTAAAAATCTAAAGATCGTTGAAAGCTAAAATAGTGCTTGGGAAAAAACTATGGCGCAATCTTTCTGTCCTGCATTTAATTAATGTATATTTATTAGCGCTTCTCGTTTGATAGTGATGCATGTGCCCTCTCGTTACTGGAAGATGTTTAACAAGAGGTCCTCCTCTTGAGATCTTTTCAAGAGTTTTAACACAAAGTTCACTACGTCGTTCGTCTAATGTTCTTAAATTTAGGAAATGAAGAGCTTCTGAGTAGGAAAGCGCGGGAACTATGATTTTGAACGCACGTTTCTGTATGCGTTCTAACTCTTGTGAGAGGTAGGAGGGAAGAGCGTGGTGCCATACTACACAGCAATATTCTAATAAGGATCGTATCAGGGCGGAATAGATAGAAATTAGATCATTAATCTCAACGCCCCCTCGACGGAGTACTCGGAGTATATGAAGGCGTTTAGAAGCCTCGGTGACAATAGATTCAATGTGATTGTTCCATTTTAAATTATTCTGAATGACCAGACCAAGTACTTTATGCGAGGTTACAAGCTCTAATTGTTGATCATCGATCTTCAAATGAGGGAGTTCTATGGGATCCTTTAGGAAGCAAATCCGCATTTCTTTGCATTTTTTAGCGTTAAGTTTCATCCAGTTACTGGAGCTCCAAGAGGCGATGGTATCGAGACTAGCTTGGATAGTTGAGTTGCTATTTCTTACAAGCCCTTCAGACAACGATACGTCATCGACATACTTCCAAGTGCAAGATTCGGGATCTGGGATATTCAAATTGTTAATCATTACCAGGAACAATATTGGGCCGAATCTTGTTCCTTGGGGAACGCCGGCAGTTATTGGGAGCCAGTCAGAGATCGAGCCAGCCAGCTTAACGCGTTGTCGGCGGTTAGTCAGAAAACTTATAATCCACGGTATTAAAGATGTGCGAACGCCTAAGACCAGAAGCTTTTCTATTAGTACATTGTGCCCAATGCGATCGAAAGCTTTAGAGAAGTCGAGAAAGCAAAGGCGGAGATGTCGTCCGGGTGAGTCGAGATACGTAAGCCAGTTGTGAATCATGTCAAGTAGACAAAACGTCGTTGAAGTTCCTTTCAGACATCCAAACTGATTTGGGTCGATTTTGTCCTTGACATCGTCGATTAACCATTTGACCACGAAATCTTCAAGAACTTTGGCCAAACAAGGAGTCAACGAGATAGGTCTGAAGTCGCCTTCGTCCATAGGTGATTGTATTTTTGGGATGGGTATTACATTAGATTCTTTCCAGACCGCAGGTACAATACCGGATCGGAGTGATGTATTGAAGATAGTGGTGATGGGTTCAGCCAGTTCATATGCGAACTCTTTAACTATGCGACACGGTACGTTATCTGGACCGTGGGCTTTTAAAGGTTTGATGGCGAGCAGCTTCTTGCAGACTTCGTGGGGCTGCACAGTTAAACCTCCTGCCACAGCAGGAAGAAAAGCAGGTAGTATCTTGCCGTCAAGTGGTGGGATGTCCGCGTAAACTGAAACGTAGAACTGATTTAAACTATTAACAAGTTCTTGTTGGCACATAGTTTTTCCATCGTGTTCCAGTGAGAAACAAGAGGGCTTTGCAGATCTACCAGACATTTGATTAATGATGTTCCACCACTTGCGGCAATCATCTTTCTTTAGGTGTTGTACTTTGTTCTTGTAGAACGACTTTTTCATCTTCGCTATTTCTTGTTGGACTTTGTTTGGACACCCTTTATGTCAAATGCGATGGAAGGTCAAGCAAAGAGGCATATACTTCATGGTAAGGTAATGGTGACTATGTGGAGGGTTGGGTAACTGTATGGAGGGTTAGGGTTAGGGTTAGGGTTAGGTTAGGTTAGGGTTAGGGTTAGCGTTATGTGGGTGACTATATGGTACCTAACCATGAATTGCTTTTTAGCAAAGACTTCATGATACGTTCTGCTCAGACTCTTAAGTAGTTAGATATTTGGGCATATAGGCTCACTTTTGAAAATATCACTGAATTCATACCTGATTCAACAATGAACTCAAAAAACGTAAATCCTCGGTTTCTCAAAAACCTAAATTTTTATCCTCGGTTTTTCAAAAACCTAAATCCTCACTTTCATAAATGACACCCAACTGACCCCCAACTCACAAACAATCATCGATTAAATCCAATCAACTCATCAATCGCTGATTTGAATGATGAATACAATATTTTTGAACACCAATTTGGATAAAAAAAATAATCATTATGGATGTTGTGTGACTGGATGTCGTTACTGTCACGCGTGACGTTGTGTGACTTGTCACGAAAATGGACAAAACTCTGAACGTGGGGTGCTCGGTTGGCTGTTTACTTGCCTGGCCCCAGCCAGGTCTTTTTCCCGCTGCTGGACAAATGCGGCTGTCCCTTCCCAGTTTACCTCTGGGATAGAGGTTGAGTCCTGGGACGAACTCTGAGCACCCCGCTGTAAACCAGTAGGGCCTGAGCGGGCTCACCCTGGAGGTACCGTCTACTGGAAGACATCCCACACTACTCAGTAATTCACCATCTGCACAAGCCGTTAAACAGGTTTCAGTCAGGGGCCAACTGACACCACCCTAAAGCTTCACCAGAGTTTGTGAACTAATATAATAATGGCCTGATTACCTATATATTACACTCAGTTCTGAAATTTTTACACTTGTGGTGCTATTTTTCTGTATATTGCGTAATATTGCTTGATTTGGATTAACACGCATGCGCTTTCATGCATGTTCACGATAACACAACCCAAAGCGGACTGGACACTAGTTTGTTAATACACGTGTCGGCCATTTTGTCGCCATTTTGTGAAGAGCTTGTGTTTTGATGTTTTCGTTCATGTTTTGGGATTTTTTGGACATTTATTTTTCCACTTTCATCGTTCTGATGTTTGTAGACGCTTTTTGAGGTAAGAATATCATTTATCTTGCACACAACAATAGATTTTTTTATTGGATCGACTCGCTATCGAATATTCGTGAGGCCGTGACTGTATCGAATAGAATGAGCTTATTTATTTTTGAACATCGACTAAATCCTTGATTGGGATCCAAGAATTAAAGGTATCATTGTATCCTTTCCACTTTACCAAAGCTTGTTTCTTCTTGTAATCTCTCCTGATAACTTTATCGATTCTGAATATCTCCTGTTTGGCTTTCGATAATTCTGGTTCATAAAAGCTGCCTTGTATCTCTTCATTATTGAGATCTTTCAGTTTATATGTGATCGGATTGGTGTATTGAATTTTATCGATAATGAAGACCTCTTCTGACCAGTTTTCTGTATAACCTCGATCAAACAGCTTTCTTTTATACTTTGATATTCTAACCTTTTCACCAACTTGGAATTTTGCTTGGGATGACGATTGTGTTAAATTGCCAAATAGATTGAAGTAAACAGTCCCTTCATTCTTTTTCTTAGATGCTTCTGTCGGTGTCATTTTTATTGAACTGTGTTTAGTGTTATTATACTGCTTCAATATTTTAGGCAAAATATCCAGATACATTGTATTGCCTTGAGCAGTGAATCGTTTCCACATTTTATTTTTAATCGTTCGATTCCAGCGCTCAACAACTGATGACTTCTCTTCATTTTCAGTCGAATACAGTGTAATGTTATGTTTATTGAGCAAGTCTTTGAAATGTTTTTTGTAGAACTCTGAGCCTTTATCAGTCCATAGATACTTTGGTTTTCGACCCTCTTTGAAAATGCTTTGAAATGCTTTAGTTATGGTCTCACCTTTTTTATCTTTTAATGGAACAATCCAACCGTATTTACTAAAAACATCTATAGTCATTAAAAGATACCTACTACCTTTATTCCATTTACTGAATTGTTGCATTTCAACAAGGTCAGCAGCCCATATTTCATCAATATTATTTACAATAACACGCCGCCGAGTAAAGTTACGTCTTATGGGTTTATGCAGCTCATTAGCTAATTTTTCTTGCCAGTTTTCCTCTTTACCCGACGGCTTTTGACGTTTTTTGGAACCCCAAGACCCAGTTTCTGTTTTGTATTTATTGCATTTCTTGCCAACCAATGTCCCCATTGACGATCCTTATAAGGAATCGCATCCAATGACTTTACCATCTTTTTGTCAGCTTTTAATTTACATTTTTTGTCATCTTTGCAGACTGAATAATCAACATCATGTTGCATGGCTATTGCATCTGTTTTGCCTGTTGGTTTATCATAAATTTCCAATATTTGCCCTGTTTTGGGGTTATATTTGACTTGATTTTCCAAATCATTGTATGGACCAGTGTATTTATGACCAGGTAATACCCACCCAGCTTTGGGTTTTGGGAGCTTACCAATCATTTTGTGTATATCAATTGAACCACCGCTTTTGTGTCGTCCTTTGATTCCCTTTTCATACTCATCCCAATTTGGTGGATGCCAACCAATTGAATCATAGCTTGAGCATTTCGGTGTGTTGTGATATTTGCTTCCAATCTTGACCATGCTTTCACAAGGATAATCTTTGTATTTTTCTAATGTCTTTTTCCCAGCCTTGCCAGACCAAAATTGACTCGACAATATGCCAGTATCTGTGCTAAATGCACTTTTGGCAATGTCTCCAGATTTGTATCTATCAAAGACTTCATTTGTTGATGGAATTAATGTTCCAACAACATCCATTGACTTCGACGCAACCTTACCTGGTGTACCGAGTTGTTCCAAAATTGTATTCAAATTACCACCATCAAGTTCTTTTCGGTCAGTTTTGTACCTTCTTTTTGGCCTTACTTTGGTTGATAATTTATCAAACATCTCTGATCCAGTCTTTTGAACAAAAGGTGTTGCTTTAGAGATAGCATAATCAATAGCTTTTTTCTGCAATTTGGGGTTTCTGAGAGTTTCAGACCCATAATATCGACCCATTTCAACTGCTTTCTTTCCCAACCATGGTAATCCATGTTGAATTAACATATCAGTACCAGTTGATGCTAAAGTATCCATTATGCCTCCCCCTTCGGAGGGGCTATTTAGTTTCCCTGTTTTTTAACAAATTTGGTTTTAGTTATACCACATTCAGCACATGTACAGAAGAACATGAGCCGACCATTTTTGGCTTGCTTGTAACCTGCAGGCTCAATACATTCAGTTTCTTTCTTTTGTTTAACACAATATGATTTGACCATTTTATATCACTATATTAGATTAATTATCATCAGAGTCAGACTCATAATCCGTCTCATAATCCTCTGACTCAGAATCTGTTACCAATGTACACCATAAACATAATTTTCCTGAAAATTCTGTGTATTCATCACACTCTTCACAATATCTTATATCAACCATTATACAAATTAATTAGATAATTTTTTAAAATATTGGATTATAAAATTATGATTGACACTTTGATTGTTCATGTCAAAATGTGCATTGTGGATTGTTTTCAATATACTTGTACCCTTTTGTCTCTCAAATAAATAATACAAACACCAATAGCTGCATAATACTGAATCTCTTTCCTGGATTTCATCACCTGAATACATTAATCGTTTGCCACTTGTTGACATGAATTGCATAATTTCTTTTGGCATAATTAACCCAAAACTATCAAAATATTCTACATATTTGTCTCCGTTTCGATACGCAACCCAATGTGTACCTGGTCCAATCTGTGAATCCAGGTTAATGATACCAACTTCATCTTTTTTCATCTTTTGTGGTAGATTATCTCTGCTGTAAATGCCTCTGAAGTGTTTTATTTTGAGTTTTTTGACCCAATCAATGAGTTCAAAGTTACTGAGTGGTTTATTTATGAATTTCACAGAATGTCTCCGATTAATGGAATCCCCTTGAATGGACTGTTTTTGCCTAATAACAGACCTTTTCCTTTTTTGGTTTTTTTTTTCCCTTTGCCATATTGATCCCATGTACCGAAAAATGGAGGCGGCCTATAATTAACTGGTAGGACCAAACCACCATCTTTTTTCGTTGTGTTTGGAACAAAAACTGGGACCGATCTTCTGGATCTACTTCTATCCACCTGCAACCCTTTACCCATTAATGCATTCAAAACCATTGGAATGCCAATTGAAGCCAATAATGTCCGCAAAAAACCTCCTGATTGTGTCTTAGTTGGTTTAATTACAATCTGTCCACCAGTATGTATTGCATTGACAATTTGCTTCTTTTGTGCTTCAGTGAGCCAATCTTTGTATTTTATTAATTGATCAATTTTATTTTGAGGAATGAGGAAACCACCAGCTTGTCCTCTACCAAATATTTTATTGACTCCAACATTTGCAAGTCCAGAAAGTGCTCCAGTAGCTAATGGTCCAACTGCTTTTGCTGCCATTGGTAGTAATTTTGTGCCAATTTTGAATAATGATGACCAAAGACTGCCTCCTTGTTGTACAGCTTTTCGTATCTGTGTTTTGCTTATTTTAATATCTGCTCCAGTTTTGTTTTGCATTGCCTTTTTCAACCTATTTATTTGTGTATTGGTTAACATCAGCTGATCCGGACCAGTTAATTCAGAATTTGATAATCTTATTGTTATTGCTGAGTTGTTTTTTAATGCTTTTGCTAGTTTATCTTTTTGCCCAATTGATAGGTTTACTCCATGTGAATGATAAGTTGTCATATCTTTTATATAACTAACGTTACATTAAAAATTTATTCCATTTATCGAAACAATAGTTTGCAATCTTTTTGAATGAGTTCAGCTTCTTGCTCGTATAATGTCAATGCATAAACTGAATATGCAGTTGCAGTTGTGCCAGATAATTCATAGTGGAATGTCAGCTTTGTGGTACCATCTTTGATATCCATTTTTTGTTTTGTTAAATCGAAATACAAGAATGGGAATAGTGTTTTGAAGTTATTGATATTCAACAAAGTCCCCTGACTGTATTCATTATTTGCATGCACATATTTGAGGACATCTCTGTAAACTCGAGTCAAATCAGCCTCTGGAGTGTAATGTACATCAGGATATTCATTGCCATTAGCCACAGATAAATGACAATTTAGCAATGTTCTGGGATCTGTTGATACACTAAATGTATTGTACAAAAATGGATTTACTGTTTGTGCAGCAAGATTTGCATCATTGATAATGAAAACAAACACATGTCTTGGCTTTGAAATCCCACTTGTTATCTGAAAATGGCCACTTCTTTGTGTTGAAGAATTACTTCTCTCAATATTTTCTCGCAAATAAACCCATTTATGTGGCTTCAAAAACTGACTCATATACAGTGATTGCCCCTCTGAATTGAAAGTTATTCTTGGTACAATCAACTCCATTCTGGTAATAATTACACGACAATCAGCCCCAGCTTGCCATATTAGAATAGTATCAGATTCGATCTGCAAATTTAATTCCAATCTTGTTGATGGCAATAACTCATCCATCAATGCTTCAAAGAATGAGTATCGATTCAATGGTATTTCTGTATTGACAACCACTGATAGACCCAAAAGTGCTTTTCTTGCAGCAAATTCTTTGTTGTACAAAGCTTGTGCAGGTCTCTCTTCAGCACTTCGGCTTGTATCCAAATAGAAAAAATCATTGGTTGCAGTGGATTGAGCATATCCTGGACTATATTCCAATAAATTCTTGATATTAACACAATGATTTGCATCATTACAATCATATACCATTTTACCATTCAATCTTACATCGAAATCATGTATAAGACTGTGTGAACCATTAACAATACCATTATGGTCTTCAGCTGCTATATTTGCATTCTGCATTGTTTGGACTTTAAAACCAACTGATATTCTTGCATTATACCAATCAAATGGAGTAACTTCTCCTGTGTTGTCAACAACAAAACGATAACCATCTTTCTTTTGTGACCTATTATTTCCTGGATTACCAGTATTCAATGGTGTCTCCAATTGGAAGAAGACATCTTCGTATCTCTCAATGTATTTTGGATTTCTGAATGATTTCATTTATACAGATATGTTACATTATTTTCATTTTCTCCTTCTTTTGAGTTTTCCACCGGATATCATCCTATTGACTCTCTCAGCTATTTGAAAATCAGTCAGTGGCTGCTCCATTTTTGGTTGGCTCATTGTCACTGATTTTGTTTTGGAAGGTTGTTTTTTGCTCAATAATTGAATTATTTTATCACCTGCTTTATTACCAGCAAACTCACCAGTTTTGGTGACTGCTTTTTCAGCTGCAGTTTTGGCTCCTTTCTTAGCTAATTCTTTTGCTGTTTTCCCGAAAAGTTTTGAACCAACTGATCTGAAAACATCCATAATTCCTTCACCATGAATATGTTTCATCGCATAACGACCCAATTCTGGGTCAAAACGTGGCTTAAATTCACTTTGTCGTACCATATATTGATATATTATATTAAACTAGACCTGAGAATCAAGCTCATGAACCAGTCAATGCCATTCAAGTCAATTGGCCGACCCAAAGCGTCAGTCACTGTTATCCCCATTTCTGAAATAATTGATTTGGAAACTGGGCTGAATAATGCTCTTTTTGGCTCAAAAGTAAATGGATAACTCCTTGTTAAATTGTCAGTGGGTATCATTATCAGTGTATTTGTGAATCGTCCATCACTGAGGCTATCAGTTATTATATCACAATTAATGTTCAAAACGTCAATATCATTGGTAATATTTGGCAATTTTGTCCCATGTTCAGTTTGGTTAATTAACTTTGGTTCAAATCCAATAAGTGCTCCAAAATTAGAGTTTCTAATATCAAGCTTCCATTGGTTGTCCAGCTCAATGACAACTCTATAAGATGAAAGCACAAAATATAGATTGATGCCCTTGCTGGAAGATGGTTTATCTTCATTTTGAATTATTGATTGAGTGATATAATCATCAAGATCATCATATGAATACATTCCATCAACAAATGTGATTGTCTTCCATTTTGTACCATTATCTGGGCTGTATTTTATTGTATTATTGTTGTATCCTGCATTGACATTATGCCATGAATATGTCATTGACACTCGATCAACAGCTAGCTCATGTCTCATTGTTGTGTCAAGCTTCAATGGTGGATCAAATTTGATAATAAAGTCTTCAGGCCGACTTCGACCTATTTTTTGTCGGTTAACAGATGAAATATGTATCGCCCTTTCTTGCATATATTATTTGATTATATATTGTTGCAATAAATCAATGAGTTGTTTGTTGTTTATTAAGCCAAGTTGATTCAATTTATGGGCTATTTGTGAAAATTCCTCTTTGACTCCATTATTGCCAGCCAAAATGGATCCACCAAGCAATTCCATTCTGTCAATCAAATCATTAGCATCATTGAAAGAAACAACACCAGAGCCCAATTTCTTGAATTTTTTGCTGGATTTATGGATTGGAATCTCACTGAGTTGGTTCAATTCATCGAATACCATTTTGGCAATATCACTGTATTTCTTCTTTGAATTAAATCTCTTGGTCAATAAATCAATTGTATCGAAATCAACCTTTTTGTCCATAACTTTGCAAGTCTGAGTTGTCCCATTAATTTTGGAATATCGATCATGAGTCCACCATATTTCCCAGAAGATGATATTTTGTATGCATTTCTCTTTGGTTGAGTATAACCAGAACCTTTTTTGATGGTTTTCATTCCTTCTGGGATTATTTTAATGCGCCCTCTGTATTTTTGTAATAATTTTATATCTTCATCTATTTTATCAATTTTGTCTTTATTCTTGGTCTTTCCTTGGCCCTTGGATAAAGGACCCTTCTTTATTCCAAGTTTTTTCAACATTTTGCCAATATTAGCATCGTAATCCTTGATGTCAATATCTCCTTGCATAGAAGCTTGGAGAACAGAACTCGGAGGTGCAAGATCGTATTGCATCAATTTTTGGAACTCATCATCATCGAAACCAGCATCCAAATTTGACATTGCTGGTTGATAGCCAATTGGTAGCTTTGCTTCTGGTAATTGTGGTTGTGGTTTTGTTTCTGGTTGATAAGTTAACATAGCAATGTCTTCCAAACCTGAAGTCAACGCTTTTTGGTTTTTCTCCAATTGTTCAATCAGTTTGTCTTGTTTTTCATCAATTGTTTGTTTTGTTTCCTCTTGAGCTTTAATAATTGGTTTGAAAGTTTCTGATAAACCTTGTTGTAAATCTTGTTTATCATGCTTGTACTCCTTCAATGTATCTCTATCTTGTTTGGTTATTGTTCCAGCCTTAATCTTGGCTTCAGATAGTTGTTTTAATCTTTGTAGATCCATTATATTATTAACTTATATTAACTTTTCTCAACTTATATAATGTATTGATATACATGGAAATCCCAAATTATGATAGACATGATAAAAACACTAATTTCAAAAGATTGTATGGTTACATGCCAAGTGACACGTTTCGGATGTTAATATGTGGTAATTCAGGATCTGGAAAGACAAATTTATTGTACCATATGCTGATGAAACCACTTTTGTATTATGATAGAATACATTTATATGCCAAAAATTTGGAGCAACAAAAATACAAGGATATGCTACAAACATTGACTGATATATCAAATAGTGTCGGGTATAATGTCCTTGTTTGTAGCAATGATGATATAATTCCAGTAGAGGAATTGAAGGATGAAGATGCCCAGAAGATAGTCATATTTGATGACTTTATTTGTGAAAAAAACCAGAAACCAATGATTGATTATTTCATTTGTGGCAGACACAAGAACTGCTCTGTTATTTATCTGAGCCAATCGTTCTACAAAACACCAAAAGATATTCGACTCAATTGCTCTCATTTCTGTGTCTATGACTTTCCTAGCAGCAATGAAAGAGGTCTGATATCCCGTGAGTTGGGTGTCGAAAAGGATAAATACATTAAAGCAACCAAAGAGCCATTTTCATTTCTATATGTTGATAAGCCCCTGAAGAGAATTAACAGGAATTTTTATGGAACAATATAACCAAATGATGTAAATGGGAATATTCAACGAACATAGTTCATCGTCTTCTTTCACAACGGTTCCTCTTCAAGGAGCCGCTGGGCCTCAAGGAATAGGGTTTAAATTAACCCAAAATGGCAATTATGATATACAAAACAAAAAACTTGTTAATGTTAAACAAGGAGCTGATCCCAATGATGTTGTCACAAAGAGCCAAATACAATTGTTGGATAATGCTCCTGGTGATGTGCGAGCTAATAAAGCAGTAATTTACAGCAACAGTGGAAGTGTTCATACCAATAGTATCTATCTACAAGACACACCAGACGGGGCTGGTAGCTCCAATGATGTTCGATTATTGACTGAGCATCAGTCTTATGAAAACATTCATCTTAATATACCAGATTTGAAAAACTTTGATGGCCATGGTGGACGAGCTAAAAGTGAAATAATGGTTACATCAACAGAACAACATATTACTGGACGGAAAACATTTTTTGATATTAGTGTTTTAAAACCTGATAATAGGGACCTTAAGATACTGGACGCGGCGGCCTTGAAGAACGCGGTCACGTCCGAGAGGGCATGGGTCGTGACCGCCACCTTTACGTGGGAAAAACAAACCTTAAGATTTGCGTTGTGCGAGCGGTGGCCAAAACGAGTAACAACAAACAGATTCAGTCAGAGATCCAGGGGGTTTTGCTGTTATGACTTCGTTTAAGAAGGCCCGAGAGCTTTTAGCAGGATGCTATTTGGCTGACATCATTTCTGACGAAGAATTCGCGCTCCTCTGTGACTGCAGCTTTTTAAAGAACTTAGAAATATCGTATGAAGAGTATGGAAGAGTTAAACTCGAAGAAATGGCAGATTCAGAGTGCAGAGCAGAGTTCCGCGTGAACAAACGCGACCTGCCACTTTTCGCAGAGTGTTTACAAATACCTGATGCTTTTGTATGTAACCAGGGCTCCATTTTTAGATGGTAAATAAAAACACGAGTTGAAGAAAAAATGATGAGTGTAAAATCCACACACTGTGTGTGTTTTTTTTACAATTAATTCGAAATAATGCAAAATCATTTTCTAGAGCGCTCCTAACATGCCGCTGATTAGTTTCAAAAGATTAAAATGAAGTTGAAAATCAGAAACAAAGCAATACTCTGGTGCTAGGAAATTTACCAGCTGTTTGGATTCCTTTCTGAAGGCTCAATGCACACTTTTCCCTCAATAAACACGCTAAAACCTGAATTATAAAAAACAATTTAAATTTAATTTCAATCAAACAATTTAGGAATCAATTTTCTTATAAAAAAAGGTTTACAAATGTTGTGCAAATCATGTTTTTTTAATGGGAAAAAGTCGCAAAACTAACTCACCTTTCTGAGAGGCCGCCAAAATGAACTTTGTCGCCGCCGCAACTGAGGTGGAGGCCGTCAAGCTGGCGTGACATTTATGCAAATTAAATTCAAGACCTTGCGAGTTTACTTCCGGTTGCCGTCGTCCTAGGCCGCGTCCAGGGTATCTTAAGGTCCCTAATAACGATCAAGCGGCGAATAAAAAATATGTCGATGATGAGATTAAAAAAATACCATCACCTGATTTATCTACATATTTGAAAAAAGATGGCACTGTTGAAATGACTGGAAATCTGGATATGGGTAATCAACAAATTACTAATCTTGGAGCCAATATACAAAATACATATGATGTTGTTAATTTAGGTTTCTGTGATACTAAATATTTACAAAAAGTCTCCAATAGTGACCTCGATATGGACAATCATAAAATCAAAGATATGGCTCAACCAACTGATGATAACGATGCTGTTAATAAACACTACGTTGATCATAACTTTCTCAACAGGTTAACACCCAATGCTCTTGGTGGTGAATTAGATATGAGAGGTCATAAAATAATCGTTCTTGGAAATCCTTCCAATCCCAATGATGCTTCCACTAAAGCATATGTTGATACAGAAATAGCTAAAATACCATCTGTTGGAAGTGATTTGAGTGTATATTTGAAAAAAGATCGACGTGTTGCAATGACTGGAAACCTTGATATGAATAATAAACAAATCAAAGATATGGCTCAACCAACTGATGATAATGATGCTACTACCAAAAAATATTTTGATGACAAATGGGAGCAAAGTCATCTTGTCAGCAGCCATAAAACAAATGAATTCAAATATCTTACAGATACCGATGAAAGCAGTTCAGAATATAATATCACAGTGTATGGAATAGCTGCTTTCAATCAATCCCCACATCAGAATAAAAAAGCTTATGATATCACATTGAGTAAAGACAGTGGAAGTAATGATTACAGATCAAGGATAGGTTTCAATATTTATACTCTTGCTATTGGAACATACACAATTGTGTTTGAATTCTACCCACCAGAAATGACTAATATTCAATTATCATGTACTGCATCTGAAGCATACATCCACAAAGCTGTACAGCGTGATTTTACTGTTTATAGCAAGCTATTGGTTCAATTCAATAACAACAGCAAACAAACTCCAAATTACATCTATTTGACGATGCATGGAACAGCTACAGCGACTCCAGTACAATGTCATCTGGTTGTTTACGGTGTCAAAGATTGGTCAGATAGCGTTTATCCAGGAGTGTATGACGGCTTGGACAATGTAATGTTTGAATATAAAAATGGAGATATGGAGATGAAAGTCAATTTGGATATGAATAATAAGATTATTTCTGGTTTAACAAATCCGTTATATGATTCTGAAGCAATGAATTTGGGTTATTTTACCAACTTATTCAAAACGAAATACACTGGAACTATTGTCAGTGGTGTTTTCCAAAGAACAAATCCAACAAATAATTTTCAAATCGCTGCTGATGGAAATAACTTTTTCAATCTATACTCCATTGTTTTCCAAAGCAATCAACAAGTTGCAAATGCACAAATTTTGATAAATGGGAAAAAACAAGGTGAAACAACCAACACTGACACATACCACAGAATTGGAAACATAATAAGTGGAAGCAATACATTTGATTTGCCCAAATCAAGAAAATTTGTCAGTATTGATTCTATGTCAATATTGGATAATATTGGAGCAGGAACTGCTGTCACTGGAACTTTTGAATTGAAAGTATTATACTCTGATTTTTTTGAAAGATATCATGCTGACAATAAAAGTTGGTTGTCAAATATTGAAACTTCAAGTGTTGTTAACGGCAACATAAAAAATGGAGTTTTTGAAAATGTACATGGTTACAATTTTGGAACATTAGGCCCGGTTAAAATAAAAAATATTGTAATTAATACAAAAAATCAATACCAAGTTTCTTTTATAGCCATTTCTTACAATAGAACTTTATTTTCTCAATTAATACAATTTAATATGATAAATGGGAGAAATTTTGTAACTACAAATACAACAATCAAACCCATGTTATTACAAATGGCTATTGCTAAAAGAAATCCAGGATTTAATAATCCAGTTATAAACCGACAAGTCACAGGAACTTTTGAAATTTATTTATCAACACTATTAATATAATGCCATACATTGAAGATGAAAATGGAAACCATATTTTTGATGAAAATGGAAATAAAATTGAATTTACAGTAACTTATGACAACTTACCAGATGGATTCAAATACAGAGAATCCATACATGTGAATGATGATGGTCATTTGGATACAGAAAACAGACATTTAGTTATCAAAGATGGAGTTAATTCAAATCATGCAATTTCACTCCAACAATTAATTAACAACAATGAGGACATCATCAAACCATATGTTGAAACAAAAATACAACAAGCTCTGGCTCAGTTTAAAGCTCAACAAGCTCAGGAAGCTGTAACGTTTCTCAACAATCAAGTTGCAATGAGAATAGGAAGAAAAAGTGGTACAATACCAAAAACAAATTACACATGGATAAAATTATTGAGTAAAGATGACATTAAAGGAATCAATACATTGCAAGAGATTATTGTGACAAACACATATATCAGGAGAAATGACAGATATCATCATTCCAAATCCGATTTGGTGTCATCATCATTTGATCAATTGGAATTCTTCTTTGATGTGTCATTTGAAAACTATTATTGCTACTTCAACAATCATCCATCTGATTGGACAATGAAGTATTTTGTTGAATATATTAGGATACAATTACCTGACAATAACCACTAGGTCGTGGACTCCGTTACTTTATTTTATAAAATAACTAAATAAAAATATTGTAATCAAATTGTATAATGAAAGAGTTGTCAGAATTGCAAGAACACATTCGAACATCAATGATAGATTTTCACCGTAAATTGAGTCTTCCAATATTGCCCAGACAGGAATGCAAGATAAAAAGTATCGTAATATTCACATATTTGCATGAAAAATATTACAACACAGGTTTACCTGATGAAGTTTACAAAGAGTTAATTCATGATGGAATCGGATTAATTGGACCTGGAGATGGATGGTTAACAGCTATTCTCCATCGATTATTTGGTTGGCAACCATATATCAGGTCTCATGGAATACTACATGATGCTTATGGCCAATTTTACAACAGATATCATCATGACAAAGGATACATGTACACCATTAATGAGAAAAAAACATATCCTTGGATGAAAAAATGCATGTTTTTGGGTCAAATAACTGGTCTCTATTATTGCATCAAAAATAAGATAACCATATAATATATGCAAAAGAAGAAATTAACAATTGATTTCAATCATATTTCAAATCGATTATCACAAGAAGAAATTGATGAATTGAAAGCTTATTACATGTCATATCACAAAAAGATGTGGATGTACAAAAGTGCATACAAAAGATTAAAAAAATGGGAGTTTGCTGGTAATATTTCATCCATTGTGTTTGCAACTGGTGGTATTGCATCATCAATTGCAACCAGTGGAGCTTCATTATTGGCAATATCATCAGTTTCTGTCGTAATTCAAGCTTATATGAAGCATAAAAATATTGAAATAAGGTTGTATCAATGTCAATATGCTTTTCAAACTTACGGACATTTATTAAATGAAATAAAAGAAATAATGAGAAATGGACATTTTGATAGAGATGATTTCACAAACAAGCTTACTCAAAATGATGATTTCATTTTGGATAATTCGCCGATTGTCGATAAAAGGGGTGACAAATATGATAAAAAATATCAGATATTCACTTATGTATGATTAATAA
Organism: Pavona decussata; assembly: GCF_977016875.1. Lineage (NCBI taxonomy): Eukaryota > Metazoa > Cnidaria > Anthozoa > Scleractinia > Agariciidae > Pavona > Pavona decussata. The sequence continues at coordinate 2,340,057 of NW_028145436.1, read as the reverse complement.
TGTGCATGATTTGGGGGCCAATAATGTCCATAATTTTATCCCAATAAACATTGTATAATTTCATTGTTTTTTTGGATTTTGTCAACTCAATTTGGGAAGAATCAATTTTCATCAATTGCAATATTCTATGCAAAAGATATTTCAAACTGATTATTCTCTTTCGTTTGCCATTGATTTGTGGCAGTATTTTGTTTATTTCAACGAATATTTTATGAATTTTGAAATTGGTTGAACAACTGATTTCAACTTTGTTTTTCAAAATAATTTGATCTAATGTATGCGACAAATGGTATTTTCTATTATACACTGTTTTCTTGTATATTTTGAACAAATTGGCATGAAAATTGATGTATTCTGTTTTGTATTCTTCACCAACAACCTGTCCACAAGCAACACACGTTATTTGACATTCCATGTTTCTCAAATTTTGTGATCCACAACATTCAGGCATTGATTGTTGTGTTTCAACTTTGGATTCATCATGATATCCACAAAATTCACATTCATCTTTGCAATGCAGGCTTTGACACAGAGATGATTCCACCTGCTTGGAAACATCTTTTGGTTTACTCAATTTTTGATTCATTTTTGTAAAACTATAGTATATAATATAATTACACAAAAATGTTTTCAAAAATATTGAAACCACAAAAGATAATACAAAGTCTCGAAATCAAATATTTGACAAAAAACAAACCAAATACCACATCACAAAAGATGAGTCAAAGTCTTGAAACCAAATATTCACCAAAAACATTGAAATTAAATATCTCATCACAAAAGATGAGTCAAAGTCTCCAAATCAAATATTTATCAAAAAATCAATAAAATCACAATTTTGTCAAAAGTTTTTGTTGCAATGTTTTGATCACAAAGTTTTGTTTACCAATGTTTGAATGCCATCCTGGATGGATGTGTATTCCAATGCCCATAAGCATAACTGTAGATTCCATCTGGATGCAAATATCGTTTATCATCAAAACATGACAACGATGTCTTGTTGATTGTGTAACTACCCAATTGATGATTGTTGCTGCGGATTGTTTTCATTTGGTGAAATAATTGTTTCTCATTGAACAACACATCTTTGTAATCAGAATGTTGAATATCATTTTTGATTACATTCTTTTTAATTCCTTTGGCTGTTTTTCCGCCATTATTGTTATCTTTGATATATGAATACATTTTGGATCTCAATCCCACAAATTCAACAATGGGTACACCAGCAGCTTCATCTTTGAATTTGCCAATTACTTTCTTGTTTGATGCATCATAGAATTTATTCTCAGATGAGTAATCACTATTGTCAAACATATCTTTGTGATTCCAGAAATCGGCATACACATCTTCTGCTTCAATTTCATATGTCAAACTATCGGTATCCGTAAACAGTAACTTAGCTTTTGAACCATACTTCTTTTTAACGAAATTGTAATGGAAATCGTACATCAATGTTTTACTCAAATCAAGGATACACATACCAACATATGCTGGTCTGTTGAGTGTTAACGATTCCTTTATTTTATGGACTGCAACCAGATTTTCATTGAATATTTTGCTGTTTATGAAAGTTGGTTTGGAAGTCATTTTCATCAATTGTTTCTCATTAGTCACCAGTTTAATGTCTTCTCGTTTTCTGATATTCTCCATTGTTTTACCGAAGACACTATTGTTCATCAATTTGAAGAAATCTTTTTCAAAAGCATTCTTTGCATTAGTTCTTTGACGAGTATTGAAATCAATATATGTTTTCAACCAAGGTGATTGGTCAAATGACAGAACACGATATATTTTCTTCACTTTCAATCCCAATTCACGATACAATTGTAAATTACGATAATGCAACACATATTTTGATTTGTTTGCCAAAGTTGGAATTAGTTTATTGACTTCACCACTTTTGATTCCAAATTTATCTGCAATTCTTTGACAATAATCTGACAGCATATTTTGTTTCACTTTGATTTGTTCAGCAGCACATGGATAATCATTATGCAGGTCATGTAATTCATGAGGATATTCCAAATCAACTTCCAATAAATATCCAGTTTTGTTTTCTGCGTCAACTGTTTTCCAATTAATATTTTTTATTTGTTGTTTATTCAACCATTTAAAATTCCCAGTTGGAAGATATTGTGACATAGCCCAACCATAGAGATTGTTTGCATCCAAATACATGAGATATTTACTTGTTTCATTGGGATTCCAATTTTGCATGTATTTGTTGTTGGCTTTACCGTATCTATTGGCTATGTAACTGATTCCTCCACGAAGGCCCTTTTCAACAAATTGATACATATCAATATCCGTAATGAGTTCCAAATTGACTTCAGTCATTTTCAACATTGCATCCCAAGATAATCCCGGAGATGTAAAATAATGACATGGATCCAATCTATAATATTCCAAACATGTTTTCCTGAAATTTTCAAATACATCAGCCAGCAATAAAACATCAGATTTGAGATATAAATCATGGTATTCGCCCATATTTTTCAAATTAAAAGTATTCCAAACATTTTGTGCATGACTGTATTCTTCATCAGTGATATTAGTATTATTCATTTGACTGTAAAATTCATCTTTGGTTGGTAATTGAGTATCATTGAATTTATCAAAATTACTCATATAATCATACGGATAAACTCCTTTTTGTTTCATTAATTGTAGTTTTTCACCTTTGAAGACTTCATTGGTATATTTGTATGCATCTTCTGGTAGATTCTTTACAAGATTTGCCAATGATTGATTCATAAACTGAAGACTGTCGATAAATACTAAATTATAACCCAACATGAAGGCCATGTATTTCTCCATATTATTTGGGATTACATTAATTTTGTGTTGTCTGGTTTCACCTTTTCTATCCACATAAGTATTGGTCTCAATAATTTTACCAATTTCTTGCATTATAAAATGACTATCATATCCTTTCAAATTATGAAATATTACAGGGATTTTGTTAGTTATTGTAAAATCCCTGTTACATTGATTATGGGCTGAGCCACGGAATTCGCCATTAATATGACAATGATCTCTGACACGTTTATCTGTTTTCTTGTATTTTTTACCACAAATATGACAAGATGTTCCTTTTTGGAATTTGTCTTCATCTTCTGGAGACATAACTAATGGTTTATTGAATTTGTATTTAATAGTTTGTCTGCAATATTTGACTTCATCAAGCATTGCTTGCATAAATTTGTAAACAGCTTTTTCTCCACGATAATATTTTATTGGTTTGGAATATTTGTCAGCATAACAACAAACAACTTTGTAACCATAACCGCAATCAGTGTGTTTTTGATAAGCTTCAGTAAAAGATTGTTGGTTAGATTGATTACAACCATGAATTGGTTCAGTGATTGCTTCAAAATCTGCGTATATCACGAATGGCGCTTTCATTTGTTTATTATAATTTGTAAATTTTATTTTTGAGCCAACTTCAGGCATTTTGATTGATTGTTCACCATTGATTTCAATACATACTTCCTTGTGTTTGTTCAAAACTCGTTCTGATGAAAAACATTGCAAACAATGCATACAAAAATGTTTTCTTTGATGTGATTTGGTTTTGTGGTGCATAAATCGATTAAAATCTTTGATAAGACAGTAATGTTTATTTTCATCATCTGAGATTAACAGCAAATTCAATACATCATCAAACTTTTCTTTTGAAACATAAATTGGGTAAGCTTGTTTGTTCTCATATCCGAATACATTGATGTTGATATTGTTTTGTGTTTCAACTTTGTTATATTGTTTGACTGAAACAGGGAATTCAATGTTATCATAATTCAATTGTTTGACAAATGCTTTATCAGTTTTTTTGATTCTTTGTGGATCTTTAATTTGTGGATTCAAATGTCTGATGTGACACCATCGAAAGCATTGATTGTCTTTATTCTGTAGATTGATTAATCCATGTTTGTGATGTTGAAGTTCAGTTGGAAGTTTAATGTAAGAACTTCCAGTAAGAGGCTCATATTTGATAATATTGATGTAATGTCCATTGATTGATTTAATTATCCAAGCTGAACCTTCACTAATCCATTTGTGAATATCATTCATAATTTGTTCAACATTAACATCCAAAGATTCTTGAAAATCATTGGCATTAGTTATTGTTTTTGGTTTACTATTAAAATATCCAATTCTGGAGACAGTTTGGTTTCCTTTTTGTTGTTCAAAATAAATTGTCAAAGTTTCAATAAATTTAATTCCTTTCATTTGAGTTAATAATTGTTTCATAAAATGAGCAATCGCTAATCTGGTTGAACTCATTTGAATCAAAGGATCTGTTTCATTTTTAATTCCAACTTCATAAGATTTTGTATATCCCCTGAATGCTCTTGCAACTTCTGTGATTTGGGTTCTTTGTGTTGGAACTGGAGCCATTTTCTTTTTTCGAGGCATTGAAATTGGACGTCTGGGTATTAATTGATTATCAAATGATACTTTTTTCACTCTGGGCGCAGCTTTGGGTTTATCAGCAAATTGAATCGGAGGTGGAATTATGTTGTTTCTCGGCAAAGGTTGAGGTCCATCTCTAAATTGAACAGGTGGTTTGATGATTGTATTCTCATAATCTTTTACCATTTGTTTGACAGATTGTCTAGGTTTTGGTATTGGAACCATTTTCTTGGTTCGAGGCTTCGAGGATGTTGTTTTTCCAATAATAATGCTATTAATTGATCTTTCGTCAATTTTTCTAAATTAGATTTGTTCAAAATATTATATGTTATATTACTTTTTATTCGGTGCGTTTGACAGATTTGCTAATGAATGTTGACTGTCAACAACATTCATGTCAGATATCCGTTGCACATCTGACGGGTGCAATCTCTTATTTATTTTTTGTGGCAACATGGCCTCAAATTCCATTTTTATTCATGAAATCTAAGGTCAAATTACTGTCACAATATTTTATTAATTATTTACCAAAATTCCATTCCTGGTAAATGTTCTTGCAATTGCCTTCGATATGGATAATCACCTCTATTGATTTTTTGCATCATTGCATTGTATTTTATATCAATTTTTTGTTTCTCATCTTCAGTAAACTCAACGTCTGATTCCTCCAAGTCAATATCCATTTTGATTGATTTAATTGGTTTTTCAGTTTTAATTTCAATCTTTGTTTTGTATTTCCTTGCTTCATGTGCGTGTTTTTTATTTTCTGAACTAGTTACTAATTCAAGATTTTTAATGCAATTGTTTTGTCTATTTGAGTCTATGTGATTTATTTGCATTCCAACAGGAATTGGACCATTAATACATTCGTAGATAAATCGATGAACCAAAAACTTTTTTGATGGTAAACCAATTTGTGATAATGAAATTAGCATGTAACCAGTTAATTGTAAATTTCCAATTGAAACTCTCTTGGTTTTTTTATTATATATTTGGCCATATTTATTGGCTCCAAAGTTTGTATAAATTTGGTGATAATAAAATCTTTCACATTTTATTGGAACATTTTGTTTTTTGGATATTTTTTTACCAAGTCTATTTTTTCCTTCGTATATCATATTTTGTTGTCGAGTTACAAGTTCCAAATTTTTAATACAATTGTCTTGTTTATCATTATTGATATGGTGTATTTGATAATCTTCTGGAATTATTTGTTGATTAACAGCTTCCCAAATGAATCGATGTGTTGTAAAATTCTTTTTTTTTCCATTAGAATGAACAGTTGTTTGCAAGTATCCATTTAGTTGTAATCTTCCTTTACTTGGAATCAATCTCTTTCGATTGATTATATATCCATCTTTTGAAGATGCATAATTATTGTAAATTGGATGAATAAAATATGTTTTTTCATTATAAATAACAGTATTTGTTGCCAGAATTTGCGTTGATGAATTTTCACTGGCAGAAAAATTCACATATGCGTTGTCTAATTTTTTTGTTCCACTCATCTCGGATACCCTTCGGTACTCATTTTGTCTTTAAACCATTAAGGTAAAATAAAATACAGTAAATGTATGAGACCCCAAAAATACATCAAACATAGCCAAACAACCCTTGTATTCATTGATGATTAATCATTGTAAAGTGGAAAATTAATGTCATCCAAATCGTTACACATTCTGTAATACATCTTATTGATAATCTTATTTTCCGTTCTTGTAAACTCACAATCATTATCTTCCATTGGTGGAAATTCCATTAATCTATTGACAACTCTCAATTCATCTTCATTATATGAACTGTTCAAAAATTCTTTTCTGGCTTTGTGCATGTGTTTCATATTTTCAGAGGCTGTAACCAATTGCAAATTTACAATTGAATTGTTCTGGCGATTGGAATCAATGTGATTTATTTGCAATCCAGGAGAAATATGTGTCTGATTTACGGCCTCATAGACGAATCGATGAGCGGGGCATGTATTGTTACGTCCCGGAGAAATTATATAATAGCCATTCTCAGACAAATATCCTTTTCTAGGTTCTAATCTTTTTCGATTGATTATATAACCATCAACTGAGGCTCCGTAATTTTCAAATGTTGGATGAATAAAATATGTTTTATCATTGTGATCAAATTGGTTGTTCATATAAATTAGATTACATAATTTTTCGAGACCGGTTATAACCGGTTTTTTTCTTCATCATTCAAATCAGCGATTGATGAGTTGGTTGGATTTAATCGATGATTGTTTGTGTGTTGGGGGTCAATTGGGTGTCATTTATGAAAGTGAGGATTTAGGTTTTTGAAAAACCGAGGATAAAAATTTAGGTTTTTGAGAAACCGAGGATTTACGTTTTTTGAGTACATTGTTGAATCAGGTATGAATTCAGTGATATTTTCAAAAGTGAGCCTATATGCCCAAATATCTAACTACTCTCTTAAGCCCCGTCTACACGAGCAATTTTTATGTGGTAACTGTATGTGGCAATTTTTATTTGCCCGTGTAGCTGGCTCGACAAATATTTGTTGTTAATTTGCGTCAGTAATAATTTCGCACAGCGGAGTATGATCCATGGAAAGGCAAAAAGCAAGATGACGCCATGCTGGATGCGCAAATGTTAGGGACTGTAGGGACTGGATTCAACAGATGACGTTGAAAAAATTGTCACATTCAGTATGTGGCATCTCGTCTACACGGACAATTTTTTTTTTATGTGGCAATTTATATTTGCCATATAAAAACTAACACGCCAGCTTTTCAGCAAATGCAGTTGTCACATAAAAATTGGTCGTTTCTCATCTTCTACACGGGCAAATAAAAATTGCCACATAAAAATTGCTCGTGTTGACGGGGCTTTAACATTGAAGAAAAAGAGTCGGACCCTGGGAAAGATTTCCAGATTAAATCTGGATTTTCACATATTTCACGTGAATAATTTACTGGTTCGCTGATAGTGGACAATATAAGAATTAAGAAAAAAACACGGGACGATTTCAGTTTCTGTGATCAAGAATAAGCATTCTTATATTTTAAACAAATTTGTCAAAAGTTGATTAACAAGGACTGTTGTATTTTCGCTGATAGTTTTTTGTTCGCTGGTTCGAAACCTAGGGCTAACATACTTGTTCAGCCACGTGTTTAAACAGCCACACATCTAACCAACATTTATCCCAAAACATGCGCCACTATTTTTAATTTTATTTTTTCCTCTACTTCATGTTAAAATTACAACAGTTTATAGCTTACACTAACGAAACTGAATGGAATGGAATGGAATGGAATTGTGTGTCATTTAAATGCTGCAGTAAGCATAAATTGTCTACAATAATATGGCCAATGTTGCGAACCTTGCTCGTTTCGTCTTGTTAACATTTTTATTCAAAACAGTTGTTACGTTTTATTGTGTATTTTGTCTGTATATATTATTTAAGAATGGATTGCCGTTATAGGCTACAGTACGCATGAACTTGGCACAATAAACATGTTGTACTTCCCGAAAAAAAGGTCTCATATTACACCCCTACCTCCCATAACGGCCATCTCTCCACAACGGCCACTTTCTTCTGTCCCCAAGGTGGCCGTTGGGGAGAGGTTCAACTGTATTAATTATATGCCCTTTTCAATTAGATTGCAATTTTTTCCCAAGACAAAAATCAAAACATAATACAAGAGAGGAAACGATGAAACACTAATGTAGTATAGATGTTACAAATGTCGGTGAAGCAGCGATCAATACTGACCAAAATAATGCTGCCAAAGTGCTCTTTTAGATAATTTTGGATAGTTTTTTTTTTACAAATAAAAATTGGAATATCATTCCATTAGAAGCATCATATTGGACAAAATTTTTTACTTTTTATTTTCAAAGAGCTAGGATTTAGGTGCTGTAAGGATGTACTTCAAATGGTGTAATTTTTCATTTCATTTCATTTTTTTTATTTCTATACTACACACATTACAAATTACAATACAAAATACAGGTAATTATTGGCAACTATTTTCTATCTAGTCAGATGGAGGTCACTTAAGCCGAATCAATATCCGAGGTTTTTTAGAGAATTTGAAATCAGTAAAAAGCACAAAGAGATCGTACTAAAACACGGCTTTAACACACTGACATCACATCAACTAACGCTAAACAATCGAGGAATTCTGTTTTGCTCAGATGGTTTTGAATTGCAACTAAACCTCTAGTGGTGGCTTGATTTTAACTTGAATAAAAATAATGTCATCCACCACGTAGCGCCTAGTTCTCAGATCATTGTGTGATACAAATTCATGAAAGCCCCGACCAATGTTACTATCTGCCTTAGGCCTCTCAAAATTGATTAGTTCTGGGTCAGCTTCAAATGACATAACAATGTTCTTTTTGTCTTTTTCATCTTGTTGTTGATCGATCAGCGTAAAAGTTATTTTTTTATGGAAAGGCCACGGTAACATAGCATCATAGTCGCTTTTCATTAGTACAAAAAATATCGCGAGATGAGTATTTTCTCCATCGCCATCCCCGTTTGGACTCAATGATAATTTAAATTTGTATCCATAGTCGTAAAATGGATCACTGGATATACTGGTTTCTTCTCCAGCTTTGGCTTTTCTCAAGACTTCACTGAAGTTGTTAATCTTCCACGTATTTTTTGTAGCATTGAATCTCGCCTCAAGCTCCCCAAACTCTTCTGTTCGTTTAACCTACAAAAAAAAATAAAATAAAATAAAATAAAATAAAATAAAAGAGTAACGATGTGGTGGTGTATTCCAAAATGCTTTTTTAAAGACGAGCACCGGCTTGCTAGCTGGTTCGAATCTTTGCCAATCCATTCAATTCAGTCATAAAGCACCTTGAAAAGGACAAAAGAAAAGCCCCAAAATTGTCTGATTTGATAAAGACTCTATGAATCTTAATAAGGGAAAAAGATCCATGATTCGTAAACACAGTCCATCTCACTAGCTATCAAGTGAAGCCCTGGAGAGTGCAGCTAATTGGTCACTCAAGCTGCCACGACGGTAGCGCTAACGAAAACGTCACTTATAAATTAAGTTCTTATTCATTAAGGTGGCTCACCATAGTTTCCATCACTTATACTTTGATGGATGAATACTACCACTCTTTATCAGTTTATACCAAAAACCATACCAAACAAATGCCTAATCAATGGCGAACAAGTCATGGGGATTTTCTCAACATAATAGGTTACCATAGCAATGGTATAACTTGTTAAAAACATCCTTTGGTTGTCAAGAAGTTCAGGTGGTTCTGAACACGTTCCTTGAAACTTTTTTAAAGTTTACAAAAAGTTGTATCTGAAAATGCTTATTACAGTCCTATAATAAAATATGGGAATCACCAAGCTAAAACCGCGTAAAGCTAAAACACTTTTAACAGTTGCTATGGTGATGTGAGGCAGGCAGCAAGTGAATCAGCCATATTTTCACATAGGATCACTGTGATGATCTGTTATAGGAAAGAAGCAAAGTCAGTAGACGTGTAAAAGCAAGGTATAACATAAGATGTGAAAATAGTGGTTCACCGCCGAGGACTCGAACTCGGTCTCCTGCATTAAAGACAGACGTGAATGAAACGCGTTACTCCCTGAGGGGCTCTGTTAACAAACTATTTGTCCCGTTTCCGCGAACTAATTTCATGAAAAACAGCTTTACTTATAGCGAAGCAGTTCTCTGGAACAGCCTGCCCTGTCATGTGAGAGAAGCTAAATCTCTTAGTCAATTAAAAAGATTAGTTAATGATCATTTTTAATGTTAGAGTACTAGTATACACGGCATTCATGAAAAACAGGTTTTAGTTAGATTAGTTGTAGTTAGGTATTGAATTTTGTTTAGGATAGTTAGGTTATTTCTAATTTTTATACTCCTAATGGATTTAACCGTGTTTAAATAAAGATTTATTGATTATTGATTATTGACGTGATACGCTACAGGAGAACCTACAGTAGAAACGGGTGAAATATCAATAACAACTTTTATTGCATGAAGAAGAAAGCGGTGTCGCTTACTTAACACGGAGATTCTAATTTCACTTAGGATCGACTATTGATCGGGCCGCCGCGTGATCTTAGTGATGTAATAAGATTTAGTATTGCTATTTTCCGCTTCTACTGTGGTTTCGCCTGGGGTGCAACTGTTTTCACGTCTGTCTTGAATGCAGGAGACCATATTTTCAGATAGGACGTTAAATCTTGCTTTACAAGTCTACTAGCTTTGTTGCTATGGTACCCTATTATGTCAAAAAAACGACCATAACTTGTTCATCAATGATTAGGCATTTGTTTGATATCATTATTGTTGTATCAACTGGCAGAGAGTGACACTAAATGTTGTTCCGTTAGAGTATAAGTACCCGAAACTGCTGCATGTAAACTGGCGCAATCCACCTTTACATATGTCGTGTGGTTCACAGGGAAATTCTGAATATACGCCTTTCCGAAATCTTAGACGAAACATTCTGCTAAACTCCTGAAAATAAACCGGTTAACTTTATCAGGCTGTTTTCTTAGTCAGTTTTAAGATGTTTTTGTAGTCAAACCCAAAAGTTTAATCCAACACTAAGCTTCCCCGCTCACCGAAAAGGTTTTTTCAACCAATTAAGGCGCGGGGCGTGTATTCGACGTCTTACGGTATCTGGACCTGTCCAATTTCCTTTATGTTACGAAGCTTTCCAAGAATTGGATGTGTCAGAGTTTGGTTCAATATTATAAGGAGGAAGGAAAATTTACTGTCATACGTTCGTCAAAGTTTTTCATGAAACCTTGAATAAGGTCTTCTCATTTATTTATTTATTTATTTATTTATTTATTTATTTATTTATTTATTATTTATTTATTTGTTTATTTATTTATTAATAGCAGGACGTCAAAGATGTACTATAATATATTTCGGCCCAACAGTCATTGTTTTGTTGCTATTATTTTCTGATGTTCTTGTCGTTGTCGCCGCCACTAGCACATGGATTGCTGCTAAGGTTACTAAATACCAGTTTTCATTTGACTGTCGAAATTAATTTCGTGTTTGCTTTGGTTTTGCTTTACTACGTTCTGTGATTAGATGGCAATGTTTACACCATTGTATCAATCAATGAGAAGCCAACCGAAGCCAATCGTGTCTTAATCGCACGCGTTTTCCTGCACTTGGCACCAGTTACATATACTTTCTTCGAAATTTGATTGGTTCATTGCGTTGTGTACGTCTGTTTTGATTGGCTAGAGTAATAAGCTGGTTTTGGGTTTAAGACACTAAATTGAAATTCCCTCTAATTAAAAAGTAAGTAAAGATATAATTATTAAGTGAGCAAATAGAGCAGAGTGTGTTGGAGTGGATTTCTCAAGGAAAGAGCGAGGAGTTGTTTCATATGCAGCACTTGGATTGGTTTACCTCTTCCTTGTCCAACTTTGTCACTTTTTCCTCCATCGTCTTTTCCAGCGTAGTTCTCTTAGAGTCTTCAGTTTTAGCTTTCTCTTCAAAAAGCTTTAATTTATTTTCCAGAGTATCGACCTTTTCGTCAAGTTTTCGTATGACTTCTTGGGTGTAACTAAGTTTTACACAGGCCAAGTCAAGATGAAGTCCCGTAGCACACTGAAGATGGGATTCAACCTCTCCTCGCCTAACCTACAGGAACAAATCAAAGCATCGTAATATTCTAATAAATTTAGCACTGAAGAAAACTGTTCCTCGCAGGGAGGGGAAATATACGTTTACATGCGACGAACCTTCCTGGGTTTTGTATCGCCTCAAAGGGTTAACATTTGAATCAATAATGGCAACCACTAAATTATTGCCGGCTGAATTCAGCAAAGACTTAGTGTAAATGTATCTGAGAGCGAGTATATCAGTTCTGATTAGGTAAGAAATAAAATTGATAATCTTGTTATCCAGAGGAAAGCAACCATTAGTGATCAAACTATAGATAGAGCAATCGCAGCGGGCGCCCCTGTATTCATTTCCACAATGTACAATACCCTTGTCCTAGTTGATTAGCGTCGCTGGAAGTGCTCGCCAGCTAGAGCAGCGATTCGGTTGATGCGTGTGCTATGCTCAATGGATAGCTTTGTAGCTTAGAAGGAATAGCGACAAAAGCTGTCCAAAATTCTTGTCTTTTTTGCCCTGATATAATCAAGACAGGAAAATGTAGCTGACCGTCACCTGTGACCTAAACGGAAGTTATGGGGGATAACAATTCCCCCTCACCCCTCTTCGCTTTCCAATCTTTGATTGGCGTCTTTTTGTCTCAACGGTTGTTTCGTGGTACACTGAATAAACGTCCGTAGAATAATGGTTTTCGGTCACTGCAGAAGATCCTCACTGGAGCAAGAATCCGCTTTTAAAGTTTCTCTATTTTAAAGATTATTCACTCCGGCTTTGAACGATTACCACTTTGTTCATTTTACACATTCCCGGTTACCGTATACCTTCAGAGGTGTCTCGCGTCCAAGCGATGAAGCGCGTCCGGTGTAAACTGTACCTAAACCCCTCTATCAAATTAAAGCTTATAGAGCAAGCTGTAAAACCATACCAAGAATTTTGAAATACTATAAAATGAATTATCGAATTATTAATTACCTCTGAATACGAGCGTTCAAATCACCTTTTGAAAGCTACAAGTCAAAGAGAATTTTGTTTTTCGCTAATTTAATTTGTTCACGCTCCGGACACAAAGTTGATAAAAAAAAAAACCGTGTCCGCGTTTTGCCATATTGCCGCTTTTAAAGATTTCCCGTTTTAAAGATTCCCCATTTTAAAGATTCCTGCCCTGTTTTAAAGATAGCCTTTCTGTAATCCCGGTGGGGTTTCAAAATAAGAGCTCTAACTAGACAACGGGACACCACAACAACTGATTGTTCTGGTGCATGTGCTTCAGAAGTACATAAAAGGTGCCATTCTTAAAAATAGCCCATTACCTCGCTTGTGCAACCCATCTCAGCATACGGACACGAAATCATAGTCAGTGGACAATCTTTATCAACATGAGACAAAATCTGTGTAAAAATTACATATATTACAGTCTTACAATCGATTTATATATATAAAGATGGAACAAATTATCTACAGTGCAGAACGGGGAGCGCTTCACGGGAGGCGAACAGGAAATAAAAATAGGCATAATCAGATCTACACCACTCGTGTGTGGTCTATAACAGCCTGACGGTGAAATGAGAGCAAATGAGAGTAACTTGAGCCTAAGAAGGCCTATGATGTGAAAGCGTTTAACTTTATAAGGCCTTGGGCTGCGTATCAACGAAGGCATTTTAGGATTATTCGGATAAATAAACAAGACGGAGTGACAGATGGATGGATGGATGGATGGATGGATGGATGGATGGATGGATGGATGGATGGATGGATGGATGGACTGCAGGTGGATACTCTTTATTTCTGAACTCTGAATAGTGCCTATGGCGTCGTGTAAAAACTAATGCAAATTAAATATAGGTGAAGCACCTGCGGCTCTTTCGTACTTGGCAAATAAACCTCGCACAGCATACAACTTCAGAAGGAGTAATAACGTAATAGTCCCCCGTTTAAATTCAAAGTTTCTTCAAAACTCTATAAGATATAGAGGCGCTATCCTTTGCAACGCTGTCTCGACTCACTTTACGGGCCAGTTCACTGATTTTTATCGTAAAGTGAAGAAGGACTCTTATTTTAAGGAACTTGATTTTAGAGCACAGTCGGCCCAGTCGCTGCCGAGGCACTACCACGATTTCAAATGCTTCTAAATATTTTACATTTTATGCCTTAATTGCTGTAGTCAATTATTTTGTGTCTGTTAGTAATGTTATCACTATTTTAATATAGTTTCATATTGTAATTGTTTTCACACGACCCCTCAAGCTCTGAGCTTTAAACCCTATCGTGTTTAAATAAAGGATATGTATGTATGTATGTAAAGTAAAATAGAATAAAAAATAATGTATACTGCGGAACCCCATTACAGTCAACTCTCTTTATTGCCACCCTCGGGACCGCAAGTTAATGTCCTTAATAGCAAGAGTCCGTAATATCGGAAATTTATTTCAGTCAAACGTCTTTAATTTATTATTTCCTAGGATTTAGCTGCTGTCCGTATTATCGGGATGTCTGTAATAGCGAGGTGTCTGTAAGGCAAGAGTTGACTGTAATACGAATTCCTTCGGCCGTGAAAATGTAGTTGTAATAATGGAGTGCTCAGATTAACGAGGCTGTAAAATTAAGGAAATGACTGGACTTTCAATTCATTCGGGGCACAAAAAAAGTGGTCATAACAACGAGGTTGTCCTAAGGCTGGGTTCCACTGTAGATGTTTTTTTATTTTTCAGTCACTCACACAGGCACACTGGGAAAAGAAGAAATCCGAGTGCTCCTATCGGGAGTCCAACCTAAGATTACAAGTTCGGATGCCCTACCACTGAGCTATAGGAGACTCGTGGAAGCTCAGGCATTAAACTAAGTTCACCTGACAAACAACCTTCATACTACTAGGATTTCATTTTCTTTTGGTGGTATATGTGAGTAAATGATAGAATGATGTATTTTTTTTCCTCCTGTAGCTCAGTGGTAGAGTAAAGATATACGATCACATTTCTTTAAAAAATGATCAGTGTTAGACTAAAATTTTGCGTTGCCATTTTTTACTAATCAAATTAGAAAATTAACTCTTTCCTTAGCTACGTTTAAGTAGACAAATGTTGCGGAATTCTTTTAACCCCGCTCCGCGGGTTCAAACAAATCAAGAGGACTGTATCTTTCGATGTAACAACACGATTTAATCCAATCCAACAATCTACTGCGATGTACAATTCTCACATATTCAACGCTCGTAACACAACGAACAACGTAACTAAACGATCAACGATCAACGATCAACTAAAACATTCTAAGTATACAGTGGTTCTTCTACTATCCTTGCGCAAGGCAGTATTTTTACATTAATCACATGTACAGTAAAAGTTCCCATTGTAACGTATCTAAATTAAGTGTCTATTACAGAATCGCACGTTCTTTCACCTTATTTAGCCTAAGAAAATGCATGCAGTTACATCATTTTATATCGTAAATATACTCGGACTTTGTCTACATTATTGTGAAATCTAATGTCACGAAATCTAACTTCTTTGCGCTACGAATGTCAATTTCTAATTAATATTTAATCACAGAACAATCAAGTTACTATTTCTTTCCCGACACACTCCCCCCCTTGACTCGTCTACGTTATCTCTACCTGTCACTAGTCTCTCTACAACTCCCATCTTCCATTCACCCCTTTTCCTTTCTTCCTCGTACACTACAACTACATCCCCTACTTCTACCTCTCTTTCTCTTTTTCCGGACTTACACTTATGGAATTCGCGCAGGTTTGCAAGATACTCCTTTCGCCACCTATTCCAAAAATGACTCAACCTAGTGCTGAGATACTTAAATCTTGCAGAGCAATAGTCGATATTTATGGCATCGTCTGGTTCAGCAACCTCGTCTGGAAGTGTTTTGATGCGTCTCCCATAAATCAAGTGTGATGGTGTTAAAACCTCTTCTCCCATTCCATTGTATTCGTACGTCAATGGTCTTGAGTTGAGTGTACATTCTATTTCAGCTAGCAGAGTCGCCAATTCATCGAATGTCAATCTCGCGTTTCCTAGAGTTTTCCTCAGGCATCCCTTCACACTGGCAACCATTCTTTCGAAAAATCCTCCCCACCAGGGTGCCCTTTCTAAATTAAATTTCCACTCAATTCGGTCTCGTTCTAAATCTGCTTTTACTTCTGGATGGTCAAATAATTTCTTAAGCGCCTTCTCTGTTGCCTGAAATGTTTTCGCATTGTCTGAAACGATCAACACAGGCATTCCTCTTTTAGCGATGAACCTTCGCAAACAACGCCTAAACGTTCCTGGGGGCCGTTTCTCGAAAGACCCGGTCACTTACCGGGCCCGTTAAGGGAATTGGTGATAAATATTTCTTAACAGAAGTCAAGTTTTGTTAGCTTTGAATACTAAGTTTTAAAATCTTATAATTCTTTGAAAACATTGGCCAAGTGCCGTGTCTGTAGTCACTATCTCTTCGGCGAAAAAACACTTCAAAATATACTTATCGGACCCGATAACTTACCGGGACTTTCGAGAAACGGGCCCCTGAAGACAAATCTTCTACCAACTCTAAATGCACTGCTCTTGTCACGCAACATGAAAATAACGCAATATAAGCCTCGCTCATTTGCCCAGTTTTTTCCTTTACATAGAGTGGTCCAGCAAAATCTACCCCTACCCTCGAAAATGGTGGAGCTTCCTTGACTCTAAAATCAGGAAGCGCAGCAGTCGGTGGGGTACTATAGGGTTTCCCAGTAAACCTTCTACAAGTAACACACTCACTCAAAATTCGCTTTACCACTTGCCTACCCCTTGGGACCCAATATCTTGACCTTAACTCAGCTAATGTAGCTCTAACTCCACTATGATGAACTCTCTGATGGCACTCTTCTATGACCAGCCTTGTGAATCTATGCTGTCTGGGCAAAATGACTGGTCTCCTGGCTTCACTTTATAAATCTGAATTAATTAGTCTACCTTCGCATCTTAAAATAGCTCTGTCTTCCTAAATACCAAGCTCGCTAACTAGCTGCTTAAAATTAGTCTGCTGCTTTAAATCGCTTTGGACTGACTTCAGCCACTCCATCTCGGCGCATTTCAATTCATCCGCTTCTAATCTTCCAGTTCGCTTCTCGTTTTGCTTTGCCTTTGCTCTTGAGTTGTCAATGAATCTCTTTATCCAGGCTGTCACTCTGACGAGTCTCTGTAGCATGCTGTAGTCATTCACGTCAATCACACCGGCAATACCACTCACAATTTCCGCCTTTGTCATCATTACAGCCGCGCTTTTCTTTTGTTCGATCAGGCTCTCTGGGCTTCGTAAGCTTTCTGTCAACACCGGCCAATCGTCTGGTCGTTCTGTTAGCCATGATGGACCGCGCCACCAAAGATGGTTTTCTTTTAGCTGCGAGGCTAACACTCCCCTGGAACCAAGGTCAGCTGGGTTTTCTTCTGTCGAACAGTACGCCCAATCTTCTTTGTCAGTCAATTTCAAAATCTCATTCACTCTATGGCGCACGAACTGCTTCCATTCGCCCTTGTTTTGTATCCAGCTGAGAGCTATCTTGCTGTCCAGCCAGAACCTCACGCCATCCAACTTGACTTGTGACTGTAACGCGTTCTTCACTGTGTGCATGAGCTGCGCAAGTATTCTCGCGGACATTAATTCTAAGCGCGGAATCGAAAGTTCTTTTAGAGGGGCAACTCTAGTTTTGCTGGCTACTAATCTTACATGAACTTTACCATCCTTCGTGCGGTACACGAAGTAAACCATGGCACAATAGGCTTTCTTGCTGGCATCCCCGAACCCATGTAAATAACACTCTGTTACATCCCCTCCCCCTGTCTCATAAAGGCATCTGTTTATAAAAATCTCTTTAGTTTCTGTCAAATCTTGGACCCACTTGTCCCATTTTCTTTTAATTTCTCCCGTCAAAACCTCATCCCAATCAAATTTGCTGTTACAAATTTCTTGAAAAAGCACCTTCATACCGACGGTGACAGGGCTAACCATCCCCAAGGGATCAAATAAACTTGCCAGTAGACTTAATACATTTCTTTTTGTTGCTTCCAACCCCTTAGCCTTGTCGGCTATATGCTGAAAGTTGAAATGAAGGGTATCGTTTTCACAATCCCAAGCTAGACCCAACACCTTTTCTCCCTTCGTTCCACCCTGGGGTTCTAGTTTCGACTTGGCATAAGTCTCTTCGTCCTCGAGTCTACCCACTTTCCGGGTTGTTTTGTTGCTCTCGCATGTGCTGATCATTTCCCTTAGTCCCGGGTCATTGGTCTTCCACTTTCTCAGGGTAAATCCCCCCTTGGCCATTCGTTCCCTTGCGTTCTTGTAAAGGGTAAAGGTTTTATCAACTGTTCGTTCCCCAGTCACTAAATCATCTACATAGAATCCCTCTATCATTCTTTTCACAAATTCAGGGTCTACTTCTGCATGGGTAGCCAGATGGTGTCTTATCGTCCCATTCAACAAAAAGGGTGAGGCATTTAACCCAAAAACGACGCGACAAAACCTGTACACTACAACACTCAAATTACTGTCACGCACGTCGTCAACCCACAAAAACCTCAAACTATCGCGATCTTCTGGATCCCCAGCTACATTCAAAAATGCCTTTTCAATGTCCCCCACTAGTGCAATTTTGTTCTCCCTAAACCTTAAGAGAATATCGAATAATAAGGGATTCAGTGATGGCCCCGTGTGTAAACAGTCATTTAGGGAGGTCCCATTCTTGGTTTCTTTCGACGAAGCGTCGTAGACAATCCTTAGCTTCGTGGTCTCTGCATCCCTACGAATAACTGCATGGTGGGGTAAATAATGGACGTTTCCACCCGGCTCTTCCAATTCGGACACTTTCTCGATCACCCCTGCGCTTAGCTGTTCCTTTATAATCGAATCGTATTCGTTCAAAACTTCTGGTTCTCTTTTTAATCTCTTCAACTGACCTTTCATGCGCGACACGCCGTTTGCAAAATTACTCGGAAGGGGGTCATGCCCTAGTTTCCACGGCAGCTTGACCGAGTACCTCCCCTCTGAAAATTCTATTTCGTTCTCGAACGATTCATGCACTTCGTCGCTACTTTTTATGCCTAAACTTTCTAGATCCCACAATCTGCTAACTTCACGGTCTAAACTAGCTTTGTCTAGACCTGCACTGTCTTGCGATATGAAGTTTACTGACACTTCCTGGACACTCGCTTCGCTAAATTCATATCGCCTTTTTAGGGGACCCGATAACACCCATCCCAGTTCAGTTTCTGTCGCGACGGGCTCCTTCGACTCCCCCCGTACCGTTCGACCCCTTTGAAATTCCCACAAGTAGTCTGCTCCTATTAGCAGGTCGATTTGGAGCTCTTCTTTAGATTGACAGACGTCAGAAAACCAAAGGTCACGCAAGTGCGGGAAGTCGTTTTTGACAACCTCAACATGCTCGTTGCTTATGTGTGAGATTTCTGGCACAACATAAGCTTCGAGCGCCTGCACACGACCGCCACAAAGAGGCTTTATGTCTAAACGTACGACATCTCGCAGCCCTGATTCTTTGCCTTTCTGGCCAAAAGTACTAATCGTGATCCATTCCTTTCTTTCTACGGGTAACTCGTATTTGAGAGCCGCTTTAGCGGTCAAAAAAGATCGATGACTTCCAGAGTCAAACAAAACTCTAACCCTTCCTTGTGTACCCCCCTTAATCAATGCTTGGGCTGTCTGGAGGGCTATCCTACATTCAGTGCCCACAAGTTGTACGCTGACGTTATTCCCGGGCCGATCGCCATTACCTTCCGTTGGTCTATCTTGATTCCCCCCCGAGGCCTGTTGCGGTTTGGCCATGCACAAACAAGAATTATGTTGTCCCTTACATAATTTACATTATATTGTTACGCTACAGTCTCGGCTGCGATGGCCCCTTTCAATACAATTAAAGCATCTACCGAATTTAAGTAAAAGTTTCTTACGTTCCTTTACGTCTTGTACCTTTTTCCAATCTTCTGGGGGGTGGCCTCCAAGGCAAAATGCACATCTCTTGTCAGCTGTCTTGTCCCCTACTTTGTTAGTGAATAACGCACTCGCTGTCTGGGGTCCCTTTCTGCGGTCATTCGATCCACCTCGTTGCGCAGTTAAATTATGATCTTCCCGCAATTCAACCTCCGTCAACAGAGAATCCAGCAAGTCTTTGAGGGTCCACTCCAGGTACTGCTTTCCTCGGGAGATTGTTAAGCGTACTGAATCCGGAATCCTTTCCAGCAGCATTGGGACGACTATCTCGGAGTAAGTACGCTTGTCGACGTTCAACGCTTCAAGGGCTCTGTATTTTGTCTCCACGAAATCATAGAGGCCGCGCAATCTCGCCGTGTCGCTATCATTGAACACAGGTCTTGTGTTCAACAGTTCATTGACCAGAGTTCTTTGGATTGCGGTCTTTTTTCCGAAACGTTTTTTCAACAATTCAACCGCTGCTTCGTAATTCGCGGACGTTACGGCAAATCCTGTAATCGCCCATCTCGCTGGCTCTAGCAGTAAGCCTCTGAGATACGAGAATTTATCCACGTTTGACAGGCTGTCGTTTGAATGTATCGCATTTTCAAAGGAATCCCAGAACTCCTGCCACTCTTCCAGCTTTCCACTGAACTTTCGTACCTCCAGTTTTGGAAGTTTCACCCGGACGGTCTTGGAGTTCGCCGAGCTTGAGGTCGCTCCGTTCTCAACGACGCTCTGGTAAGGACTAGAAGGAGTCCCACTCACGTTTTGACTCTCGCTCAATCCAGGCTGCAGCACAGTTAGCTTTTCGTCGATAGCTGCAAGTGTTTGAAGTACGTCAGCCTTCAATCTTGCAGCTCTGTCTATCTCGGCCGTGATGTCTTCTTCGGTGGATTTTTCATCGGCTATGAGTTCGGCATAAATTTCCTCGTCAAGAGGCAAGATCTTGTCAAGCTGTTCTTTTAGGACTGTGTGCCACTTAACAAGTTCAACTTTCTTCTCAGCCTCATAGCTGTTTAGGCACTCGTCAACGTCAGGAAGGACTCCCGTTAGAAATCCTCGATGGCCTGCTCTAACTTTCTTCTTGGACATTCTTTAATCCGGCTCGAAGGACCAGATGTTGCGGAATTCTTTTAACCCCGCTCCGCTGGTTCAAACAAATCAAGAGGACTGTATCTTTCGATGTAACAACACGATTTAATCATATCCAACAATCTACTGCGATGTACAATTCTCACATATTCAACGTTCGTAACACAACGATCAACGTAACTAAACGATCAACGATCAACTAAAACATTCTAAGTATACAGTGGTTCTTCTACTATCCTTGCGCAAGGCAGTATTTTTACATTAATCACATGTACAGTAAAGATTCCCATTGTAATGTATCTAAATTAAGTGTCTATTACAAAATCGCACGTTCTTTCACCTTATTTAGCCTAAGCAAATGCATGCAGTTACATCATTTTATATCGTAAATATACTCGGACTTTGTCTACATTATTGTGAAATCTAATGTCACGAAATCTAACTTCTTTGCGCTACGAATGTCAATTTCTAATTAATATTTAATCACAGAACAATCAAGTTACTATTTCTTTCCCGACAATAAACGGAGAGAGAAAAATAATCTCGTTCTACTTTACAGTACATAAAAATATTGCAACCGGTAACAATTCAAAAACATCATTCAGCTAAACTCCTCTTTTGACCAAAAGTCTCAAGCACAGAACCTACTTCTTCTCTTGGGATGATTGCTCCACAGTTCTCGGGACAGTTTAGTGGGAATCTTTTACAGTCACCTTGGTGGGCCTTTTAAAGAAACAAAGGAAGGAATTTCATTAGTGAGAACCTTAAAAACCAGATAATTTCCTCTTAGTAAAAAAGTACCAAACTTTGTCGTGGTACTAGTAAGTAAAATGAATTTAATTAATTAATGGTTAGTTAGTTAGTTTTTTATTTACTTATTTATTTATTTATTTATTTATTTATTTATTTATTTATTTATGATTTTTTTCGCTTGCGGGCTGACACAATTGAGAGATGAATGTCGAGCGTTATGAAATTCAACCACTCACTTAATTTGCTGTTAATGTATTCAAAACAGTGCCATTATTTTACTTCTTAACAAACCAAGGTTCTTACCTTTGTATTACACGCTGCATGTGACGCACGGCAGTACGTGCATCGAAGAATTCTCCATTCACACGCGATGCTCACGTGTTCTTGTATTTCGTCCCTTGTTAGTTTCACTTGACAATTTTCGTTTGTGCAAGAAACAACTCTGAGGGAGCAGGATTCTAAATGCTCCTATTTTGTTTAAGAAAAATGTAAAAATAGCATTTTTTTACAATATCTTGCTCTTATAAACAGAGAGAACAAAAACAATCGTATTCTAACTGTCTAGGTTGTCTAAGTACTTTTCAGAATTGAATGAAACAATGGAGATTACGATGATACAATCTTGTGGGGGAAAAGGGCTTTTCAAACAAACAAAATGTCCTATTAGCGTTTTAATTTTTCACTGGATAAGTGGGACTATACCTCAGGTTCAGGTCTAAATATGGCAGTATACTACAAGGGATCGTTATCGTTTACCATAACTTCTTAGTAGACTAGCGTGTTAAAGGCGATCTTCGTATTCCTCTTTTGCGCGCAGTCGTCTTGCATGCGCTGATAGGTTTGTTTTATCCACCTTTCTGTCCCACCCACGGGCCGCATTATGGGGAGTGGGGTGAGACTTATAGACTATCTGGCTCACTTAATTAATCCGGCCTTGTTGTTTTTTATTTTTAATTTCTAGTAAACCATGATTTGTCTATATTCAACAGAGCGTTATCCTTGTGTATTTACGCTGTGCAAAATTTGCAACAGTACTAATAATTTCTAACTTGAAACGGATCGTTCCTGGGAGGTTTAATCAAGAATGACCCACTTATTATCGGTTGGATGGAAAACGAGGAGTGCGGAATGCGGAGTATGGAAAATTCGGAGTATGGAAAATGAGGAGTGTCAAAAATGAGGAGTATGGAAAATGCGGAGTATGGAAATGCATTAACTTTGACAGATTTATTCATTTCAAAGCATTTTAACGCATTTATTCAACATAAACAATGCTTAGAAATGTTTTACTGTTGATAACTGAAACAAAACGTGTTTAGTCTGAATAGATTACACGTCCTATTAAAGGGCTAAAGTTTCTAAACTTTCTTTGTAACGCTCTACTATATATAACGGCAACGAAACGGATTTTCCACACTCCGTACTCCGCACTCCTTGTTTTCCATCCAACCCTTATTATATGTTTTCACTATTTCCACCAAAATTATTTCAGGAAATGGAGTATCTTACGTCTTTTGACCTCAGTTCACCAGTCCACTGACATCCTGCACTTGGACACTTGATAATAAACGAGAGAACCTTTCTATTTGTTCCTTTGTCAGGGAACATGTCCTACAGAAAAGAAATGTTATGACTGCCGTAAAAGTCCAGGGTGACGCTAGCCACAGCGTTTATTTATAGTTCCTTCGTTGACATAAGAAGTTTTAGAAACAGAAAAGTCGAGTAAAAAGATAGGCTTTTGTTACCCTTCTAGCAGAGCGTTTCTTTCTGGCATGATTTTGAGCATGTCGGTTGTTTAGCGTCTCTCGGGGGCGCCCCTAAACAAGGGAACTAAGCGACTGATTACAAGACACGCGAACGACTTTCGTACATGCCAAAAAACTTGCTAGAAAGAAAAGCTCTGCTAGAAGGGTAAGCTCTTGTCAGGGAGCAAAACCAAATATGTATAGAGGGGTTTTCTCTACCCACATTAATTATGTTCTTATTCGGACTAACTTATTCTTCCATACAAAAACCTGACAATAAAGAAAACGAGGAAAACAAGCATTACATGCACATAAATCTCGGTTCTTGGTATATTTGGCCGAGCAAATTTTGGAAACAAGTAGGATTCCATGAACCGAACTGTTGCCTCACTAATAATTAACTTGAAGGGCCCTGATTTTTAAGGCAGCATTCCCTTCCTCAGCCGTGCCTGAGTTCAGCACTTCCTCCAAGAAAAACATGCCAGTCCTTGGAGAAATTCCTGTGGTGTTTGCAAAAACTAGATGCACAGGCTCAGCGAAGTTACGTTCCATTTCATATTCTAATTCAAAGCAAACCAGTTTCAATACTTTTCATCATTGCATGCTCGTGGCAAAGTGACTATGCCTAATTCAATCAGTTCTCGTAGGTTCATAGTTAACCATCATATATTTGCCCTTTTTTTTGAACGAATCTATACAAGATTTATCATACATTAAATTACTGATACTTGCCCACTATAAAGCTTCCGACTGATCAAGTGTAAAGGTTTTCAACAAAACTGTGACATATATTATTCATATGTAAAGATATTATTTTAGTTCTCTTACCCTTTCCCGAGTCAGATTGTTTCGATCCACTGGACAGCTTAAGGGTTTGTTATCACGCTCCAGCCTGTATAAAAATAATTCAAACAAATTTTAAATTCAAAATTCCGGTTGCCAGACTGCAACCTTTGATAATATAAATACCGACCACGATAGGCCTTTGCACATTCACTTGAAGCCCTGTTCATGCTTTTCTTTTCATAGACAGGTTTGAATATTGCAGCAGACGTTAGCAGAGCAACTCAGTTCCTTTATGAAGAATATGATATAAATAAACAACCAACAACAGTTGCGTAAGCCGATGAATGTTTAATTATCCTGAGATATGTCAAATTTACGCACTACTGATTTCACTCATCTATGGAAAATAAGCAAACGAGCGCTTTGTCGGTGTTGTCCGTAACTGTTTCTGATCAAATGTACACTACGTTCCTGTTCGTTTTCAGACTTTAACGAACAAACTCGTTAAATGGGGGTTTTACAGTTGCTATTACATAGAAATCTTTCGCTTATGACTTCAATTGCTACAATGCTCATTACAGCTTATATTTCACGGCTGTATTACATGTAAAAGTGTTCCTCGGTTTAAATGGAGTCCAGAAAAAAGGTTTGTTTAGTAGCTCAGCCTTATAAGTCTCCTTTCAACTAAACCTGCGATTCCTCCGCGCAATAACACTTAATATTAAAGCTTAAAATAAGCCAACCTTAAAAAGTGCCCTTCAAGACACTGCCTGCAAAATCGATGGCCACATTGTTCCGTTAGGACTGTATCTTTCAGCGGCAAATGACAGATTGGACATTGCCAATCTTCATCCACTGCACTCACAAACTCTTCGTCGTATCCACCAAGCGATGGATATCCTCCAGCTTCCGCCATATTTGTCATCTGACTCGAGCGTCGCTAGTGAGAAACAAGCTTTCGGGTCAGTCATGAGCGACCTGGCATTTTTTCTTTATCAATCAATTGTCAAGAATATCATTTCAATGTCACGCATAACCGTGACAGTCTGATAAGATTGTTTACTTTTTCGAGCAAAAAAAAAGGAAAGAAAGAAAATACGAAAGAACTTTAGGATGTCGGAGCAATTTCAGATCAATTCCTCGACGTAGGAAGTTTGTTTCCCAAACAGCGTCAGGTAATTCAACAAACGGTGTTTGAACGATTTCTTTTGTGTTTGAAAACTCTTTTACTAATTGCAGTTTTCCCTAGGACATTTGGTATATAAACCATACTGCATTTCCACGACAAGAGATCCGGTAAGGAAATTTATACAGAACAGTTTATATTTGTATCATGTAGTTTTTTTGCATTCAAAATACATTGTTTTACACTCGAGGATCGCACCTGGTGGGGGTACTCCCAAAAAAATTGGATGGGGGTGTGCGGCCCGCTTCCCAAAACCCCTACCCTATTTATGACCAAAATCTGCGATTTTCCCTACCCTATTTATGACCTGACCAAAAATTTGATGCCCTATTTATGACCTGAGAGTGTCTGGTCAACTTCAGTTCAAAAACCCCTGGAGCCCAGCGTGTGACTGAAGCGTGTGACAAGCCATTGGTACACATGCAAAGTTCCTGTAAACATCATGATGAAGAACTGTAGCTTCTTCTAAAAAAAAAAAAGAAATTCAAGACTAGATTGCAAAAATAGATACCCTAGTTATTACCAAAATGGCGACAAAATGGCTAAAATCGATACCCTATTTAAATTAAAATTAAATTTTAATACTTATATAGCGCCCTTTAACATCTAAATGATCAAAGGCGCGTTACAATCCAAGAAAGCTAATTACAAATCAAATCAAATCAAATCAAATCAAATCTTGGTTTTTGAGGAGAGGGGAAAAACGGAGTACCCGGAGAAAAACCTCTCGGAGCAGAGTAGAGAACCAACAAACTCAGCCCACTTATGACGCCGAGTCCGGGAATCGAACCCGGGCCACATAGGTGGAAGGCGAGTGCTCAAACACTGCGCCAACCCTGCTCCCCCCCCCCCCCCCCCCCCGTCCTATTTATGACCAAAGTGACTGAAAAACCATACCGGCTTCGGGGCCGCACATACCTATATAGCCCATATAAGGGAGTACCCCCCGGGGGATCGCAGTAGTAACCCCGAGGAATGACAAAATGGGTTCTCGAGTATGTAACTTTCAAGAAAAAATTTCATAGCATAAAGTGCTGACGGCAAAACTTCCCCGTAATACTTCAGAAAAGTTATTGTAGAACGTTGTGAATTGTCTGTTTAATAAAATGAGAGATAAAAGAACAAAACAGTTTGAATGTCATTTTTATTGTTGTTGTTGTTGTTTGAAGAACTTTCTTTAAACTTTAGTTGTTGTTCCAGATTAATTGATTAAGACATTTATCTCTGGTGTTAAGTATTAAAATCCATTGTTTATAGAATTTCAGTGGCGACTAAGTCAAGTTGTGCCTTTGGTTTTGTAACTACAATGAAAGCCCGATGTGACACATGTAAAGGATATGAAAGAACGCCATGATAAGTCTCAAAACAAGCAACAAGATGAAACAGTTCCAAAAATACGTTTTTCTCCCGGATGAAATAATTGCTAGTCGCAATTCAGACAACTCACTACTCAACTTTCAGTCGTTTCCCGTACATTTTTTTAGCTTTCCCAGAGAGCATCAGTAAAACTGACCTGCCTTTTCGTGTTCAAGGAGTTTGCTCTCATGTACTGCCGAGAAGAAAGCGCAGTGCTTACGTCTTACCTTTGACGGCTGATATTGGATTAACACTGCTCCAAGCTATTGCTTCATATCTCCATAAGGAAGCGTTTATTTTATTCTAAGGGCCAGAAGTTCATTGTGTCACAATGATTTCTTGTTTGCGCCGCAAGTTACTCTGCCGACTTGCTCCGCTCGTTAGTCGGCCTATTTGACCGACCACTTGACGACTGCTGAACCAGAAAAAGACACGCGAAAGAAAAATCTGGCAGCCAGGGTATGTTTATATAAGAATACAGGAGGGACAAACGTGTGATAAAAGCACATGATGGATGCAGGACTCTACAAAAACCTTCCACATTTTGGAGGAATCACACAACAGTAAAAGAAGAATGAATGGTGTAACCTGTTCAAAAACCTATAAAAGTGCATTGCATTTTTTTCGTGAACAGCTGCGGCTAATATCACTGATTGTGAGTGGAAAACTGTAAACTGTTGCTTATAAGCCCTGGGCTTATACACTTCATAAGGGGTTTTAGATGGGCTTAAAAAAGGAGGGGCTTATATCCGGAGGGGGAGTTATAACCGGACTAAAAAAAAACGTTTCGAAACGAGCTACACCAGTGTTGATCGAAATACGTTTTTCATTTACTGGTTTTTAACTAAGCTTTGAAACGTCAATATTTAGAACAAAATTAAAACTAACAACACGAACGAGACTAGAGAGGGGCTTACATTGGAGAGGGCAGGGGGGGGGGGGTGTTGGCGGGGGCTTATAATCGGATGTATTTTTCGGTTTACAGGTAAATGGGCCTATAACCGGGAGGGCTTATAAGCGGAGGGGGGATTATAATCGGGGGAAGGGGGGTTATAAGCAGGGGGGCTTATAAGCGGGGGGAGGTTTAAAACCGGCAGTTTACGGTATTCAAATATTTCCTGTCGCTATCAGTTTTAGAGGATCACCTCGTTTAGCCTCTCTTCACCCGCGAGTTGTGGAAAAACTAGTAAGACAAAAACAACTGAAAAATAGTAACACAGAGAAATAATATAACTGAAAGCGGTTACCCGTGGAACAAGCGCTTATGTTTTCAAGCAAATGAATGTACTAAGATTGCGATGATTTTGCAAAGTCAGCGATATACTGTAACACACGACCTGTGTTTTTTTTTCGACGTGGACCCCCTGTGAAAGTAATCGGGTTGCGTTTATAGGGAAATGTTTAAAGGAACTCCCTAATTTCGTTGTTGTTATTACTGTTTTCTCGTTTGCTTGTATGTTATAATATCATCAAGTGACATTTAGGTTTCTTGTTATCAATCTTAACTCAAATTCAACTCTACTTATAACTCGCTAAATAGCCGATCCCGTAAACAGATGCAACAGCGAAGTAATGTGAGCTTGTTAGTGTCCCGGATCTTTGTTGTCCCCTCTGATGTAACTCTTTCCCCTCCAATACATCTTGCTATTCCAGCCATATTTCTATGTGTGTTTCTGTTGTCGACTGAACTCGGAAATCTTAATATAGGACAAGTTAGGAAGAAGATTCAAAGGTCATGCAGATTAGACCGGCTGGAATTCTGGGTGCAGGGAGGGTAAAAAAGAAAAAAGTCCTCAGTTTGTAAACTTAGTTCTTAACATTCTGGCACTCGTTGCTATCCACAACATAGGTTTTTCTACTAAATGTAAAATGAAAAAAGAACGGAATAATAATAAGTGAAAGAGTCTGATATTCTCCGTTATCTTTCTTTATTTTCGTCAGTTTATTCCAATCTTAGATCAGCGCGTCAACACAGATGTTATGTCTCCTGCGTCAGATTAAATTAATGGAACAAGAGATACAATACTAGACCGACTAGAAAAACTTCCATGCCTCCATAAGGAGACACTGGGAAAGTCCAACAACATGGGCTTCTAATATTCCCGACGTAGTCAATCGATAAAAATCGATATCAGTCAAGTGATTTTTACCGATTGATAACGGAAATCGGTGACAATCGATAAATTAATTTGGTGTGTCAAATCGATATTATCGATTTTTCATGATTGCTAAATTATTTGATAATCATCGGCAAATTGTATGTTCCTGTGGGATTGCAGAAGGAATGGAGTTCTTCCCAACATAACCAACTTTCTAGCAAAAGTAAACATCAAATTACAAACAGAAAAATACATTAGTATCAAGAATAACACGCTCAAAGAATTCTATGATAAATGGAACTTTATTATTTTATGGTAGCTAGAGTTAGTTAGACATAATTTGCTGACTACCGGATACTATATATTATATTACATCATGAATGTTAAAATTGTAGTCAATAAGTTTTTTTTCCATTTTTTGATTAATATCTAAGTTAGAAGAGTTGTATTGTAGGTATTGTTGTATAGTAAAGCTGTACGTCTATAAGTTTTCTATTAGTTAGTAAGTTGGTGGCGTTATATTGTAGTATTGTGTATTGTAAGTCTGCAAGTACTGTTGTATTTAAAGTGGTCTATATCAATAAATTCATTCATGAATAAAAAAAAAATAATGTTTCATGATTGTATCGATTTATAAGCCCAACACATGAATTAAATAATGCAGCTGGGAATACAGGGATAATTCAACAAATGAAGTATTTTTCCGATTAGAACAGTGGAAACGAATTCCTACATTCACAAGAAAAATTAATCTATAAACAAGAGAAATGAGAAATGTGGAACTTTTTACAGTACACACAAACACTCTACAAACCTTTATTTTAGCAGGAACAAAAATGGCTCTGCTCAACTACAATCAGTTCTTGCAGGTAAATATCGTGAAAAATATAACTCTAGATTGGCAGAAAATAAAGGAGCATGGTAGGGGCGTTGCTCCCTTTAAGCCATTAAGCTCAAGCTCACAAACTTTTCGTTGTATCTTTATTATGCGAGTATTTTTATTTCATAGAACTAATTTAGGAACTATTTTCTTGGGTGATTTTGTTAAGAAAACGTAGAGGGAAGGAAAATTTCAAAAAAGCCATTATGTTAAGCACTGTAGAAACCGTAGCTTTTTGTGCTTTTGACTATACAGCAAAGCGACTGCTGCCCTTTAAGGAGTCACTCGATCAGGCTCCACTTGTTCAAAAGGGCATAACTCGCTATCCAGCGGAAAAATGTATTGCTTAAAGAACATTTTATCTACCGGATAGCGACATCCACTGGATAGAGTTATCCGCTATTCGAACAACCGGGGCCAGAATGCTTAAGTCAGAGGAGAGATGGGTAGATGTGCAAAGATACAAAATTTTGTGCGAAAGAAGATGGGCGACTAGGGCTGATGCTTTATATACCTTCCGCGCAGGGTTCGAAGTCGTAGTTCAGCCGCTCGAGATCTTTTCCCAGGATGAAGGGGCTACTGACTTATGCTTAAGCGGTTTGATCTTATTATTGCTTTATTGCAATAATATAAAATTATTTGATCTTTTTGCAACAGAGCATATCTTTTCCAACACACTTGCCTTGTCAACTATGTTGCAACGAAAGATCGTAGACCTCCTCGAGGCAGCCCAGGAAGCGATCGCAAGAGTCGTGATAAATATCATGAAAACTGAGAGAGGCGATCCGTCGGTTTGGAAGGAAGTGTATGAGTGGGGGAAACAGAATGATTTCAGATGAGTTTAACATTGAGCCATGCATGCCAAGAAAAATTGGGAGGTAGCAACACAGGGTGAATATCCCAGCCACAAACCAAGAGTCCTACTGGCAAAGAGCTATGTATGTCCCTCTTATTGATCATCTCATTCAAGAAATGAACGACAGGCTCTTATCACAGGAAGATCGCTTCCTAGGTCAGTATCTTCTTCCAACAAAACGACAGGGATTAACCAACGACGTCCAAGATAAGATGTATACGGCGTACAAAAACGATCTGACCGACAAGAGAGATCACAACAACGAGATGTTGCGGTGGAAAAAACGAGGCTGCATTCAACTAGAGAACGACCAGCAACTCTGGCTGACATTCTCGACTGCATAAATCCAACTCTTTATCGAAACGTTAACACTATCCTCACGATCCTTTTCACGATGCTTGTGTCAACAGCAACTCCTGAGCGCAGTTTTAGCACGATGCGTAGAGTCAAGACTTATCTGCAGGCAACCATGAAGACAGAACGACTCTCGGCTCTTGCTCTAATGCACGCGTGTACAAGGACATGACCATTGACGGGAAGGTCAGGGCTCATGAGTTTTGCGGCAAGAAGAACAAGCTGCTTAACTTTGGATTCCGATAAAACTTGACTTGTGGTACTTAGCTCGGCATTCAGTCCAATAGTACTGGATTGTACTGTACAGTCCGTTATAACTTCAAATTAGATCACGTTTAGTTGCTGAGAATTCATGACGTGAGGATATTTTATAATAAAGTGCTTTATCTTATATACAAGCCACCCTAAGCTGTAATAAAGTATGAATTGAACAAATCATACGCCTACTTAACTTTCCCCCTCCCACACTCGAGAGGTATGGAACGTTCTTACAGCTGCGCCCCTGCTTGGCATGGGTTGTTTTGGATTTTGTGAGCTTCTACCCACTGGGATCCCTATAACACGCCCAGTCCTGACCACGTGATGGCCTATAGTCAATTTCCCTGAGAACTGTAGCATTTCTGTCCAAACGTAATGTAATAGGTATATCACTCAGCTTCAAAAGTTTGCGAAAGAGTTAAAATAAATTAATGATTGGCTGGAGCAAATTGTGTTGTTCCCTCTAAACGAACTCAAGCAAGTAGGAAACAAAAAGCAGAAAACAGTGTGTGCACAGTAGAAAAAGACAGACTAAAGCGTGCAGGTTAAGGCCCTGGCCATGGCCCAGCGTCGTTGAGGTAAAAGTGAAAAAACCGAGGAGGCAATTTGAGGACAGTTTCCGTTGGCGATTCTGGACACCCTTTATGTCAAATGCGATGGAAGGCCAAGCAAAGAGGCATATACTTCACGGTTAGATAAGGGTGACTATATGGAGGGTTAGGGTTAGGGTTATGTGGGTGACTATATGGTACCTTACCATAAATAACTAACGTTCGGCTTAGACTCTTGACATTGAAGAAAAAGAGCAAAACCCTGGGAAATTTCCAACAACATGGGCTTCTAATAAAACACACAACGATTTCCAGGTTAAATCTGGATTTTCATATATTTCAAGTCAATAATTTACAGGTTCACTGATACCAGACAGGAAAATAATTTTAAAAAACTCACATGGGTGACGATTTCAGTTTGTGTTATCGAGAATAATCAATAAGCATTCTTGTATTTCAAACAAATTTGTCAAAAGTTGATTAACACGGACTGTCGTGTTTTCGCCGATAGTTTTTGTTCCCTGGTTCATAACATAGGGCTAACAAAACTTTAACAACTAACAAAACTTTAATGTAATCTGCTAGGATAACATTTTACGTGTTCAGCCATGTGTTTAAACAGCCACACATCTAACCAACATTTATCTCAAAACATGCGCCACATTTTTTGTTTTGTTTGTTTTTTCTATTTTTCCTCTACTTTGTGTTAAAATACATCAGGTTTTAGCTTACAATAACGAAAGAAATGGGGAAGGCAAGATACAGTTATACGAATTATATGCCCTTTTCAATTAGATTACAATTTTTTTCCTAAGAGAAAAATGAAAACATAATAGAAGAGAGGAAAGAAGAAACACTAAAGTAGTATAGATGTTACAAGTGTCGGTGAAGCAGTGTTTAATACTGAGCAAAATAATACTAGTTAAGTGCTCTTTTAAAGAATGTTCCAGTTGTCCTTTTACGAGTAGAAATAGGAATGTCATTCCATTAGAAGCATCCTATTGGACAAAAATGTTCTGATATTTTTTCTCAAAGAGCTAAGAGTTAGGTGCTGTAAGGATGTTCTTTGAATGGTGCAATTTTCCATTTCATTTCATCTTTTTAATACTATACTACACACATTACAAATAACAATATAAAATATTGTTAATTATGAGGAATTATTTTCTATCTAGGCAAGTGGAGGTCACTCAAGCCCAATCAATATCCGAGGTTTTGGATTAAAAAAAACATAGCACAAAGATCGTATTTCATAACACTGCATGGTAGTCCACACTAGTATCGCATAATCAATTATCAGGTTAACTAACACTAAATAATCCAGAAATTCTGTTTTCCTCAGGTGTTTTTAAATTGCAATTAGACTTATTGCGGTGGATCGATTTTTACTTGAATCAAAATAACGTCATCCACCATGTAGCGTCTGGTTCTCAGATCAGTGTGTGATACAAATGTACATAAGCCCTCACCAATGTTACTATATTCCTCAGGCCTCGCGAAGTTCTTAAGATTTGGGTCAGCTATAAATGACTGAACAATGTTCATTTTGTCTTTTTCTTCTTGTTGTTGATCGATCAGTGTAAAAGTTACTTTTTTATGGAAAGGCCAAGGTAACATGGCATCGTAGTCGCTTTTCAGTATGCTAATAAATAGTGTGACATGAGTATTCTTTCCCTTGCCTAAGCCATTTGGCCATAATACTAATTGAAATTTGTACCCATAGTCGTAAAATGGATCATTGGATATCCGGGTTTCTTCTCCAGCTTTGGCTTTCCTCAAGACTTCACTGAAGTTGTTAATCTTCCACGTATTTTTTGTAGCATTGAATCTCGCCACAAGTTCCCCAAACTCTTTTCGTTTAACCTACATAAAAATATAAAAAAAAGTCATGAATTTCTGTCAGGAGATAAGTGACGATGTGGTATATTCCAAGATGCTGCTTTTACCCGACATTGTTCAATTTTCCGACAAGGGCCGGCATATTTGCTGGTTCGACTCAAAATTTCGTTTAAAACAGTATTCATAAAGCAGCACGATAAAGACAATAGAAAGGCTCTAAAATTGTCTGATTTAGTAAAGAATACATTCAAGAATCTTAAAAAGGGAGGAAGATCCAGGATTCCTGAACACTTTTCATCTTACTGGCTATCAAGTGAAGCTATGGCGGGTGATGTTAATTGGTCACTTAAACTACCGCGACGTTAGCGCCAACGAAAACGTCACTTATAAATTATATTGTTATTCATTAAGGTGGCTCACGCCAGTTTCCATTACTTATACTTGGAAGGATGAATGCTAGCAGTCTTCATCAGTTCATACCAGAAACACGGTACCAAACAAACGCCTAATCAATGGCGAACAAGTCATGTTGATTTTCTCAACATAATAGGTTACCATAGCAATAGTACAACCTGTTAAAAAGACCCCTTTAATTGTCAAAAAGTTCAGGTGGCTCTTAAGAGCAACTTTCCCTAACCACCGCGTGAGGGGCGGCACAAGGTCGGAAAAATGGACCCCTTGATATTTCGTCCAGAGATAACCTATGGTATGCTAAGAATCGTGATATAAGTTTTAGGTTCTAGAGTTTTTGCATTTTTGAGAAAATTACGAAAAACCGTCGACAACCGGTGAAGCCGAAAAATCACAGGAATGAGGTCAAATTT
The DNA here is from genome assembly GCF_977016875.1 of Pavona decussata. NCBI lineage: Eukaryota > Metazoa > Cnidaria > Anthozoa > Scleractinia > Agariciidae > Pavona > Pavona decussata. The sequence goes on along the minus strand of NW_028145436.1, from coordinate 2,305,509 downwards.
CATGATCAGATAATCGAACTCGCGTGAAGGCGCATAGCAAATTATGGTTTTTCTTAGTTTATAATGTTAATCAGGAGGTATTGCTAAGCTGCTTTGATGATAGTTTAGACTTACAATTGGAATTTCGAATTCCTGGAGAGCAAGCGAAGAGAACCGAAATTTTTAGACTTTGAAAATCAAAAATTCCATACCATTTTCAAATATCTCAAAACATACTCGGTATTATGTAGAATTCTTTCAAAATTCAATTCTAGCAAGTAAAAGAGCTGTTTGTGAACGTGATATAATTTTTTTCTTGGCAAAAGTTATTTGTGAGGCGAGCGGCCCCATGCAAGTTGACCCAATTTGACCTTTCGAGGAGATCTTGTTTAACCAGGAAATGTAAACAATTCTACTATCCTTAGCTCGCTTTCTGAGCAAACCATTGTAAAACCCTGCCATTTCCCATTAAAACTACCCAGTTAACCTGAGATAATACTTCGGTTACAGCTCACCTTCCAAATGGGTGTTTGAAGGCAAATAATTTTGATGTTCTTCGCTAATTTTCCCGTGTCTTGCTGCCGTGCTTAGCCACCGGCCTTTTCATCGCTACGGCATTTTCTAAGCGTCACCTCTTTCTGGGTTGTCCAATATTTTTGCAGGACCTGGATCCATGTCTTGCATATAAGGCATCCTCTGGGTATCGACTGAGTTTTGTATTGAATATTTCTAATGAAAAGAGGCAAGAATGTGAAGGAACTAATTGAACTGAAAAACAGAGGCAGATCGATGTCACGCAATCTTTACATCCAAGTGATCACGTGCCGCAAATACATCTGCGTGGATATTTTTGTCTTGCTCTCGCTCATTTCTTCATTTTCTTCCTTACTAGCATACAATGTTTTCCTTTTGATTTTTTGTAACTTTTTTATTTGTAAGCACAAGCCTATTTCGAAGGAGAGTTCTTTGTATGCAATACTTTGAGTCGGTGTATATACACGCAACACGCCTTACTTTTCCCATTTATTTCTAGTGACTGTGCAACAAACTAGAAATCCTATCTAGTTTTAGCTCTAAAAGTCAAATGCCTGGGAAGGTCCATTGCTAATGATTTCCTAAAGCAGAAGAAAGGGAATAGTAATATATATCTGAAAAAGGGCTAGTTACTGGCCGCAAAGCGAGTTTTTGTAATTTGCATTAATTGTATTTACCGATTTGCCCATGGCAGGTGAATACGCAAATAGGTCCCCTTCGTGGCGTATCTAACTTTTTAGGATTATGTTCGACAAGATACGTTTTGAGAATGATGAATTGTTCTAGAAAGTGACACAGGCACACTCGCAAAAAAGAAATCCGAGTGCTCCTCGGATTTCTTTTTTCCTAGTATGCCTGTGTCACTTTCTAGAATAATTTATCATTCTCATTCATTCACCAGGCTGGAAATATACCAATGAATACGAGGAAGGTTTGTATTGCAAACCGAAATATCGGGCAAAAATTTGTTTTTTTAAAAAACAAATATATTTCAGTTATTCTAGCTTTTGTCGTTTGTTCTATCAAGCTCGTCACCTCCGTCGTTGGGATCAGTCTGCCGTTAATATTTTGTATTGGAAATATACCATCACATTTATTTCATATACGACACGTTCGACATTCAAATCCTAGCAGTATGCAGGATGTTTTTCCCGTGAACCTAGTTTAATGGCCTTAGCTCCCACGAGTCTCCTGTAGCTCAGTGGTGCAGCATCCGAACTACTAATCGGAAGGTCTTAGGTTCGACTCCTGATAGGAGCACTCGGATTTCTTATTTCCGAGTATGCCTGTGTCACTTTCTAGAATAATTCATCATTCTCGTTCATTCACCAGGCTGGAAATATACCGCATCACATTTATTTCAAAAAGGCAGGGCTGTCAACTCTCCGGGATAATCCGGGAGTCTCCAGATTTTGAACCTTATCTCCCGATCTCCAGATTTATGTCTGTAATCTCCAGATTTTGAGCCGTATCTTCTGGTCTCCAGATTTATGTCTGTAATCTCCCGGATAATTGACGAAGTTTTCTATTTGTCGTAGACTCGAATTTGCTGACAAGAATATGTAAAATGTTTAGCGTTGTTTCTGTTAGTGTTTAATGTCCTCCCCCCCTCCCCCCCCCCCCCCCCCCACTGCTCACTGAACCCGTGACTTTGGCCTGGATGGGACGCCTCTGTAAGGCTCTTTGTTATTGCTGTCCGGGGAAGTCATATTCTCCATATTTGAAGACGTTTGAAGTTGACAGCCCTGTAAATGTGCCTTTTGATGCAGAAGTAGACGCACGTTTTTATATGATTCTCGAAAACTATCCCTTTGGAAACTGAAAATGATTTGCTTTTGGGTTCGCACAGTACAAGACATGTTTCTTTTTGCACGAGTAAAGAGCACGTAAAACTGTTTTGAGAGTTGCCATCGAGAGAGATCTGTGGCAAACGGTTTGTTTACCTCTATTAAAAAGGTTCTAAATATAGAATTCTCACTTATTGATCGTTCGCCCGATAAGCAAAGCTACGTAGCACGTGCGAGGCTCCTAACTTTTTCTTAAATTGGGCAAACCGTATTACGCGGACAAACTCCACTAGATTAAAATCTTTTCAACTTACAAAGATATGTGCAGGAAAATGAGTTTAGGTCTTTTAAAGTGCATTGTATAACCTTGAGCGCTCACTTTGTCAAAAAAAAAATTCCTTTGAAATCAAACATTATTTACGATTCGGCAACAGTAATTAGGACGCATGTGTTTACTTCTGCCGAAATTGAGTCATTTGCTTTTGACCGCTTTGGCTACCAACTAGCCGCTGAAACGAGCAATTTCTCTCCATCTTCCAATTTTTCAACCGATGACGCAGAGCAAAGACTCAATTTCGGCAGAAGTAAACACATGCGTCCTAATTACTCGGAATGCCGAATTGTAAATAATGTTTGATTTCAAATTTTTTTTTTGACAAAGTGAGCGCTCAAGGTTATACAATACACTTAAAAAGACCTAAACTCATTTTCCTGTACATATCTTTGTAAAGTTGTAAAGATTTTAATCCAGTGGAGTTTGTCCGCTTAGTAAGGTTTGCCGAATTTAAAAAAAGTTAGGAGCCTCGAACGTGCTATCGGGCGAGCGATCGAAGATCACAGCTCGAACGCCGTGAGAATTCTATATTTAGAATCTTTTTTGTAGAGGTGAACAAACCGTTTGCCACAGATCTATTTGTGTTCGGTAATTATCGGTTTTAAACTTAAAAAAAAGATCTCTCTCGATGGCAACTCTCAAAACAGTTTTACGTGCTCTTTGCTCGTGCGAAAAGAAACATGTCTTGTGCGAACCCAAAAGCAAATTATTTTCAGTTTCCAAAGGGATATTTTTGGAGAATCATATAAAAGCGTGCGTCTACTTCTGCATCAAAAGGTATCTTGTTGAACATATAACTCCTAAAAAGTTAGATGCGCCACGAAGGGGACCCATTAGCGTGTACACCTGCCATAGGCAAATTGGTAAGTACAATTAATACAAATTACAAAAACTCGCTTTGCGGCCAGTAACTAGCCCTTTTTCAGATATATATTACTATTCCCTTTCTTCTGCTTTAGGAAATCATTAGCAATGGGCCTTCCCAGGCATTTGACTTTTGGAGCTAAAACTAGATAGGATTTCTAGTTTGTTGCACAGTCACTAGAAATAAATGGGGAAAGTAAATGTGTTGCGTGTATATACACCGACTCAAAGTATTGCATACAAAGAACTCTCCTTCGAAATAGGCTTGTGCTTGCAAATAAAAAAGTTACGAAAATCAAAAGGAAAACATTGTATGCTAGTAAGGAAGAAAATGAAGAAATAAGCAAGAGCGAGACAAAAATATCCACGCGGATGTATTTGCGGCACGTGATCACTTGGATGTAAAGATTGCGTGACATCGATCTGCCTCTGTTTTTCAGTTCAATTAGTTCCTTCACATTCTTGCCTCTTTTCATTAGAAATATTCAATACAAAACTCATTAGATAACCAGAGGATGCCTTATATGCAAGACATGAATTCAGGTCCTGCAAAAATATTACACAACCCAGAGAAAGGTGACGCTTAGAAAATGCCGTAGCGATGAAAAGGCCGGTGGCTAAGCACGGCAGCAAGACACGGGAAAATTAGCGAAGAACATCAAAATTATTTGCCTTCAAACACCCATTTGGAAGGTGAGCTGTAACCGAAGTATTATCTCAGGTTAACTGGGTAGTTTTAATGGGAAATGGCAGGGTTTTACAATGGTTTGCTCAGAAAGCGAGCTAAGGATAGTAGAATTGTTTACATTTCCTGGTTAAACAAGATCTCTTCGAAAGGTCAAATTGGGTCAACTTGCATGGGGCCGCTCGCCTCACAAATAACTTTGCCAAGAAAACAATTATATCACGTTCACAAACAGCTCTTTTACTTGCTAGAATTGAATTTTGAAAGAATTCTACATAATACCGAGTATGTTTTGAGATATTTGAAAATGGTATGGAATTTTTGATTTTCAAAGTCTACAAATTTCGGTTCTCTTCGCTTGCTCCCCAGAAATTCGGAATTCCAATTGTAAGTCTAAACTATCATCAAAGCAGCTTAGCAATACCTCCTGATTAACATTATAAACTAAGAAAAACCATAATTTGCTATGCGCCTTCACGCGAGTTTGATTATCTGATCATGAAATTTGACCTCATTCCTGTGATTTTTCGGCTTCACCGGTTGTCGACGGTTTTTCGTAATTTTCTCAAAAATGTAAAAACTCTAGAACCTAGAACTTATATCACGATTCTTAGCATACCATAGGTTATCTCTGGACGAAATATCAAGGGGTCCATTTTTCCAACCTTGTGCCACATTTTTTCAATCTCACTCGGTCCCTATAGAGAGTCGCTCTTAATACCTCCCTCGAAACTTTTTTAACTTTTACAAAAAGTTGTATCTGAAAATGTTGATTACAGTCCTGTAATATAATACGGGAATCACCGAGCTGTAACCACGTAAAGCTAAAACACTCTTAGCAGTTGCTATGGTAATGTGAAGCAGGCAGCAAGGAATGTTCGTATAAAGTGAATCAGCCACATTATCACGTAAGATCACTGTAATGATATGTTATAGGAAAGGAGCAAAGTGAGTAGACTTGTAAAAGCAAGGTATAACATACGATGTAAACAAAGTGGTTCACTGGCGAGGACTCGGACTCAGTCTCCTGCCTTAAAGTCAGACGTGATATGCTGCAGGAGAACCTACAGTAGAAACGGTTGAAATATCAATAACAAATTTTATTGCATCAGGAAGAAAGCGGGGTCCGTTACTTAACACAGAGACTCTAATCTCACTTAGGATCAACCGTTGAGCGGGCCACCCCGTGATCTTAGTGATGTAATAAGATTTAGTATTGCTATTTCTCGCTTCTACTGTAGGTTCGCCTGTAATGCAACTGTTATCACGTTTGCCTTGAATGCAGGAGACTGAGGTTCGAGTCCTTGCCGTCTAACTATATTTTCACTAAGGACGTTAAATCTTGCTTTTACACGTCTACTAACTTCGCTGTTATGGTACCCTATTATGTCAAGAAAACGACTATAACTTGTAAACCAATGATTAGGCATTTGTTTGAAACCATCATTTTTGTATCAACTGGCAAAGGGTGGTACTAAAGATTGTTCCGTTAGAGTATAAGTGCTGGAAACTGGTGCCATCCACCTTAAACTATGTCGTGTGGATTACTGTGAAATTCCGAATATAAGCCCCTCCGAAATCTTAGACGAAACATTCTACTAAACTCCTAAAAACAAGCCCGGTTATCCTTATCAGGCAGTTTTCCTAGACAGTTTTAAGATGTTTCTGTAGTCAAACTCAAAAGTTTAACCCAACACTAAGATTCTCCGCTCATCGAAAAGGTTCTTTCAACCAATTTAAGCGCAGGGCGTGTATTCGACATCTTACAGTATCGGGACCTGTCCAATTTTCTTTAATTATGTTACGAAGCTTTACAAGAACTGGACTTGTCAGAGTTCGGTTCAATTTTAAAAGCGGAAGAAGGAAAATTTACTGTCGTGCGTTCGTCAAAGTTCTTCATGAAACCTTGAATAAGGTCTTATCATTTTTTTAATTTATCTATTTATTTTTTTTGCAGGACGTTAAAGATGTACTATAATGTATTTCGGACCAACGGTCATTGTTTTGCTGCTGTTATTTTCTGACGTTCTTGTCGTTGTCGCCGCCACTAGAACATGGATTGCTGCTAATGTTACTAATTAATTAATTAGTCATTTAATTATACCAGTTTTCATTTGACTGTCGAAATTAATTGAAAACCGCTCTAAAAAGAAGTAAATAAAGATATAATTATTAAATGAGCAAATAGAGCAGAGTTTGTTGGAGTGGATTTCTCAAGGAAAGTACACGGAGAAGTTGTTTCATATGTAGCACTTGGATTGGTTTACCTGTTCCTTATCCAACCTGGACACTGTTTCATTGAATATTCTGAATATATCTTCAAGTGTATTGACCTTCTTGTCAAGTTTACGTATGACATCTTGTGCCTTTTTCAACTCTTCTTGGGTGTACCTAAGTTTTACACAGGCCAAGTCAAGATGAAGTCTCGTAGCACACTGAAGATGGGATTCAATCTCTTTTCGTTGAACCTACAGGAATAAATTAAAACAGTTTATATTCTAATAACCTTAGCACTGAAGAAAACTGTTCCTCACAGGAAGAGGAGAAATGCGTTTAAACGCAATTAACTCTCCTAGGTTATGCATCGCCTCACAGGTTACCCATTTGAATAAATAACGGTAACCACTTTTTTATTGCCGACTGAATTCAGCAAATGAACTCAGCGTAAATATAGCTGAGAGCGAATATCGGTTCTGATTGGGTAAACTATAAAGTTGATAATCTTGCTATCCAGAGTAAAGTAACCATTGGTGGTCAAACTATATATAAAGCTAGATATTGTAAAGTTCTCGAAGTACAGATCGATTGAGTTGGGAAGAACATATTGATTCCAATGCTACACGCTTATGCGGCACAACAATCCGCAACCTCAGTAAAGTCACGCCTCATTTCCTTGAACTACGCTATCATTACAGTCGTCAATTGAAAAGGAAACAGGTCAGTACATAGTGTATAGGAAACGAAGGTCAAACCATGTTTTTTTTGTTTTGTTTTGTTTTCTAGGGTTTATTTTTTCTTTTAGTTATGTTGTCAAAATGTCTGTCCTGCATATAGTAGTATCTGTAAGTAGTAGCAAGATGCTGTTTAAGTGTAGTAAGTGTAAGATTTGTAAGTGTATTCCTGTAAATAAATTACAATAATAAAAAAATAATAAGCGGAAATCTTTTAAAGCCGGAGTGAATAATCTTTAAAATGGAGAAATTTTAAAAGCGGATTTTTGCTCCGGCGAGGATCTTCTGCAGTGACCGAAAACCATTATTCTGGGGGAGTTTATCCAGTGTACCACGAAACAACCAAGAAACAACCGCTTTTAAAGTTTCTCCATTTTAAACATTGTTCACGCGAGGCTTTAAAAGATTTCCGCTTTATTCATTTAACACATTTCCGGTTACCGTATACCTAGCTTCAGAGGTAAAATGCATTATCAAATTTTTGATTACCTCTGAAACAAGCGTCCAATTTCCGGACACAAAGTTGCTAAAAAACCGTGATGGGTTTTGTCATATTCCCGCTTTTAGAGATTCCCGCTTTTTAAGTTTCCCCAAAGATTCCCCGTTCCCTGATTCCCCGTTCATTGCTTTAAAGATACGTTTTGCAATCCCGGTGAGGTTCCAAAACAAGAGCTCTAATTAGTCAACGGGACACCACAAAAACTGATTGTTCTGGTGCATGTGCTTCAGAAGTACAAAAAAGGCGCCATTCTTGAAAATGGCCCATTACCTTGGTTGTGCAACCCATCTCAGCATATGGACATGAAATAATAGTCAGCGGACAATCCTTCTCAACATGAGACAAAATCTGTGAAAAAATTACATAAACCGATTTTAAGACTAAAATATATAAAGATGGAACAAAGCGGCACGGGTAACGGGGAGAGATTCCTGCGGAGGGGTACAAGAGTGCAGTAGATTTCCTCTAGAATACTAAACTCTACTTATAATACTAACAATACCAACTTAAGAGCGGATGCCTGTAAATATCAACCAGAGGTGTGCAATAGTGAAAAATTCAAAATTCTCAAAATAATTCACAACATAGCCCACGGTAAACTATTGCAAGAAATACATGTTTTACTTCGATCCGATAATTATTTTTGATGTGAGGCTATGATCTTGAATTCACCGCTCCTGAACCGGGTTTTCGGTGTCTGACACCACATGTTGCGAAGACCTTGTTTTAAAAATCAAACCAGTTTTGTTCCAAACGAAAAACATCCAGTCTGATAAAGTACATAATTATGGACATCATGAATGGTATGTTACTCATCTGAAGTGAAAATTAAATATTTAGGAGATTTTTCAATATTTACAATTTTTTAAACGATTTCTCGTGATGCCAAATTGACAAATTTGCGAGGCTAAAATCATCAACTGGTACATGGCGTTGAGGATAAGGATTTACACCACGTGAAAGAGCATCATTTCTTCTTATAAAATCTGCTTTCAAAACTATGGGCAACCCAGAAGGAAATTTTTGAGGCCGCGAATTACAAGTAGTACTTTAGTGAATTTTGAGCTTTTCTGTCACGGCATTCCGATGCTAAAACTCAGATAAACACAACATGAAAACGTTTTAAACAACAATTGTTTGTTGGTACTTGCTAGAGGTCTTGGCCCACGTTCATAATATTACTTTCCATGATTTTTAATCATCTCGGGCAGGCACAAAAGATTGTAGCAGTTTTATTAGACCCCGAGTTCAAAAGCGTATAAAGGTCACAAAGGTCAGTTTACGTAGTCAACGTTTTGAATTCGGACCAGAATGTTTTGCATTGAATCTTACTTTAGAACAAATGAAACAATAGCTACAAGTGCTACGTAATTCATACCTTTTTAGCGAGCTTTCTGTACATTGTAGAAATCATCACATCAATCAGGAACGATATATGCATTTTGCCGCGATTTAAAAATACGTTTAACTGCAGAGATTGCGTTACAGTTTGCGCAGACCACTTGCCCCCAGGGGGAGGGGGACTCCTATATCAAATTGACGAGTTGATCGTCATAAATTTTGAAAAGTACTATAAAAGGTAACAGAATTTGTTTTGTAGCCGCGGTCTGTATAATTTTCCCACTTAGTGGTACCAATTCTAAAATGAATACGCTAAGTGACAGTTGACTGATATTTATAATAACTTTCTCTTGTATGTTTTCGCTCAATACCCTGAACAGGCCCGTAGCAAGGCTAAAACAACTGAGGGGGCTCAGCAAAATGGTTAAACAAAACTACCCCCCCCCCCCCCCTCCCGCGTCACCCCCAAAAAACCAGACTGATTAGGGAGTTTAAGATGCAACGAGAACATAAAAAAAAGACAGAAAAAAACCCTGCACACTTGCACACTTTTTGGTACATCCTTTTTGCCGTTTCTTTTACTTGGACTACCATGTTAAGTTTCCTAATTTCACGTTTGAAGGAGGACGTAAACAAACGACGACGAATTTTTCTTTCTCTTTTATAATTTGGCTTTAACCGGGCAGTAAGAATCCGACTGTGGGAGAATTTTTTCTCTGGCTCTTGAGAGGACATATTTGTGTGTCTTTCGACAACACGCGAACACTAAATTGTTATACGCTAAGGAGGTCTAAGGACATTTGTATTGCTATAAATAATCGGATGCCTTAGAAAACAAGTAGTTTATTTCAACAGCTTTTAGGGCTTTAGGTTGGTTGATGTCGATCCATTTTGGTTTTTATTTCTGATTCACAAGGTAGGAGTACCTTTGTTGTTGTTGTTTATAAAAACAAACTGTTGGCGAAGAAAACTGAAAGGTAGTAAGCACATTTTTAAAGGGCTGTGAAAAGGCATTTGCAGCGTCAGAGTTTAAGACTGATTGCTGCACATTAATTTGGTTTAATTATTTATGTTTTGGCAAACTGTTTTGTAACTTCCAAAAATTCTGGGGGGGCTCAAGCCCCCCCTGCCCCTCCCCCTGCTACGGGCCTGCTGAAACGTGCTAAAAGGTACCGCCATACCTTTGACAGGTACCAAACCACGAATTTTAACCCCCGAAAGCTACGATCACCCCCGTCAATTTTTATATAAAGGTTCACCCCCGGGTACCCTGCGAGCAGAGGCCCTTCAACTATTATCTAGGAAGATCAAAGGGCCTCTGCTCGAATGGTACCCTCCGGGCGCATGCCAAAGGTAATTTTTCACTGCCCCTTCGATACAAACTGTAACTGCGATTTACTTGTGAGCTGTATTTTCTGTCACTGAACTTTCTAAACGTGCAGTTAACCCATATGGTATTCAGATAGCTTCAGTTTGTTTATTTTGCTCTGCAATCCAACTTTTAAAATGCTCGATTCTGGTTTCACGACGTTCAAACAAATTGAGCCGAAATGGTATCGTGAAAGTATGCTTCGATTGTTGGAGGACAATGTGGACAAAGTGTTGGAAATCCAGCGAATACCCAATGTATTCCAATCAGAAATTGTGGCACAGACATTCGAAACTATCTAAGGGCCACGGGGTTTGCTGACTGAACACTGAAGCTGAGGCGGAGCTTCTCGTAGGCAGAGCAGGTATCGAATTACTGTAGCGCAAAACTCCTGACCTTAAATAAGAATTACCTTTAATAACGCTTGCAATTTGATTCTGAATTACGGGTTATTACATCCACACACATTTATGATTTTTAGTGATTTTTTTTTAAGTTATTTGGCCCTGTGCTTTGTCACTGTTACAGTTTCCCGACGTAAAGAATGGGGAGCTTAGTGGGGAGGCGGCAGGGTAGGAGCGAGAAGGGAAACGGGGTTGCGTCACCACTGTCGTCCCTATTTTCCCCAATTCCTGCAGTACGACTCACACCTGCTACAGTCGAACACAGTACATTGTCAGCAGGAATAAGGGAGGGACGTAGGGGGAGCAATTTTTGTCAGAACTGAGGGCCAGGGTTTCACAGCCTGGACGGCACAGCTACGCTCCTTTGGCTGTAAAGCCAGTTCTACAAAGTGACATAACTAACTGACTAAACTTCAGGGCAAAATTTCCCTTGATATCTTCGAAATCGATGACAGCCATCTAATCAGATCTATTTGCTCAAGACATCGAGATGCTTATGGCATCAGACGGCGCTGCCAAAACCGATTCTGCGCCGGTCCCACCAAGTTGGGCAGCTAATCATTTCAAGCAAACGAAGGGAGATCGGAGCATCACATTTGTGCAATCTAGACTTATCCACAAAATGACCTCGATATTAGTGCCTGTCGGCTTTCCCAAGTACTCTAAAAATTCAGACCATAGAACCATATATTCAGGCAACATGATCTTGTTGGATCGTGTTCTTACATTGACCCATTAAGGCCAAAGAAACCATACTTTGTCTGCTCAAATTCCATAACTGATGGATGAACTATCTTTTATCGTATGAAAACTATCATACAACAGACAATTTTTGTGAACAATAAATTGAAAATTGGGTCTTATCCAGATGAACTAGACAGTCACATTGCTTTTAACTCTCCTTGAGTAGCATTCATGATAGCCTCGCGAAACGCCCCTCGGGGACGGGAGCGATGAGAGGCGGCTGTATTCGCAGGCTACGTTAGACTGAAATCCCAGGGGGGGGGGGGGTACTCGGGTATATTAGTGACGGGGACGTGCCAAAACCTTTTTTGGGTTTGAAATTCTCGGCTTGGGACTTTTTTTGGGTTTGAAATTTTCTGGTGGACTTTTTTTGCCCTTAAGATTTTGGCGAGGACTTTTTTGGGGGTTGATGAAAATCGTGCCCTACCACTCTTGATTTTACGCAAAACGATTTCACTAACAAGTTTAAATCATGCAAATAAAATGACATGACAAAGACAACTCTTGTTAAGTTATAGCGATTTATTTGTTAACGATCAATCATCTTGTATCAGTTACATATTGTTGATTGTCGAAGATATCCGATCGCATTACACCATTATCCAACGTGCTAGGTGGTCTGCGTGCTGTGTCAACTGGTCACGTTCATAGACTTCATATATTCTAATTCCCAACTGCGTCGCTCTTGTCGTCTTCACCGCTCTTCAGGGCTGTTCAGTGTAACTATCGGTGCTTTCAAAATAAAAATTTTGAAATGGTACAACTTTACATGAAGATAAAACTGCATAGCTTCATTTGTCCAAAATGACACTGAATGGTAAGCACTTCTAGTTAACCAAAACACTGGCTGTCTGTCTGTGATTCAAGTTATCTGCAATTAAACTTGCAAATGACTGGTGCAAGTGGATAATTTACATGCAAGTTTTTGTGCATCAAGCATTTTATTATTAATTAGCAGAAAACAATTTGATGTTTTAGATGAGTAACTATAGTTCGTTCTCGTTTGAGTATTTAAAGCCTTATTTTGTGATATAAAAAGAGACAAGATGTTCCCGTTTTTGGTTTTCCTGAACAAACATATATTGCGCTCGACTTTGAAAAATGACTGCAGTCTGCCTAAAGTTTTGTGACAGATGCACGAGGAATGAATAAAGTCGGACGCATGAAATATCTCGCATTCTCTTGGTGTTTTGTACTTTTATTGTTTTTGATGCTTAAAAAAATTGGACTTTTTTGGGTTACGTTTTTGGCTGCTGGACTTTTTTTGGGTTTTCCTTAGCGTGACGGGACTTTTTTTCGGGTTTCAAAATTTGGCCTCATTCGCACCTCCCCGTCACTAATATACCTGAGTACCCCCCCTGGGACTGAAATTTGAAAAACTTTATCAAAAATCAAAACAACTGCGCGAGTGTAGACGCAGATAAAATTGTGATAACCCAAAACCGTAATCTCAGTTTGAACTGATTATATAATTAATTGTCTTTGGGGTCTAGCTGGACGAAACATCGCTTTTCTATCCCGTGGACAAGGGCGTACGTAAGTGCAAGGTCAGCGGTCTACCGGTAGCCTGCAATGCAGGCGTATTTTTGGAGCGGGAGCGCTGAATAATCCTTCGTTGCTGTCATCTTGAGCGAGGAAGCGCGAGAGGGCTGGAGCGAGTCAAAAGTGACCCTAAGGGAGAGGACGACTGGCTGAGAATTAAAGGAGGGGGTATGGTTTCTTTGGCCTTAATGGGTCAAAGTAAGAACACGATCCAACAAGATCATGTTGCCTGAATATATGGTGCTATGGTCTGAATTTTTAGAGTACTTGGGAAAGCCGACAGGCACTAATATCGAGGTCATTTTGTGGATAAGTCTAGATTGCACAAATGTGATGCTCCGATCTCCCTTCGTTTGCTTGAAATGATTAGCTGCCCAACTTAATCTCATGACTAAGAATTTATCTCCAATTTTGCGTCTCACGCGTACAGCTGTTCGAACATCAGCCATTTGATTCGAGCCACTTTTCAAAGCCCGTGATTTCCTCTTTGCCGTCCGAGTTGCATTCTGGGTAATTTCGATACAACGACGAAATGGAGGTCTCGTCATCTTAATTCAGTAGTTTAAGTGTCGAGCCACCCGGTCCTACTGGCAAAATATTGCACACATCTTTTTCTTTGCAAGTCAAATCTCCCCTAAGAGAGGCCAGAGAGACAACTTCACTCGTGAGCCACCATGACTCGATACGAACACTTTTGGCGTCCCAGTCGCTATGAAATCATCTCTCACCTCAGGATTCTTTCAGAGGATTGCCTCTACTCTCCATTCCAGCTTTATGATGCCAGCCTGGGAGCTTCTGCAGTGGAAAATGGCCCAAAAGTACACTTATAAACCGACAACTTACCGATTAGAATGTGTTTGTGCTCGCGAGCAAAACAACAACGGTTCAAACAGGTGACGTCACAAAAAAACTTGAGTCCTCGTTATTGCAGAGCAGCGAACATTTCAAAGGAGATCCTCATATAGGACAACTAAATCCGTTTTGGCCATCTACATCAAGATAATTGTCCAGAGAGTCCAAGAAATTTGGCAGTGAAAGGGTTAAAAACTGGGGATAGTACCCACTTTTTCTTCAAGAAGTTTGTCTTATTGATCTTTCTTTTGGTTTCATATTTGATGTCTATTTTACTTTGAAATCCTTGGATTTTGGGTCGAATCTGGTTTCTTCTACATTCCCATAGAAACAGTTTCCCAATTATAATAAAATAATTCAGTAGGTTAAGTAAAGGGCATGGTTTAGTTATTATTCCAAATAAAACATGCATCTTGAAGAGTAAGACGAATTTGCTGATTTGAGAGTTGGTGCCAGTAATCTTGAAATTCATTCCAAAACTGTCCAACAAAAGAACACTGATTTAAAAGGTGGTATAAGGTTTCCGATTCTGCCTTGCAAAATGAGAACAGATCATCCGTTTTGAAACCTATTTTATATAATTTAGAATTTGTGTATAAAATAGAGTTGATCACTTTGAACTGAAAACGTTTTAGATATGATTCAAATACAACAGAATGTAGCAGAGTGAAGATTTCTCTCAGCTGATCAAAGGAGAAGTTAAAGTCATTCTACAATTTACGAACGATATTAGGAGGTGGTGCTTATTTGCGTACAAGTAATGAGTAATAGTCCTTTGATTTCTTTTTTTCTGACATGAAAGATGAAATTTGAAATAATGGAGAGGCTGTAGATGGACGGGGTATATTAATTTTTAAAGAGAAAGGTATTGAATGTCGAAGGCCAGCTCATTGTAAAAAGTTAATTTTGGAAATCGTGCGCGACCAGTGGTCTTTTGTCAATGCTAATCTCTTTATTATTCCAAATAATATTTTGCCAGCTTCTCTGAGAGGCAAACGAGTTACGAAAATCTGACCACCAAGAAAGTAGTTCACAATAAAACTTAGAGGAGATTTTGTAATCCTTAATGTTATAGTTACAAATTAAGAAGAAAAAACCTCCCATGGGTTCTAGCAAGTGCTGTAGGTTAAGGTAGGTTTTCCACGTTCCATTCTGGCCTTCAAACTGATACGCTTTAAAAGTAGCATGTAGTAAAAGAAGTAAATGGGGTTGACAGACCTGCGCGACTGCCGCTGTGTGCCCATTGTGTTGATAAAAGCCTTTATAGTTTTGCTTTAACAAGCATGTCTTTAAGCGATTTCCCTTTCTATAAGATATTAAGGGAGGTTCCTTGTATATCTCTCTTAGTAGCGGCTGGTTTTGTATTAAATAATAATAATAATAATAATAATAATAATTTATTCACTTATTAAATGCCATTTGTCCATTAGAAGGTTTTTCAAACATGGCAGTGATGGTTGAAATTGTGATGGTTGAAATTGTTGAAGGGTAGAATTTCCTTGTGCGCTTTCTGTTTTTGTGTAAGAGCGTTCTTTCTTTCTGCGAAGTTAACTTCGGGGAGGATTTTGTTCACCAGGTTTTTGGGATAACCTCTCGATGTCAGGCGTGTTATAAAATTTTTAAT